>NW_011494720.1:2530119-2579948 GCF_000754665.1 Bison bison bison
TATTAACTGGAGCTGTAAGCTAACTCTTTTTTCAGAGAGAGGTAGTGGGGGACAGCCCCCTGTAAAGTCAGAGGTGTAGGTGAGAGCACAAAGCAGAAAGTAGGCAGACTCTGGTTTTGGGGGTAGATGCTCGAGAATTTCCAAGGGGACTCCTGAGGCTCAATCCTGCCTTTGCATATGCCAAGCCTCCTTCCTCATGACCTTTGCCACGGGTGGAGCTAGCTCCCCGCATCTCCCCCCTTTTTATTTCTTAAAACAGCCAGATGCAGCTCAGTCGCGAGCTTCTGAATGTTCTGCCGAAGAATCCTGACAATACAAGGAAGAATGATTATGAGAAGCAAAATTAAAGCACCAGCAGCGATGTATCCAAGGATATTAGACAGAATGTTTTTTCCTGAAATGAAGTTAGAGAAAGTGTGAAAAAAGTCATTAGCTGCTCCAGTGGTGGTAAAATCCAGTCGAGAGTGTTCCAGGGTCTGTATTTGATTATGAAGTTTCCCTAAGTCCAGGCCAATGTCAGAGCTGTTCCAAACACCTGAGATATGATTTTTGATTTTTTTCCCATTCATAATCTGTCTCGTTTACCTTTAAAGATGTCACGCATATCCATCGGTAATCAGCGTGGCATGACAGAGTCATTTTCACTTTTAAAGCCTGTAACTCTGTCCCAATATGCATTATTGCCTCTTCCAAGGCATCTACTCTCATCTCTAATTTCCTATCTATAGATTCCTGTGTTGCTAGAGTTAGAGAAACATTTTTAGACATGGTATCAACATATTAGGCAGTATGCACTTGTTGAGTCAATGATATTGCTGCTGCAGTAACAGAAGTAATTGCTGCTATCAAAGCTGATATTCCTAAAATAAGTAAGCCCACAAATCGCCATTGTTGCATTAAATCTTGTACTTGTAACACGGCAAGGCCGTTATAATTGTCATACCAGTGGCTAGTCACTGTCACAGGTATCATGAGATAGGGTGGGCGTTGTAACACCACAAAAGAGCAAACATTATATTGAGGGGTCAAACAAGATGAAAGCACACATTGTTCACAAGTTACTATATTAGGTCCACCAGTGAAAGTCATATGTACATTAAGTTTTCCAGAATCTTTGGTAAAGAGAAAAACTTAAGGAGAGGGTAGACAAGCCAAAACAGAATAAGTAGAATTATTTTCTGGTTGGAGTTCGCGCTGCAACAGCCTCATCAGTCTCACTGGGATCTCGATGTTTATCTTGCCTCCCCTTCCTGCAGGCTCCTCTTTTGTGATCGAAGCAATGGGGGAACTGGATGTCTGGGGGTCTGCAACATGGCGAATCAGCCTGTCCCGGATCTAAATTGGAGAATCTGCATCCTGTGGAAAAATACAAGCACATCCTCCACCGCTAGTTAATAATGGGTCAGGACCCTTCCATTGTCCTGAGAGGAGGTCCTTCCATTTGACTAATGGTTTTGCATTCAATTGCTCTGGGCACCAATGGCGAAGCATTGCAGTAGTTCCGGCTGAAATCTGTATTTAAAATATTTATTATGAAAAGACCATGTTGAAAGATTTGATGGGGAGAACTATACTTAAACTCCCCTTCTTTTAGTTTTTGAATTTGGATTTTTAATGTTTGATGCGCTCTTTCAACAATGGCCTGTCCCTGGGGATTATAAGGGATGACAGTATTATGTTTAATTTGAAACTTAATACAAAATTCCTGAAAAGCCTTAGAAGTGTAAGCAGGAGCATTGTCAGTTTTCAAAGCTTTTGGCAGGCCCAAATATGAAAAACAAGTAAAGAGATGTTGTATCACATCTTTAACCGCCTCTCCGGTACGAGCACTTGCAATAATAACGCGAGAAAAGGTATCTACAGTTACATGAACAAAGGACCGTTTTCCAAATGAAGAGACATGAGTTACATCCATTTGCCAGAGTACATTAGGTTTGAGACCGCGAGGATTAACTCCCATAGGTAGACTATCATAAACAGTGGGGCAGTGTAGGCAAGAATACACTATCTCTCGGGCAGTCTCTCTGGGAATCTGGAATTGATATCTTAAAGCAGTAGCATATTGATGATGAAGTAAGTGAGAGGCTTTGGCCTCCTCAATCACAGTACCACTGTATTTCTGGTTAACAAGTCAGCCAAATCATTAAAGGCATTTTAAGGGCCGGGCAATCTGGAATGAGCCCAAATGTGTCCAATTAAAAATATTTATTTCTTTTCCAAATTTGTTGCTGTAATTTAGTTAACAAATGAAATATGGTAGTTTTATTTTCAGGCAAAACCACAGTTTCAATATGTGGAAACAACCTGACAATATACTGAGAATCCAAATAAAGGTTAAATTCCTCATCTGCAAACATAGCAAAAGCCTCTATGACTGCTGTTATTTCAGCTCTTTGAGCTGAAGTTTCCTGTGTTTCTAAAACCTTTTGGTGATTTTTAGTAACTATGGAGGCTTTACCGTTTGCTGACCCGTCAGTAAAAACCATATGAGCATTTGGAATAGGAGATTGTTTACATGTGACAGGAAAAATAACTGGATGTCTGGATATAAAATTCAGCAAAACATGTGAAGGTAAATGATGCAAAAATTTGACCAGAATAGTTTCCTGTAGCAATCTGCCAATTTTCAAACACTAGAAGAGCATCAAGTTGTTCCTTATTATATGGAATTACAATTTCTGATGTCTCTTTACCAAATAATTCAATGCTCCGCTTTTTTCCTTTAATATCAAAGTAGCTGTCAATCCTGGATAAGAAGCCACTACTTTTTTAGTTTGAGCGGGAAGATGGACCCACTCTAGGGGGCCATTTTGCCATAAAACCAATTTTTTGTCTGGCCACCCCAATTACACCTATGGGGGTTTTATGGCAAAGGAATTGTCGAGCAGTTGTCAAATTAATTTTTTAAAATGTTTTTAAATTTACATTTTAACAACATAAATTTAGAGATATGTTAATTTAGATCTAATGTTTAGTTTAGGTCTCTGTATAAATTTAAATAATAAATGTATAACCTCCTTATCTCATTTTGATATACAGATATACCTAAATGCAAAATGTATTTATATATGTATTTATATATGGCAACAAGTATAAACTTATTGACATAATCAATATACTTGAATTAATCTTTACAATTAATACATTAATTAATATATATTACAGCAATACAACATGTACACAGCTAATACCAACCAACACAAACCAACGTACTGTAATAATACATGTCACTCATATATAATATAATCATACAGTATATAGAACATATATCATCACAGCACATCAATCCATGCCAATTAATATCAGCCACACACACATTATATTACTGCAATATATATTTAATTATAGAGTATATATATAATATGCATATATAGTATACATATTAATTTGTATACAAATTAATTAAGTATAGATCTATAAATAGAATTAGGTATACCTTTGTTATGTTTTATTTATACCCATACCTAATTAGGCAAACTGTAATTAGGCAAATATATTTATATTATGTATTTATAACAATATATAAAGTATTGTTAATTGTACCTCCTGTTGATAACTAAGAAATTGAGAAAACCCTTCTCTGAGTATCTCCTATTTGAGACAGCACGTCCCTCCCCCATAGGGTAAAGGGGAGGGTAGGAACTACATAGGGTTGGAAAGTTCCACAGGTATCCTCAAACTGCCAATCTAACATTTTTGAACTTTTAACTACTGTGGGGGCTTGAGGGCAAATGAAACAAAATTTGACCCCTGAAATCTATCAGGGCAACTTGCCAATTATCACTATTTTGTAAAAGACTTGCAGTTGATCCTTATTGAGTGAAATTATTATATTTGCTACTTCTTTTCTAAAAAGTTCCACACTTCTTTTTTCCTCCTTTTATAATTAATTGGGCCACCAAGCTGGGATAAGATAAAACTATTTTTCTTGGGGTCACTGGTAGATGGAACCAATGGGCCTTTTTGTCACAAGCACCCTGTAGGTGTATGTTTTATGGCAAGAATAATTTAATCTCATCTTTTGTTAATATTAATCCTAATTAACTGATCATTTAAAGTCTCATCTACTTTAACAAGAGCCAACTCTGTCTCATTAGTCAACTTTCTCTTAGAACTGGAATTAGGATCGCTTTTAAAGCAATCAAATAAAGGCTTTAAATCTGCAGTAGTCAGTTTTAAATGTGGCGTATCCAATTAATGTCCCCTAATAATTTTTGGAAATCATTTAAAGTTAGTAAACAATCTCTCCGCAGCTTCAAAGGGGCATTATCAGTTTTTAAAACTTTTGGCAGACCTAAATATGAGAAGCAAGTAAAGAGGTGTCGCACAACATCTTTATAAGCTTCTCCAGTTATTGTTTTGTAACCTAAATCTGGTCTATAGCTTTTTAGATGACAAGCAACCATCTAATCTTTGCTTGAATACTTCCAGCAATGGGGAACTCACTATTCTTCAAGGTTTTAAACTCTCCCTCACCTTTTCCTCTACAGCATTCCCACCCTGCATACCACTTTCTCTAATCCCACCAACTCATTTTCAGTAGTATGTGTTGGCCAGGAGCTGGGTCAGTCTTTCCCGGAAATGTTAAGAGACGTCTGTTCCTGTGTCTAATAGCCCTGACATTTTATTTTCTTGAATTAAAAAAAAAAATTTAAAGGCCTAGAAGCTGTAATGTCCTGTACCCAAAAGGCTAGATCACTAGATCTAAACGTTCTGTGGCTCTTAGCTTGAGAAGTCAAGGTTTTTCCTTTCTGATAAGGTAAAAGCAAAAACTGTGTTATTCTTTGACCTTTATTAATTTGCACAGTTTTGGTAGGCGGCGAGATCAAAACTTTAATTTCTCCAATATAATCAGAATCTACTACATCATACACCACTGAAGTTTCTTGAAAAGAAAGCGAGCTACGCCCTAGCACAAGTCCTACAATGCCTTCAGGTAGGGGGCCAGCCACTCCCATTGGAATCGGAGCAACCAGCACGTCAGGGGTTAATACTGTTGCTAAATCCCCTTACCGTTCTGCTTGGTCATAAGAGAAACACTTCTTATTTGTAGAATCCTTTTCTATTATGATTATTTTTCTTTCCTTTTATCTTTTTCACTTTTTTCTTTTTATTTTTCTCTCTCTTTTTTTTTTTTTGCTTGGGTGAGGCCCCCCTGAGGGGTTTTTCTGCAAGGAGCGGGCTCTGTATATTGTGTATTCTTTAAAAGCCCTTTTGTTTAAAAGAATTTTTTTTTTAATCTTTTCCAGCCTTAGGCAATGCTCTGGGAGGCTTTGGATGTAAACTGGGGGATTCCTAGGCCCTGGGAGATGCAAGTGGAGGTGGGGTAGTTGCCTTAAATCAGAAATTGTTGGATAAATTTTTAAAGGTTTGTGTAGAGGGGGAGGAGGCTCATCAGGGCGCCTGGCCGCTGCGTCCTGTAAGCCCTCTCCTTCCTCGGGAGGTAGAGCGCAGTCTCCCTCCTTTCCTTCGTCAAGGGCAGAAAATATGATCTGCGCAGAAGGTGGAGACCCACTACCATCCACTGCTATAGCCTCTCCCATAGGCTATCCCACAGCCTCATGATGAGGGTCCAGAACATTTTTAATCATATTTATAGGATAAGTTTTTAGTTGTTTTTTACCTTCACCCAAGTATCTAAATTAACAGTAGCCTCTTTAACAGTTTCAAGATTACTTGTATAAAGAGTTGCCATTCTTAGATTCAGTGTTACCCATGTCAGAAAATTAAGTATAATAGAAGATAAAGCTTTTAGCTTTTAAAAGATCAGGTTTTCCTTTGGCCTTTTAACTTCAGAAACCATTTTCTCTCTCTAAGTCTAACTCTTTAACACTTTCAACACTTCCCACTCCTCTTGCCCTGTCTATTCTACAGGGGGGTCCGTGGCACCCTGAGTGGGGTCCTAGCCGTCCCGAACACTGGAAGAACAATAGGGCTGATGATCCAGATTGTTCCGAGGGAGGAGCAGTAGGGCTGATGACCCAAACTGTTCCGAGGCGGAACAAGAGGGCTGATAACCCAGACTGTTCCGATAAGGGGGGGCAATAGGGCTGATGACCCTAATTGCTGGGAGCTTACCTTCGAATAGCCTGTCTCGGGCGCCACCTGCCGGGGTCCAGCCCCAGCTGATCCAGGGTATTCGAAGGAGAGATGGCGAGGATCAGGAAACAACTGCTTAATAAAACGTTAATTAAGGATATAAAAAGTAATAGAATGAGGATAGCTCAGTGAGGAAATTCAATGGAGAAAAGAGGCTGAAATAAGGATAGCTCAGTAGGAAAATTCAGTGAAGAAAAGAGGCTGAATAATTCAGCCAGAAGGTAAGAGAAAGAATGACATGAGGAGACCAAGTTTCGGTGAACAAGGCCCACACTTTATTTTCCAAAGTAGTTTTTATACCTTAAGTTATGCATAGAGGATAAAGGGGGAAGGGGTAGAGTCATGCAGTAAGCCAGGCTTTCTTCCTGCAAACTTATCATATGCAAAAGTTTAGGTGATTTACATCACCTTCTGGCCCGGAGGCCTGTTAACATTTTAAGCAACTTATTTTTCTGTAAAGGTGATTATTCTAAAGTCAGGCGCCAGCCTCCAAAAAGCATTGGATAGAGTTGCATTCCTATAGGGCAAAGGTGAGGTGGGCTCAATCAAGAAAAGAATTAACTCAAGGGTCCAAGGTTACAAACATTGAGGCTACTACTTCCATTTCTATACACCCATTATATCAATCAATACACTGCCAAGGACACAGTAGGTAAGGGGTATGGAGACTTAGCAGCAAACATTGGCCCAATAAGGGAAAAACCCTCCACCAATACAATTTCTAATCAATCTTTTAACTACTCAAAGGAATCTGTGTTTAGACAGTTTAGAACATCTCCTGCCTCTCACAGTTGGGAGGCTCTGAACAATCACATGTGGCCGGAAAAACCTATTCAGGCAGGCTAGAGGACTTCCAAAGGAGTTTGTAGGTTGAAACACTGTCACACCCAGGAATTGTTAACTGGAGCTGTAAGCTAACTCTTTTTTCAGAGAGAGGTAGTGGGGGACAGCCCCCCGTAAAGTCAGAGGTGTAGGTGAGAGCACAAAGCAGAAAGTAGGCAGACTCTGGTTTTGGGGGTAGATGCTTGAGAATTTCCAAGGGGACTCCTGAGGCTCGAACCCGCCTTTGCATATGCCAAGCCTCCTTCCTCATGACCTTTGCCACGGGCGGAGCTCGCTCCCCGCATTCAACGATCCAAAACACACTTTGAGTGGAGGACTAAACCCTCGACTGAAAATGCATGATTCCAACACTGATCAAGAAAATCTTGTTGGAACACATGATGCCCCATCAGATGCAGTGAATTCTGTCCAGAAATGACGGTGGTGGTCACTGGGCATTGGGATCAGACAGTTAATCTGTGGAACCCCAGAACTCCTTGCAGTGCTAGAACCTTCTCTCTGTCTGAAGATGGCTGACTGTGAGCAAGATGGGCAGTAAAGTATTAACGTGGGCTCCCAGAACATGGATTCCATGTGACAGTGCTAGATGTCCAACCCGAAGTACCAGGCTCACTGCTTTGAGCATTTTCAAATAAGCAGAATTATGTATTTAGCTCTTTTGAAGAGTGGCTGTTGAATACCTCCTGCTGAGCCCTGAGGTATAGTTGAAGCTTGTTTTCGAGTATCCAAGGCTGAAAGAAAAGAATACCGAGCAGATTTATCCAGTCAATGCCATTCGTTTTAACAACATCAACAATGTACTTGCCATGGGTGGTTCTGATGGATTTGTAAATACATCGGGTCCATAGATACCCCTTCAGCATGAATCACTTGTCTTCAGTAATGACGAGACTATATTTGCAATCGCATCATCTCCAATATATAAGATGGATGACATAAGATGTCCTGAAGATGGTCTCTCATTTGCCAAGTGACAGATATAAGAACAAAACCTAAGTCTACCTAATCATCTCCTGAAACTGGTTTCTCTACAGAAAACTCTTCTGCTTCCTACAGATACATGTGTATCTCCTGGGTGTGTTAGAGCCATTGTTTTTGATACGTTATTTAGTATGAATTTCTCTGTTTTCTGTCTGACATAAAGCTTGTCTGTATGTCTTTTCATACTGACTTTGTGTAGAATGAAGAGTCTTTATGTGCTTTGTATGTTAATGACTCTAAAATACTTTTAATAGAAGAAAACTAAAGAAGCAAATATGACAAAATTTTAAAATCTAGGCAATGGATATATAAAGGAGTGTTCATGATACTATTTTCTCTACTCATCTATACATTTGATTGTTTCAATAATAAAAATTTAAAACATGTTCCTTAACTAGAAAATGTTTTAGCAATTGAGATTTTGCAACATGTAAATCAACATCTTATTACCATTTTTTTGTTTTTTCCCTAAATTTTCTAAAGCCTTTTAAAACTAAAATATAAATCAGAATTAAATATTTGATTAATTGCATGTTTTGAAGGAAATTGCAAATAAAGGGACATAACAGTTAATTTAAGAAAACTTTTCTACATTTTCCTTTGTTCTGTCTTTTTTCTTCCTTCTTTCTACTGTCATAAAATTTTTATAAAAGGTTTTAAACAAGGTAACATAGATAAGAAGTATATGACAATGTTAGGGCTAAAAAGAAGTAAAATAGAGCCAGTAATGAGATTAGTGCTCAAATGAGAAAGCCTTACATCCTAAACACTTATCAGCAAAGGGCCATGGATTTGGTTTTTAGCTTTATAGATGAACATTTAAAAACAGAAACATAAGTAGTCATATCATTCAGAGTGCTCATAAAATAAAGGCAAATTATTCACAAAGAAGAGGCACAATAATTTCTGATTTGAAGTTTATCCTAAACAGGATCTATGTGATGAAATGAACAAAGCCTTAAGCAATATGCTTAGGATAGCTACTGCAGAGTTTTATGAGAATGTATCCTAATTTAGGCAATTGTCCTTATAACAAAAAATAATCACTTAAAATAAAACCATAGGGGAAATGCCATAGTATCATCCAGATAAATGGCATCTTAGAGATCTTGGAAGGCAATGGCACCCCACTCCAGTACTCTTGCCTGGAAAATCCCATGGATGGAGGAGCCTGGAAGGCTGCAGTTCATGGCGTCGCTGAGGGTCGGACACGACTGAGCGACTTCACTCACTTCACTTTAGAGATCTTGAGAGATGTTGGAGTATCTGGAACAAATCTTTTTAAACAGTTTCAAAAGCCCAAAGGGAGTTGATCAATAAACATTAAAAGAAAAGTTGTAGGGATCCTGTAAGTTGTGTACATAAGCAGGTGTGAGTGGGCATTAATGCATTTTTCTGAGGACAGGATTTGTAACTTTTATCAGAAGGATCTTTGCTCCAGGAAAGACTGAGAACCACTGATTTACAGAAGTAAAGAAACTGCAAATCCATTATGGATATCTTTTTCTTTAAAAAAAAATTTATTTATTTTCTTATTTTTGAATAGGTTGAATCTAACTTGAGGCATGCAGGTTCAGTAGCTGTGATGTGTGGGCTTAGTTGCCCAGAAGTATATGGGATCTTAGTTCTCTGACCAGGGATTAAACCCATGTTTCCTGCATTAGAAGGCAGACTCTTAGCCACTCGACCACCAAAGAAGTCCATGGATACCTTTTTATTAATAAGCTTTTCAAAAATATATATGATAATGGGTTTGGAGATTGTGCTCTCTACTTCTCAGAATGAAAAAAATTCAGCATGTCCCCTAAAAAAAGAAAACATATGTCCCATGAGTCAGTTCAATAGAGCAGACTTGTGCGTGCATGCTAAGTCGCTTCAGTCGTGTCCGACTCTTTGCAACCATATAGACTGTAGTCTGCCAGGGTTCTCTGCCCATGGGATTCTCCAGGCAAGAATACTGGAGTGGATTGCCAGTCTTTCCTTCAGGGGAATCTTCCTGACCCAGGGATCGAACTCATGCCTCTTATGTCTCCTGTATTGGCAAATGAATTCTTTGCCACTAGCACCACTGACTGGACCCCTTATAAAATCTGAGGCGCTGATTTAGAACTGATTGGAAGAGAAATCCGCTTCATATATGCTCAGAAGTAAGGCCAAGTGTATTTTCAAGAAAGATAAAGATTTTTATAGAAAATAATTTTGCGTATACTCCAAATGAAATGAAAAAAAGTTCAGTCAGTGTGTTGATAAGCATAACATGAATATTTTCAAAGCCAGTGTAATCAGGAGCTTATCTTGAACATTACAAAAGAAATGTTGAATAAATCACCCATAGACAGTCTGGCTTTGAGTGATGCAGTTTCCTGGAACAATATACTAACGGAAATTGCTTGCAAAATGTATTCCTCTGCAAATGAATGAGATACCTTGCCGAATGGTATTGTTAGCTTTAAAGAAATTAAAAGTTTTGTTTCTAGCAATAGCCAGTCAGGCCAGAAGTTTCCTAAGATCTTGTTTCAATCATAAGTATAAATATTTATTGTGTATTTTGTGTGTGGATACAACTTAAATTTTCATATATATTTTATATATTAAGTATGTTGTAAAGATATATAGTGATAGTGAAGTCACTCAGTCATGTCTGACTCTTTTCGACCCCATGAACTATAGACTGCTAGGCTCCTCCATCCATGGGATTTTCCAGGCAAGAATACTGGAGTGGGTTGCCATTTCCTTCTCCAGGGGATCTTCCCAACCCAGGGACAGAATCTGGGTCTCCCACATTGCAGACAGACTTTTTACTCTCTGAGCCACTAGGGAACCCTGATAAAAGATATATAGTCAATACATATTTTCATTTATGTATATTTATATATAAAATATATATTAAATCTTAAGCTGTACTCACACACAAAAGATGCATAATACATTTTTATATTTGTAATCTAGCCAAGACCTTAAGACTGTATATATATTAAAGCTATATAAATATAGTCTTAATATTTTTCTTAATATAAAATATAATTCATATATATTTAATATAAATAATATATATTATGTTTATATAATTTATATATTATATAAGCATAGTATGAAAGTATATAAATATATGTGTGTATATTCTAATATGGACTTCCCTGGTGGCTCAGACGGTAAAGCATCTGTCTATAATGTGGGAGACCTGGGTTCGATCCCTGGGTTGGGAAGATCCCCTGGAGAAGGAAATGGCAATCCGTTCCAATACTATTGCCTGGAAAATCCTATGGACAGAGGAGCCTGGTAGGCTACAGTCCATGGGGTCGCAAAGAGTCGGAAATGACTTCACTTTCACTTTCATATTCTAATATATTTTTCTTAATACATAAAATATACAAAATATATGGGACTTCTCAGGTGGCACTAGTGGTAAAATAACCCTCCTGTCAATACAGGAGACACGAGAGACGTGATACAAGAGACAAATACTTTAAAAGAATATGCCTTTCCACTGTGTGTGTCTAGATGAGGAGCAACATATCTATTGCACTCAAAATGCTATTCAATTATTAAAGAACAAGATAATAGGGAAAATCCCCTGGAGCAGCAAATAGCAACCCACTCCAGTATTCTTGTGTGGAAAATTCCATGGACAGAGGGGCCTGGCAAGCCACAGTCCATGGGGTCACGAAGAGTTGGACACGACTGAGCACACAAGCATGTTCTTCAAGAGCATTTGTATGGTGATCATTCTATTTAAGGTTGCACAGCTGAGAGAAGTTGAGAGCTGCTAGCAGAATAGCTGGACATCTCCTGTTAGTCAGCTACTGTTTAAGTATTGTTGCATTTGTATGTAATTAAGAGCATCCACTTAAATGTTTTATTCTTCATCCTTTCAAATTTCTCCAGCCAGCTGTATGACTGTTTACACCAGAGTTGACACAGCAATTCTACTCCAGGGTTTTATCCCAGTGAAGCTATTTAAGGAAAGCAAAAGAGCTATATACGTTCATGAAGATATCCAGCATGTCTTTCTTTATAAGAGAATATAAGAAAATATTGGGAAGAACCCACCTCTCCCACCTCCCAGAGATGCTGTATTAAGGGGGATGTCTGTGTACGCCCAGTTGCTTAGTTGTGTCTGACTCTGAGACCCCATGGACTATAGCCCCGTCCATGGAATTTTCCAGACAAGAATACTGGAGGTGGCTGCCATTTCCTCCTCCAGGGGATCTTCCCAACTCAGGGATCAAACCTGCATCTCTTGCATCTCCTGCATTGGCAGGTGGATTCTTTACCACTAGTGCCACCATATCCACAAAGTGCAATATTATAAAAATATTATGAAGTTATAAAAATTTGTAAAATCATGAAAACATCTGACTAAGCATCAAGAAAGGATAGCAAAATACTAAGATATAGACATATACTTAACAACTGTTATACATTCAACAACTAAAAACATATATGTATAAAAACGTGAAAGAAATGGAAATAGTCATTGTGTAATGGGATTATAAATATTTTTCATTCTTTCCTTAATCTTGTGATTTTTATTTCATAAATATTTGAAAATTCCTTGACAAATTCCAGGGTTTTCATTAGAGTTTTTGAGGATTTCATTAGTCACTAATGGACTTCCTATCTTTTAAATACTAGGTCCTCCACTCATTAGTAGGACAATATTGTGCCAATTAATTAATTCCTCTAGATGGCATTTTCTTTTCCCTGCTGGAGATGGAGAAAATAACACTTAGCTCATAGTATTGTTTGGATCAAATGATACTGTACTTAATACAATGTCTCCTATTAGACTGTATGTGCTGTGTTGTGCTTAATTGCTCAGTCATGTCCAACTCTGTGACCTCATGGACTGTTGCCTGCCAGGCTCCTCTGTCCATGGGGATTCTCCAGGCAAGAATACTGGCATAGGTTGCCATGCCCTCCTCCAGGGGAATCTTCCCAACCCAGGGATCAAACCCAGGTCTCCTGCATTGCAGGCAGATTCTTTACTGTCTGAGATGCCAGGGAAGCCCACTACACAGTATATGTTTAAAAAACAAAACAAAACAAAAAGAAACTAATAAGTAGGGACTTCCCTGGTGGTCCAGTGACTGAGAATCCACCGCCTTCCAATGCAGGGGATGTTGGTTTGATCCCTGGTCAGGGAACTAAGATTCTACATGTCCCATAGCATGCCACAGCTAGAAAGTCTCCCACACCATAATGAAGACCCAGAGCAACCAAAAACAAACAAAAGAGAGAAAGAAAGAGGCAAATTCAGTTACCATTTTATGAAGTGTTTAGCATTTTGCACTAATGTGTGAGACATTTAAGTAAACTACTCTGCTTCAAAAGAAGCTGAAGTTTAGTCATTTTAAACAAGTGGGCTTCTCTCAGAGGAAATCATTTTCAGAGTGAGGTGTCTTATTGGGAAGGAAGAACAAAACGACAAATATTCTTCATCTTTGAAAAGCTAGTACTTTATATAAAAATGAAAGCATATTTAGTCATATTTGATTTACAGATATATTTTTCCATTAGCCATAAACACCTTTTTTAGAAGAAAAGTTTTAGGGATGCAAGGTTAATTTTGAAAAGCTCTTTATAGGTTAAGGCTGTCAGGAGGGTTAAAAAAAATTGTTTTTTAAAGATTTTCTATTTCCTATATCTTTCTTTTCTAATAAGCCACCCACCATCTTCACTTTCACCTCTCTTACCCCAGAAAAGGAGACAAGCAAGCAGGCAATTATCCTCCAACTCAGAGGCACTACCTTTAGACTATCTAATATTGTATAGTTTTTGTGATATACTTGATATTTCTCTAGTTTAAGATTCTCCACATTTAGTGACTGTCTTGTTTAATTTATTCCAATTATTTATCTTGCTGTTTATTTAATTACTATTTTACAAACTACTGACATTTTCTAGGTCCTCCAAATTGGTTTCTAAGAATGAGGGAAATATGCAATATTAAAGCTATTTAGGCAAAGCTAAGATAGAGCCAGACATCCTGGAATGTGAAGTCAAGTGGGCCTTAGAAAGCATCACTATGAACAAAGCTAGTGGAGGTGATGGAATTCCAGTTGAGCTATTCCAAATCCTGAAAGATGATGCTGCGAAAGTGCTGCACTCAATATGCCAGCAAATTTGGAAAACTCACCAGTGGCCACAGGACTGGAAAAGGTCAGTTTTCATTCCAATCCCAAAGAAAGGCAATGCCAAAGAATGCTCAAACTACTGCACAATTGCACTCATCTCACACGCTAGTAAAGTAATGCTCAAAATTCTCCAAGCCAGGCTTCAGCAAAATGTGAACCGTGAACTTCCTGATGTTCAAGCTGGTTTTAGAAAAGGCAGAGGAACCAGAAATCACATTGCCAACATCCGCTGGATCATGGGAAAAGCAAAAGAGTTCCAGAAAAACATCTATTTCTGCTTTATGGACTATGCCAAAGCTTTTAACTGTGTGGATCACAAAAAACTGCGGAAAATTCTGAAAGAGATGGGAATACCAGACCACCTGATCTGCCTCTTGAGAACTTGGTATGCAGGTCAGGAAGCAACAGTTAGAACTGGACATGGTTCCAAATAGGAAACCAACCAACAGACTGGTTCTAAATAGGAAAAGGACTACGTCAAGGCTGTATATTGTCACCCTGTTTATTTAACTTATATGCAGAGTACATCATGGGAAACGCTGGACTGGAAGAAACACAAGCTGGAATCAAGATTGCAGGGAGAAATATCAATCACCTCAGATATGCAGATGACACCACCCTTATGGCAGAAAGTGAAGAGGAACTAAAAAGCCTCTTGATGAAAGTGAAAGTGGAGAGTGAAAAAATTGGCTTAAAACTCAACATCCAGAAAACGAAGATCATGGCATCCAGTCCCATCACTTCATGGGAAATAGATGGGGAAACAGTGGAAACAGTGTCAGACTTTATTTTTCTGGGCTCCAAAATCACTTCAGATGGTGACTGCAGCCATGAAATTAAAAGACACTTCCTCCTTGGAAGGAAAGTTATGACCAACCTAGATAGCATATTCAAAAGCAGAGATATTACTCTGCCAACAAATGTTTGTCTAGTCAAGGCTATGGTTTTTCCTGTGGTCTTGTATGGATATGAGAGTTGGACTGTGAAGAAGGCTGAGCGCCGAAGAATTGATGCTTTTGAAGTGTGGTGTTGGAGAAGACTCTTGAGAGTCCCTTAGACTGCAAGGAGATCCAACCAGTCCATTCTGAAGGAGATCAGTCCTGGGATTTCTTTGGAAGGAATGATGCTGAAACTGAAACTCCAGTACTTTGGCCACCTCATGCAAAGAGTTGACTCATTGGAAAAGACTGATGCTGGGAGGGATTGGGGGCAAGAGGAGAAAGGGACAACAGAGGATGAGATGGCTGGATGGCATCACTGACTCGATGGACGTTTGTCTGAGTGATCTCCGGGAGTTGGTGATAGACAGGGAGGCCTGGCGTGCTGCAGTTCATGGGGGTGCAAAGAGTTGGACATGACTGAGGGACTGATCTGATCTGAAGATGTATTTTTCTCAATTTGGCTTTATAAAGCATTTAGTTTCTCCATACCCATATTAGTTTAGTAACTTAAGCCAGCTGTTTGACTGATGCCACTTGGATTAACAAAAGTTGTTTGTTGTTCAGTTAGTAAGTCGTGTCCAACTCTTTTAGACCCCATGGACTGCAGCATGACAGGTTTCTCTGTCCTTCGCTATCTCCTGGTGTTTGCGCAAACTCATGTCTATTATGTCACATAACAATGTTGAGAGGGAGATTTTTGAGAGACCCTGGCCATTTTTTATACTCTAAATTACAATTTCTGGATGAATTGACTTTGGGGGACTCTTTGTAAAGACAGAAGTCCTTATACATTTGAAACCTACTATCTCTTAGAAGAAGCTACAATTGATGAGAGCATCCAATTTCTAACTCTTATTTTTATAAACGATTAGAGCAGTTTCTCTCCTTATTAGATCCCAAGGACTCTGTTTTTTTCCTTTCTTCTTTGGACAGGAAATCTGCTTTAGTATCCTCTGGAACTAGAACACTAGTTTCAGCAGACTGACATTCTGGTCTTTCTATACCCAGTAAGTTATCTGTTATAGCAGACAAAGCAAATAGAAGCTCATATCATCCCCCTACCTACTGGTGCTCCTTTTCCATAAGATGAAGTTCCATACCAATTTCTCATGTATGTCATACCTCCAGCTCTTCTAAAATGTATTATTGTTTTATTTTTATACATGGAATGTTTGTCCCTCTTTTTCTCCATTAGTTTTTAAGCCAAAGCACATGCCCTCAATAAATCTCTGCTTTGATATCATGCTCTCAGAAATACCTGCTCTGCCTTTCATAAACCTTATAATTATGTACTCAGTGTCTCTATTTTCCACTGATCTTTGCTCCCCTTGAGAGCTAAGATAGGAAACAGAGTTTGGCTTTTCAACTCTGTGTCCCTAAATGAAATAGAAACTGATGCCTCTTTTGGATATCGAAGCCTGACAATCTCTCACAACAAACTGGCAGATAAGATAAAGCACTATCTTACATTCTTTTTACCTAAAAATTATGGTTTTATGAGTCAGAAATTAGAACATCAGTCTCTCAGCCTGGGAAGTACAGAGAAATGACTACAGATACAGGATATTAGAATGATGATTAACTAAAAAATAAAGTTTATCAAATAGCCACATCTCCTGCTTCCTAGACAGTGAGAGTCTATTTCCTGAGGACCAGGCGCCAGGAGCCCTGGGAGGTGGAGGCTGTGATGGCCTCAGATGTCCTTCCCAGGACCACTGCGCTGCTCACCACAGAGACCCCACCAGGGTTTGGTGTTTGGCTTCTGGCAGTACAATGACCTTTCTTCCTGATATGTGTCACAATAGATCCAGCCTCTTTTCCTGGAGGGACCTGAGTAACAGCAAGGGTCTGAAAGGGCTTCTTGTTTATCTCTGTTTCACAACCTTCAAAAACTAATTGTTCACTAGTCCGGCAGACATGCTCAGGGCTAGATTGACCTTTCTATGAGCTTCCACAATGATTATTCCAAGGATTCTCTCAACTTAAATTTAATATATTAGAACTTTAAAAACAAGAAAGCTTTCTAAAGTTTTGTTGTTGTTGTTGTTCAGTTGCTCAGTTATAATCCAACTCTTTGTGACCCCATGGACTGCAGCACACCAGGCTTCCGTGTCTTTCACTATCTCCTGGAGTTTGCTTAAACTCATGTCCATTGAGTCAGTGATCCCATCCAACCATCTCATCCTCTGTTGCCCACTTATCCTCTGACCCTCCATCTTACCCAGCATCAGGGTCTTTTCCAATGAGTTAGCTTTTCCATCATGTGGCCAAAGTATTGGAGCTTCAGCTTCATCATCAGTCTTTCCGATGAACAGTCAGGATTGATTTCTTTTCGGATTGACTGGTTTGATCTCCTTGCTATCCAGGGACTCTCAAGAGTCTTCTCTAGCACCACAGTTTGAAAGTCTCTGTTCTTTGACACTCAGTCTTCTTTATAGTCCAGCTCTCACATCTGTACATGACTACTGGAAAAACCATAGCTTTGACTATACAGACCTTTTTGACCAAGTAAAAGTCTCTGCTTTTTAATATGCTGTCTAGATTTGTCATAGCTTTTTTTCCAAGGAGCAAGCATCTTTTAGCTTTGGGGCTGCACTCACCATCTGCAGTGATTTTGGAGTCCAAGGAAATAAAATATGTCACTGAAAAGGTGGAAACGGTGACAGATCTTATTTCCTGCAGCTATTGAATCCTAAATTTCAATGTCTCCAGTTACTCTTTGAAGCGTGACATTGAGATACGGTCTGAGCAGGACACACATGGCTCTCTCCAAAGGTTAGATGAACAGAGTTTCATGAAGATATTAGAGTTTAATAAGGATTGAGGAGAATTTAGTAAATACGTTGAGAACTAATGAGGTGGCAAAGGACCCATGGAATAGCCTCAGCCCCTGAGCTTTTGGCACCTGTAGGGCTGCAGGAGAGGGGCCACTGTGCAGATTCTGGGTCTTGAGAGAGGAATGTAGTCTCTTCCAAACCATGGCTTATGGAGAATAAATATTCAGAACATTTCTTTCTCTAATCTTCAGTCCCTTAGTTTTCTACTAGTGCCTCCCTTTGGCTAAGTCCAAGCAGAAGCCAGAGGACCACAGAGCATAGTAGAGCAGAGAACAGATGCAAAGGGGCAACTGGAGAGTGTTCAGTAGAGGGAGGCATTCGATATATGCATACATTATGCATATAACACATATGCATTTACATACAAACATATTATCCAAGAAAGTGAAAGTGAAAGTCACTCAGTTGTGTGTGACTCTTTGCAACCCATGGACCGTAGCCTGCCAGGCTCCTCTGTCCATGGAATTCTCCAGGCCAGAATCCTGGAGTGGGTAACCGTTCCCTTCTCAGGGGATCTTTCCAACCCAGGGATCGAACCCAGGTCTCCTGCATTACAGGCAGATTCTTTACCATCTGAGCCACCAGGAAAGCCGTATTATCCATAGTGTATATTAAAAGTATATATATATACACACACATACATACACATGCATATATTTCCCAGTAAAATTATTGAAATGTAAAGGATTTAAGAATGCTAAGTTTAACACAACTTCTTAAACATCTTCCTTAACACGAGGCTCTAGGCCAGATGTCCACAAAGCTTGTTTGTGAAGGGTCAAATAGTGAACATTTTAGGTCTTGCAGGCTATACGGTCTCTGTCACAACTATGCAGCTTGGCCACTGTATCACAAAAGCAGCCTCAGATAATACATATTTGACAAGCATTTCCGTGTTCCAATAAAACTTCATTGATGAGCACCGAAATTTTGTTTCATATAATTTTCAAATGTAACAAAGCATTTTTCTTCTTTTAATATTTTTCAGCCTTTTAAAAATGTACTTTCAGGCACTGAAATGAGTCTGTGTGTGCCTGTTGTTCTTTTCATAATATCATTTTCATGAAAAGTCTTAGGTAGGAAATAAGTTCTGCTAGAGATGTGGGAACATTGTGGAAAGATATGCCAAAGGAGGGGGGAAAGCAGATTTAAACAGTAAATTCGTATTTATAGTTTTGTGTTTACTGAATTTTATAGTAACAAAGTGTTCAGGATAAACTCAGCTACAGTATTTTTTCACATGGTTATTTTTCTGGAAAATTCCATAATTTAGCTGGATAAAAGACCTCTGGTTTACATCTATTTCCTTCAAGAAAAGAGAGAGAAAAAAAAAAAAACACCACACATTTAAAAAAAATCTAATCTGTGATTTAAGACTTATGAACCTGCAGATGGTGCTATGATCCCATTTTGAAATTCAGTTCTGCTTTCTATTAGTTTGAATTCATAGGAGAAAATGCAATTCTTTGATTTAGTTTACTTTTATTCAGAGGTATTAAGGTTGAATTAATTTTATTTTGTGTTTTATTATTATAATTTATTGTTATAATTGGAGAGACTGTCTTCACCATTGGAAAACCACTGTGGGTACTCTGTGTGAATGCTAAGTGCTCGCTTAGACCAAGTAATAAACAAACTTTTATGTCTTACTTTTAGTTTTTTTCTGCTTACCTTCAGCATTGGATTTCCTGTGACTCTCAATAAACATATTTTGCTGTTGCTGTTCTTAAATAAAATTGCTTCCCTGGGAATTAGGTGACGAAAAGCTAAAGATAAAAAGATTCCATATGAGAATAATGTCAACCTCTAGCTTGTAACCATCAGGTAAAAAAAGATTTCCTGGAATTAAGCCACAGGAACTCTGGCTTAAGTCAGAGCTGTCAACTGGGAAACAAATTTCCAGACATTTTGAAATTTAATTCATTTAATTTTTCTTGTAACTGGGTTAGAAAATATGATGAAGCATAGCAGGATATTCTTTTACTGGATTTGAATGAAGCAAATAGATACTGAAATCATAAAGTAGAAGGAAAGGGGGCTTAAGAGCTTTCCCTTTCCCTCAGGAACTTACAAAGAAAAATGTAAAAATACATATCCCGGCCATTTTTTTAAGTAAAAGGAAGGATAGCATTTTACTTTGTTGTCCATGAAGTTGTTCAGGCTTCTGTATTTTTTACCTTAAACTCTGATTGAATGTATGCTAGGCTACTTTGAATTAGAAACCCACAAATAGAAATTAAGTATCTGTCAAAGTACTCCATAAAGGCTTTCCAACCAGTTCTTTGAAATCACCTGTCAAGTGACGAGTTGGAAATGTTATAAACTCTATGGATGTTGGTATATGTCCAGGGATACATAAAATTCCACATGGGGCAAGAACTTAAAAAATTGATGAGCATGACTTTTAAAAAGAAAGAAAAAAAATGACCCTTTGAGGCTATCTAATATGATAATTTATTAAGTTTTTTTGGATCATTTGAGATCATGTATGTGAAAATACATTAGGAATGATGACATTTTCTACCAATATGAAACAGCAGTACTGCTACTATTCTATGCAATAGTGTCCATATCACACTGTCTTAGAGGCTTTTTGAAAATTTATCCAGGGATTAGTCTCAATATAAGGAAAATGTAATAATAGAAAGAATATGGAAATCTATTTCTGGTGCTTTTACAATTAAGATAGATCTCAGAAAAGATTAAGTCAGAGTCTATATGAATAGTATAAAAATAAAAAGGCTTTAGGGCAATTGATGACTTGTAATAAAGGAGAATTATACATTGGTAAGCCCATGAGCCTAAGTATTTGTTGCTTTCTGCATCTGTTCCTACACATAAAATTCTTATTTTCTAAAGGCATTCCCAGTGGCCCTGGGCATAATACTAATCAGTCTTTTATTTCATTACTACTAATTAGAGATTAAAATATTTCACATGAAGCTCAGTACCCTTTTCTGTTTAAAGAAAAGTAAATTTCCTCTTTATATCTTACATCTTGAAGTTACTCACTCTAAATTTATATAAATCAAGCATAATGACAATTTAATAAGAATTTCAAGTCCTATTCATCCCATGAGAGTACTACAGTGACGTCTTTCCGAGAGCTGTGTGATTGCTCAGCCCAACGCATAAGCCCTATAAAATGATGGGCTTGAAATGCTGGTCAGGGTAGAGTGAGAAGCAGTTGCTGGCAATAGTAGCCAACCTCAGCCAGCACCAAGTTCTGGTTCAGCTGTAAGGGCAAGAGAACTCGTGAAGACTGTCGACTCCCAGGACTTCAACACCTGAGACAGCTCTCATAATCTCAACAGAAAGCTCTCAAAGAACACTATTCGGCAAAGTAAGTGAAAACTTTACTTTTCTTCTTTTTTTCTCCCCCTTACTCTGGAACTTTTCTCGGGATATATTGAGTTTTTATTTCTCTTGAAAAATAACTTTACAGTGTTCCTTCTTTACAACAATAAAAATGCAAGTTTCTCAAGTCATCTGGTTAAGTATAGAAATGCCTCAACTTCTCACATATGAATGGGTTTTCTGAATTCTTTAGTTGGAAATGCTTTACTCTGTTTTTTTACTCAATGCCAACTTTAAAATAATGCCTTCAAGTAGGGTTTTTTTTTGGCTTGTTTATAAATTTTTAACTGAAAGTTCAGTGGGTACATATGTATTGAAAGTTTCAACTTGTTACTTAGTGCTGTTCTTTCCATTTCATTTGTTAATTATGTGAACTTACAAAACATTTATTTTCTTCTGAGTTTAAATGCTGTGAGTCTTACAAACAGCACAAGAAACAGGCATCAAACTCTGAAGTTTCTATCTGCACCCTATTTACAAATGAAATGTGTAAGTCAATTAGATGTAAAAATATACAAGCTTTGCATTTGTTATATTTTTCCTCCTATGGCAGAAATTATTTTGGTGGTAATATGAACCTCAGTGATTTTTTGGTATTAATTTACACTATTAATTGAATTAGTTTGTTCAGACCCAAACTCCTTAAGGAGATTAAGGTCCCAGTAAAATTTATAATTAAAAGAGGAAAAATGTATACACAAAATAATTTTACTGATCTGTATCTATGTATTGGTATACATGTACCTATATACACAAATTATTAAATAGGTGACACTCCACTTTTCCATTACTCAGGCACTAAAAACTTAGAGTAGAAGAAGAAATGTCAGTTTCTTGAAGCTGCTTCATAGTTAGAAAATATATTAAACATGGATGTTACAACTCTGTTATAAGAAAATTGCCATTATGGTTGTTTCCAGTACTATAAAAGTATTGCATTCAATCTTGTGCCTAGTGAGAGAGAGGCAGAAGTTGAAAGGATCCTAATCTTTATCTAAGCACTGTTCACACACCCAAAAACCTTCTTAATTTAAAAAGTAATCATACTGCAGTTAAACACTTCCTGTAAGATATAAATTGCTTTTTCTAAACTCTTCATGAGTCCTCAGGAATTACTGCTAGACACACAGAGTTAGCTTTCAGGCACAGCTGTGGTTGGAAAAACTTACAGCTGTGATTGTCTCCCCTTCCAGGTCCTGCAATGGAAACAAGAAGTAAGCCCCAGCTTCTTGTGTTCCTGACGCTGTTCAGCGTGCTCTTCTCCCAGACCTTGGCGTGGCCTCTTTTTGGAGCACCTTCGGCTCTGAGGTAGGCTTTCTTTCAATTCAGACAGTTGAACATTCTTCCTCCATGTAAATGGGAATTTCTGATATGTTATTTCAGACAGCTCAATTTTGTAAACTATGTATTTTTATTAAAATCTGTTGGTTGACTTGTTAAGCAAGTTTTTTCAACTTCAGGGCAACATGATTGTTCTGAGTTTTGGAATTCACTCTCAGGGCCAGAAAGACAGTGTTGATGACTAGTTTTATAGGTAAGAGGGATCACATTTCCAAGCAAGGCAGAAAGAGGACTTGGATTTCCTTTCATTCAAACCAGTTTCAGTTGAGTAATTAGCTGTTCTCATTGTCACCTCAGTTCAGTTCAGTTTCTGATAGAAAAATATGTGTCTAGCTGCCCACTTCATTTGAGTTCATTTTTCAAGATCAATCAGCAAATAATCATGAACAGTTGATTAGTGGAATATGTATAAAATCATGTTGGACAGACTATCTAGGCAGAATCAATTTGTCAATGTTAAAAATTGTGAGATAATTAATCTACTGAGTTACCCTTCCCCAATGAGTGAATTTTAAGGTACTTAGTTTTTACCACAAATTCTTCGTTTTACTGCTCTCTACATTGCATTTCATATTTCAAATTCATATAATACAACTCACCTCTAAAGCTTTATTTGAAATAAATTTATGCTAAAGAAGGAAACAGTAAAAGGAAACTACATTAGCTTTATTTTTCTTTCCAGTTTACATGTCTTTGCTTATTTTCTCATTTCCAATTCTTTGTTCAAGGTAGGCATATGCTCAATAGAATGAATAATCTCTTAGCTGTTAGTGGTTTTCTGTGAAATTTGCTTAAAGTCAGATTGTATGTTGCTTTGATAATTAAATAGAACTAGTCTGTCGGAATAGTTAAGAGATGAATAATCTCAAGAATGCTGAAGCTTACATTAATTGCTAAAACTTCATTCTTAAAGAGGGCTGCTTGCTCCTGACTACCAAGAACTGCCTCACCCAAAGATACACAAGTGCCCAGCAGCCAACACAGTCTTAATAGGGTAACAGTGAAAACATGCACATGCATGATTTTAACAGTGTGCTGGTGTTCAAAATGTGCACGGACCCACATAGTCCATGCATAGGCAGGACTATTCTCGGCCTTCCAGTAAAGCATTGGATAGCCTTCATTAAAATTGTGCTATTACATAACATTGAAAACAAAATTCACTGAGTTTGAATGACTATTCAGAGACAGAGAGAGTCTTTAGACTTGGTCAATATATAGAAATGCACCACACCAAAGTGAATCTTTGAAATAAAATTTATGGACTCAGAGAAAGAAAAATAGTTAATACTCAGATCTTAAGAAATGTTGAGACACATGATATTGGCCATCAAGAAATATGTGAATTGCTTGCAATTTTCATATTGAATATAAAGAAATTTCCAAAGTTTCTATTTTGTGTAAGATCTTTCCACCTGTGTACTTTGCAAAGTGAAGCTACTTATTGCCAAGGAAGTGTACTTTGCTTAATGTTCTGAAATTCTGAACTAAGTAGCTCTAACTTCTGTTATATACAGCTTGTAAAAGTTGTATGGCATCTGTTTTATAGAATAAATAAGAATTTTACTATTTACACTTTCATAAACTATAGAAGTCATTAATTCAATTTTGCCATCCACATATTATGAGTGGGTGATATTTCCTAAGATTTTGAGTATCTTATCTCAAATGACTATAAAACTGTAAGCACCAGCTTCTGAGAAAAGATTGTATTTTACTTTACTGTACCCTTTCCTACCAGGATGGGGGACAGAATACCATTTGAAGGAGCAAATGAACCTGATCAAGTTTCATTAAAAGCAGACACTGACATTTTACAAGATGCGCTGGCTGAAAATGACACACCTTATTATGATGTATCCAGGTGAGTTCATTTTTACTGAGTTTTATTTTAGCAAATACTTTCTTGAAATCTAAACATTTTATTTTTGTGTCACCATGAAGCTATTCTCATAGCATTGCACTATGAGTTTCCATATGTCGTGGCTTCATGCAGCCTGATTTATTGAAACTCTTAATGCTTGCGTGATTTGTACTTGTAGAGATTGTAACAGGCCAAGCTAAGCAAGTCATCCACCTATATTCTGTTGCATACATTTTTAACATCAGAAATTATGTCAACAGTAGTAAAACTACAACATTTGAGATTCCATGATGGAAAAAGTTCTAAGGCTAGAGTTTCACTTCTATGCAAAGAAAGGGTGTCTAATAATAAAAGCTATTCATTTCATAGAATATTGTCCAGAGCAACATTCCAGTATAGACAGAGTAACTCTATCCAGAAGGCAAAGCATGAAGTATAATTCATTTGGATGGAAAATTTGGTTTATAGATTTTTAGAGTCTATCTTAAGAGATTTTGTTTACAACCTTTTGGCAGAAGAAATAGCAAAAGGGATAATAAGGTTTGCTAAAATCAAAATAATTTCCCCTTGCATATATCTTTATTCAGAGTAGAAGAAATAAATCACCATGAATAAATAGAAAATAAATATATCTTCCCACCAATATTTTTTAGAAAAGAACTAGTTTTACAGATTCTATCAGGAAGCATTAATATTGAGATATGTTCCTTAAAAAGCTAACTTCTTCAATTTTTCAAAGTTTGGGGCTGGAAATAAGTCACTAGAATATATTATTTATTCAGTTGTTTAGAAACTTCCTTTTGGACTTAAGTGTGAATGAGAAGCTATCAAATAAGTTGATGTTTCCTTTTTATTTAATGAGCCAAAATAATCTTTTAGCAAACTATTTACAAAATAATGACTATCATTTTTTCCTTGTTTCAGAAATGTCAGACATGCTGATGGAGTTTTTACCAGTGACTATAGTAGACTCTTGGGTCAACTTTCTGCCAAAAAGTACCTTGAGTCCCTTATTGGAAAACGAGTTAGGTAAAGAGAATTTATTACTATTAAAAAGCATGTTATGGTTATTAAATTAGACAATTATATCTTCACTGTAAGCAACTTATTTATTTTATTCAAAACTGATAACTCAATAATGTTTAATTTCATTATAAAATAATTTATATGCTTCAATAAAATATACTAGACCCATAGATTAAGAAAATAAGGTTTCCTAGTAATATCATATTCATAGGCTCCAGACACACTTATTTTTCTTAAATAATAATCATTTATAAATTGGCAAACAAACTGAACTAGACACAGTAAAAACAAAATAAGACGTATTCTAAACTGAAGCAAATTGTAAGACCAGCTATAGCGTTTGTATTTTACTTCCTGCTCAAGCTAAGCATTGGAAGATTTTGTCTTTAAATGGTTAATAACTGAATTTTATATGGCATTACTTAAATTGGCATCTCTTCATGAAGAAGAATTCATTCATGTCTTTAAGAAGTGTTTACTTTTAAAGAACTCTTTCTTCCAATGGAAGAACACAATTTCAATTAGTCCCTCATTTTTTTTTATAAATTATTTGCTCAGTTAGGACAGAACGTCTAAAGGCACCCTAGTGAAGGTCAAAGTACATTGGATTATTCCATGCTCCCCCATCCTTAGGCTTAGAGGCTTTTTTCTTTCAGTTTTTTGGTGATAGAAAATGAGCTGGGTGTTGGAATTCCTTTGTATCTGACTCCAAGAAATTATTGTTTGACTTCCTTATCCTCATGTTTCTTAGCAATAGCATCTCAGAAGACCAGGGACCAATCAAACGCCACTCAGATGCTGTCTTCACTGACAACTACACACGCCTTCGAAAACAAATGGCTGTGAAGAAATACCTGAACTCAATTCTAAATGGAAAGCGAAGGTAAAGAAATGAGAACTTGCTAACATGGGAAATTATAACGGACTTTCCAAATAGTAGTTGCATATGGAGACATATCTCCCTCTCTACCTTTGAAGCAGTAATTCTCAACCTTAGCTAACATTAGATTACCCTGGAGAATATAAAAAATACTGATGTCTGACCCTAACCCAAAACCAATTGCCAGGAAATTAGTGTCCCTAGGCATGTGGCTGTGGACACTGGTATTTTTTGAGTTCCCCAGTTGATGTTAATGTGCCTCCAGGGTTAAAAATGATGACTGTAGAGACATCTAGTCTGGGTCTAAGAAAAGGTTTTATCAAAAGTGCTGCTTTTTAAAACATGTGAAGGACAGTTAACTGGCAATTTGTTACCACATGGAATTCCCTTTTTACCTGAAAATTCAATTATCTGTATTTTACCAAATTAAACCATGAATTATTTTGTCTTCTCGGATTCAGTAAAACCTGTCTTTCCATGGTATGTAAATATTGGAACACAATTTATAGGAAATACGATCTTTTCTCTCTTTTATTCCAGTTATTTTTATTTAGATGGGGAGTATGCAAGACAATTCTGTTTGGGTGAGATCAAGCAAGATGGATCTCTTTGCCCACCAGATTATAATTCTTTAGGAAAGCTTTTAGACAATTTAAGACTGAAGAGCCAGTCAAAGGTAATGACTCACCTGAAACAGAAGTGTTTAGCCCCCAGAGCACTTAACTGAGTACCTTGTACAGTCTAGGCCATTCCTCACCTTTTCTTTAGAAGCTTTCTCATCCAAGAGCCTTCACAAGCACAATTCTCTCTTTCTGGTCTGCAGCAGTGAAGGAGAGTCTCCTGACTTTCTTGAAGAGTTAGAAAAATGATGAGAAAGCTCTTTGGAGCAAAGCTGCTGACAACTTCCCAGTGGTGAGTATATCTGTGTGTTCTTATATGCTAGTAGGAATCATCTCAGTATTTAAGTAGGTAGGACTCACTTGGTAAAAAACATCATAATGTTCTCCCAGTGAGACCTTATCTAAGAAGGACGCTTCTACCTAAGTGGATCACAGCTTAGTAGAGCTTGAAACCATTCATACAGTGTTCTGATAGCGTGAAAGAGACAGTTCACAATGAGTAAACAGTTCAGTACCTCCTACTTGCTCAGACTCATTCCTGTCATTTTGAAGAAATACTGAAAAAAGAGACTGAATCATACTACTGAGAAAAACTGGCTTTCTCTTTGATAGTAAAGCCATGTTGCTGTTATTAAAGTCCAGTCTCACAATTGACCGTTAGCATCTCATTTAAGTATAAGGAAATACTAACAAATTAAAGTGTGGCTTGTTACTGTGAAAATAACAAGATACCCTGGGTCTCATTATATTTCTTTTTTTTTAAACTTTTTATTTTACATTGGGGTATAGCCAATTAACAAAGTTGTGATAGCTTCAGGTGAACAGCAGATATTGTAGTTCTTGAAACATAATAAACTTCATGGAGTAAAAGTCAAATTTAGCTTATTTTATCTATAAAGTGAGTGCAGATACTACGACTCTAGTAATATCCACTGTAAAACCTTTTTGGAGTAGAGAAAACACAAATAGATTTTTTTTTCCTTTGCTAAGTTGACAAGGTTGTCATCAAAATTGTTTTTGTGTGAACATGGACACAAGGCATATTTCTTTCCTGAGTGACATTAATGTTTACAGTAGCTCATAAAATATTTTTATAATGCTTGGCAAGTCTTTGAAGAAATTTCGTAGCATCACTATATCAAGTTGTCACAATTTTTCTCTAAAGGACTTTGAGGACAAACTTTTGGTTTTGTGTATTCTACAGTTTCTGTAACATCTGTTCAACTCTGCTACTGTAGCATGAAAAATCCCTGTAAGAGAGATATGTGGTCAAGGGTGTTGCAGGTGCCCTTTCCTCATCATGCACAGACATTTCAGAGAAACAAACTCCTCGAATGCTCAAAAAAGAGAGTAACATACAGATTCTCAAAGAAGTTTATCAAATAAGACTTTTCCATTAAATTAAGAAATACAATAGGCACTGAAATATAACAGAGGATTCATTACTCTGTCCCTTTAAGAGATTCCATCCTCCATTTTTTGCTATTTTGAATGGGTGACATTGGACAAATTCTTTTAACAGGAAGTTTTGCTGGTCAGCCAATTGTGAAAATTACAAATAAGTAATTATTTATGACTAGTTAAAGAACCCCTTCACATTCCGGCTCCCTTCCCAACAATAAGTTCTTCTGGAAGAGTTCCTCTTGATATTCCAAAATGTGATCCCCTCTCAAAAGCTGCTGATCAAGTGCAAAGATAAATATTTATTAAATGAGTGGATCAGTAAATGAAAGTCAGAGGCTGTAAATAAAAATGATTTTATGCTTAAAACACCATTTCTTTCTTTTTCAGAATTCTTGAAGGAAAACAATAAGTGAAGTAATTTTATTTTGAGTTCTACATAAGTAATTCAAGAAAACTACTTCAATATCAAAACCAAATAAAATACATTGTGTTGTGAATGTTGTGATTTATTTTACTCTGATGTAATAACTGTGATGTTTACATTGTAAATATTATTTGTGAGTTCTGAAATTTGTCTTTAACTCATGAGAATTCTGTGATTTCATGTGCTGTGTATCCTTTCTAATAAAAATATATTTAATGATAAGTAAATACTAGGTTAATTCCAATTATATGAGGCTTTTTGGAAGGATAGTAATCGAGCAAAATTGATGTGTTTATTTATAGGACATACTTAACTATGCAGAAGAGTGGAGCTGATAATTAGCACATCTAAATTTGAATGTTGAGCAGATAGAAAGCTGTGTTAAATAAACTTCAGAGTATTTAAGAGAATGCCAAAAGCAAAGATAAAAAAATTATTTTAAAAAAAGGTTTTCAGAAAATGTTGTGTGTTTCCATGTTCTTAGGCAGCATTCACTTTGAATGAGATTTTTAAATCTTTCAAATTTGAATGTCTAATTGCCAAATACTCTTCTGATTGAATGCTTCAGTTAAGGAGAATGGCCTCTATTTCTGACACTGAACTTTTCCTTTATGCTTGTGTTAAGTATGTGTAACGTGTAAACTGAACAGAACACTTGTTTTTCAGTGATAAATATTTTTTCCATTGTCTCTCAGATAATGCTTAGGTCATATCAGCTTTCTTCAGTGAAAGTACATTTGGAGAAACAACTATTTTTCCAAAATGATTGTAAGAAATTAAATATAGAAAATAAAGACCTTTGATTATCATTGGAGGCACTTTCTGTTGTTTTGATTCTTTATACTGTTTTGATTCTTTGCAGCAATTTGTTGTAGCTCCAAAGTTCCAGGAACTAAATAGTTCTTGTGATGTTTAGGGTAGAATTATATTTGACTTTGAGTGTGTTCTAAAATAACTATGACTTAAGTAAGAGAGAAATTTCTTTCTAATACAAGGCCAGAAGTAAAATGTCAAGGGTTAGCATGATGGTTCTGCTCCATGAGTCCCTCAGTAAGCTAAACCCCTTCTAGCTCACCCCTCATTTTCTAGGACATAGCCCTTTTCCTCATTATCCAAAATTGCAGCTAGGGTTCCAGCCATCACACTTGCATTTTAGGCAGCAGGACGGACGAAGAGGCATTGAAGAAAAGGGAAAAAAGAGTGCATGCTGATTCTCTCTTAAACCGATATCTTACATTAACATTCCCTGAGTAGAACATAGTGTTATAGTCAGAGTCATTTGCAAAAGACGCTGGGAATTTTTTTTTTTCTGGAAGATCATGTGCTCAGTGAAAAAACCAAGGTTCTATAACTATAAATCCCTCCTCTATAACTCTATAAACTCTAAAACTAGAACTCCTCCTCCTTGGAGGAGGGCATGGCAATCCACTCCAGTATTCTTGCCTGGAGAATTCCATGGACAGGGAAGCTGGTGGGTTATAGTCCATGGGGTTGCAAAGAGTCAGACATGACTGAGCTACTAAACAGCAACAACAACAATAACTATAAAAACCCAAAAAAATGATTAAAAAAAATGAATAGGTCCATGCAGGGATTTTTTAAAATCCCAGGCTACGCATCTTAAATTCTCACCAAAAAGACTTAAAGAAATGACAAGGAAAATCAGGTTAAGTAGAATCAGGTAGCTCCTAACTATTAATGAAGAATCATCATCATTACAGGCAAAACCTTGCTCAGTTTCATTTGCTACAATTAGAACAAATGGCTACATGAGGAGAGACTAGTCTAGAATTACTAGTAATTGGAAAATAGTTTATACAAATTGAAATGAATTGGACTAACTGTACCTTTCCTTCATATCTGATTTCACAAATTATAGATCTTTATTAAGTGACTTATCTATGCAAAACGCTCACTGCAGTGAAAACAGAAAATTCTAGATGCTATTTGCACACAAGAAGCTTATAAAGATCAAAGTTGGGCATCATTAAAGTGCAATTTGAATGTGAATCTAGAGTTTTATTTTATTTATGTATTTTCTTGGCCATGCCACACAGCATGTGGGATCTTAGTTCACTGACCAGGGATCAAACCCAGGCCCTTGGCAGTGAAAACGTGGAGTCCTAAACGCTGGGCTGCCAGGGAATTCCCTAAAGAGTTTTGATTTTATCTCATTAATATGAATATTTTCAATTGACTCCCTATTCCTTCAAGAGACACCCCCATTCCTTCTCAATTGACTCCCTATTCCTTCAAGAGACATCAATGACTGTGATGTACCAGGAGGATATCTGGGAGATGAGTGTTCTAGGCAGAAGCAAGATCAAGAGCAAGTGAGGGAATAGTCTGGCACATCTGAACAGCAAGGAAGGCAGGATGCCCCAAACAGTATGAGCTGGACAAGGACTGAGGAGGAGACAAGGTCAAAGATTTTACCAAGGACTAGAACTTGTGATGCTTCCTTGGTGGCTCAGTCGGTAAAGAATCTGCCTGCAATGTGGGAGACCTGGATTCGATCCCTGAGTTGGGAAGATCTCCTGGAGGAGAGAATGGCAACCTACGCCAGTACTCTTGCCTGGAGAATCCCCAAGGACAGAGGAGCCTGCGAGAGTACAGTCCATGGGGTGGGAAAGAGTCAGACATGACTGAGCGACTAAGCACACAGCACAGAACTTGTGAGGCCTCACAGGCCACTGTTAAGGGCTTGAGGAGTGAGAGGAAGAGACAATGCAGAATTTCGGATTTTCTGAAATGCATGTTGTCACAATCAATCTGACTGCTGTACTGGGAAGCGGGAGAAAGGGGGCTAAGGATGGAAGATGGAGACACATGAGGAGACTGCTGCTATGAATTGTGGGAGAGACAATATGGCTACCAGGGCACCAGTAGTGCAGGTGGTGAGAAGTGGTCTGAACACATTTCAAAAGGAGAATCAAGCTTTTCGCTGATAAATGGAAGATATGAAAGAGAAAAGTCCAGAATGATTCCAAGGTAAACAACTTGAGCAACTTGAAGGATGAGGTTTTCATTAAGTGAGATGAAGAACACTGTGGGTAAGGGGGTTCCTGGGGAAGATGAGGTCTGTTTTGATGGGTTAAATCTGATGTTGTGTAGAGTTGGGGAGAACTGTGAGGAGTTGAGGAGACACTGGGTTGGAGATAAATTACTGAGAGACTTCAGTGTGTAGATGGGATTTAAAGACACAAAAGAGTGAGATCACCCAGGGACTGAATGTGGCTAGAGAAGAATCTTGACACCTGAAACCCCTGAGTGTATTCATTCACTGGGGCTGGCATCACAAAGCACCCCATAGGGAGCCTCAAGCAGAAGAAGTGTATTGTTTCCGGAGGTTAGAAGTCAGGGGTCAAGCTGTTAGTGGGGTTGGTTCCTTCTAAGCACGGTGATGGAGAACTGAATCCTCTTTCCTGGCTTCTGGTGGTTTCCTGACAGTCTCTGCTTGTGGAAGTGTTACCTCAATCTCTGGCTTAATCTTCTCATGGGGTTCTCCCTGTGTGTTGTGTGTCTTCAAATTTCCCTTTTTTTTTTTTTTTTTAATGAGGACACCAGTCATATGGGATCAGAATCCTTCCCAATGAACTCACTTTAATTTGGCTACTTCTATAAAAACCAGTCTCTGAGGAAGTTCACTTTCTGAGGCTCTGGTGATTAGGACTGCAACATATGGATTTGGGGGACACAATTGAACCCATGGGCTTCCCAGGTGGCTCAGTGATGAAGAATCTGCCTGCCACTGCAGGAGCTGTGGGATATGCGGGTTCGATCCCTGGGTTGGGAAGATCCCCTGGAGTAGGAAATGGCAACCAGCTCCAGTATTCTTGCCTGGAGAATTTCATAGACAGAGGAGCCTGGCAGGCTACAGTCCATGGGGTCACAGTCAGACATGACTGAACACACAACAATTGAACCATAGCACTGAGACTTGCCAACATTAATAGTTTGGGTTATTGATGAATAAATGGGGTTCAGTTCAATTCAGTCGCTCAGTCGTGTCTGACTCTTTGCGATCCCATGAATCGCAGCACGCCAGGCCTCCCTGTCCATCACCAACTCCTGGAGTTCACTCAGACTCATGTCCATCGAGTCAGTGATGCCATCCAGCCATCTCATGCTCCGTCGTCCCCTTCTCCTCCTGCCCCCAATCCCTCCCAGCATCAGAGTCTTTTCCAATGAGTCAACTCTTCACATGAGGTGGCCAAAGGACTGGAGTTTCAGCTTTAGCATCATTCCTTCCAAAGAAATCCCAGGGCTGATCTCCTTCAGAATGGACTGGTTGGATCTCCTTGCAGTCCAAGGGACTCTCAAGAGTCTTCTCCAACACCACAGTTCAAAAGCATCAATTCTTTGGCACTCAGCTTTCTTCACAGTCCAACTCTCACATCCATACATGACCACAGGAAAAACCATAGCCTTGACTAGATGGACCTTTGCTGGCAAAGTAATGTCTCTGCTTTTCAATATGCTATCTAGGTTGGTCATAACTTTTCTTCCAAGGAGTAAGCGTCTTTTAATTTCATGGCTGAAATCAGCATCTGCGTGATTTTGGAGCCCAGAAAAACAAAGTCTGACACTGTTTCCACTGTTTCCCCATCTGTTTCCCATGAAGTGATGAGACCAGATGTCATGATCTTCATTTTCTGAATGTTGAGCTTTAAGCCAACTTTTTCACTCTCCTCTTTCACTTTCATCAAGAAGCTTTTTAGTTCCTCTTCACTTTCTGCCATAAGGGTGGTGTCATCTGCATATATGAGGTGATTGATATTTCTTCCGGCAATCTTGATTTCAGCTTGTGCTTTTTCCAGCCCAGCATTTCTCATGATGTACTCTGCATATAAGTTAAATAAGCAGGGTGACAATATACAGCTTGACATACTCCTTTTCCTATTTGGAACCAGTCTGTTGTTCCATGTCCAGTTCTAACTGTTGCTTACTGACCTACATACAAATTTCTCAAAAGGCAGGTCAGGTGGTCTGATATTCCCATCTCTTTCAGAATTTTCCACGGTTTATTGTGATCCACATAGTCAAAGGCTTTGGCATAATCAATAAAGCAGAAATAGATGTTTTTCTGGAACTCTCTTGCTTTTTTGATGATCCAGTAAATGTTGGCAATTTGATCTCTGGTTTCTCTGCCTTTTCTAAAACCAGCTTGAACAACTGGAAGTTCACAGTTCACATATTGTTGAAGCCTGGCTTGGAGAATTTTGAGCATTACTTTACTAGCGTGTGAGATGAGTGCAACTGTGTGGTAGTTTGAGCATTATTTGGCATTGCCTTTCTTTGGAATTGGAATGAAAACTGACCTTTTCCAGTCCTGTGGCCACTGCTGAGTTTTCCAAATTTGCTGGCATATTGAGTGCAGCACTTTCACAGCATCATCTTTCAGGATTTGAAATAAATGGGGTAAAAAGGACTAAAAAGAAAAGCTAGTGAAACGGACCATATGGTTCTTGCCCCCACCACACACAGATCATGTCTCCTGTCTGTCTTTTGTTTGTGGAAAACTTTAGTCAAAGAATAAGTTTAATCAGAGAAGTGAGAAATGTGGAAACAAAGGAAAACAGTCAAAGGAGACTAATTAATAATAATGTAGTCATGAAGCATAGTCAAGGACCTTTAGTCCTTTCTCGAGAGCTGTGGATAATATTCTGAGCCATATCCTGAGAGCTGTCTTATAGATACTAATACACCAGGTGGAGAAGTTAACTACATGATGATCAGACTATACCAGGACATGAGCTGCCACCATTCCGAGAACTGGCTGCAAAGAAATGGGAACAAATGGATCCTGGGAGGGAAGATTCAGTTCAGTTCAGCTCAGTCTCTCAGTCATGTCCAACTCTTTGCAACCCCATGAATCGCAGTGAAGATTAGCTGTACCTAAAACAGCCATGCTGATGCTGGTAAGACCACTGATGATCAATTCAAAGATGACTTAGAGATGCTTGTGCTGTTTCTGCATGTAGAGCCTCTCCCCCAGTCTGTCTGTTAAAGCTCTCACTCCCTGCTTGTCATTGTGGGGGAGTCAGCCTTTGAACAGATATCTGCCACCCTCCCCCACCAATTGCCAGCATCTGAAATAAGCAAACTTTCCTTCCCTCCAACTGGCATATTTATTGGCTTTTGAGCGGGGAGTAACTGAACCCACACATACCTTTCGGTAACACTAGTAAAATAGGAAAAAGAACAGAGTAATTCTGGAAAACAAGTGAAGAAAATGGTTCAAGGAAGAAAGCACCCTTAACAGATTTAAATGCCGTTATTATGTAAAATAAGATTCATTTATTGATTTCTTAAGCAAGTATATCTAAGGAATCTGCTACGTGCCCACCACTGTTCTTGATTCTGATGATTTATCAGCGAAAAAAACAGACATAAATTCTTGCCCCCATGGAGCTTACATTCTATTAAGCAAAAGATCTGATAAATCAAATAGATAAGTAAAATACATATTATGTTAGAAAATGATATATGCTGAGGAGAAAAAAGTAATGCAAGGAAAGAGAATAAGAAGTGTTCAAGAAGAAGTTTAAAATTTCTCTTGAGATTCCCAGAGAAATTCTTACAGAAAGGTAAATTTGAGATACACTTAGAGAAGTGAGGAAATCAGCTGTGAGTTTCTATGAGAAGATCATCCTCAGTTCAGTTCAGTTCAGTTTCTCAGTCGTGTCCAACTCTTAGTGACCCCATGGACCACAGCACGCCAGGTCTCCCTGTCCATTACCAACTCCTGGAGCTTACTCAAACTCATGTCCATTGAGTCGGTGATGCCATCCAACCATCTCATCCTCTGTCATCCCCTTCTCCTCCTGCCTTCAATCTTTCCCAGAATCAGGGTCTTTTCAAATGAGTCAGTTATTTTCATCAGGTGGCCAAAGTATTGGAGTTTCAGCTTCAACATCAGTCCTTCCAATGAACACTCGGGACTGATCTCCTTTAGGATGGACTGGTTGGATCTCCTTGCAATCCAAGGGACTCTCAAGAGTCTTCTCCAACACCACAGTTCAAAAGCATCAATTCTTCGGCACTCAGCTTTCTTTATAGTCCATCTCTCACATCCATATATGACTACTGGAAAAACCATAGCATTGACGAGACAGACCTTTGTTGGCAAAGTGATGTCTCTGCTTTTTAATACGCTGTCTAGGTTGGTTATAACTTTCCTTCCAAGGAGTAAGGGTCTTTTAATTTCATGGCTGCAATCAACATCTGCTGTGATTTTGGAGCCCCCAAAAATAAAGTCTGTCATTGTTTCCCCATCTATTTCCCATGAAGTGATGGGACCAGATGCTATGATCTTAGTTTTCTGAATGTTGAGTTTTAAGCCAACTTTTTCACTCTCTTCTTTCACTTTCATCAAGAGGCTCTTTAGTTCTTCTTCATTTTCTGCCATAAGGGTGGTGTCATCTGCATATCTGAGGTGATTGATATTTCTCCCGGCAATCTTAATTCCAGCTTGTGCTTCTTTCAGCCCAGTGTGTCTCATGCTGTACTCCGCATATAAGTTAAATAGGCAGGGCGACAATATACAGTCTTGACGTACTCCTTTTTCCGTTTGGAACCAGTCTGTTGTTCCATGTCCAGTTCTAACTGTTGCTTCCTGACCTGCATACAGATTTCTCAAGAGGCAAGTCAGGTGGTCTGGTATCCCCATATCTTTAAGACTTTTCCACAGTTTGCTGTGGTCCATACGGTCAAAGGCTTTGGCATAGTCAATAAAGCAGAAATAGATGCTTTTCTGGAACTCTCTTGCTTTTCCAATGATCCATCGGATGTTGGCAATTTCTCTGGTTCCTCTGCCTTTTCTAAAACCAGCCTGAACATCTGGAAGTCCACGGTTCACATATTGCTGAAGCCTGGCTTGGAGAATTTTGAGCGTTATTTTGCTAGCATGTGAGATGAGTGCAATTGTGTGGTAGTTTGAGGATTCCTAGAGGAGGGAATTCCAGGTGCAAAAGCCCTGGCATGAAGAGCAATCCTAATACAGTGAGGAGCAGACAGGAGGCCAATTTGGCAGAAGTGGACAGAATGGTTAAGAGAGGATGGAAGAAACAGAGTCGTTCCGAGGAACCAGGCCACAGAGGACACTATAGGTCATTGCAAAACTTTGGCTTTTATTTTGGATGAGATGAGAAGCCATTAGAGAACTGTCACCAGTGACCTTCACAACAATAGTCCTGGTCCACTGATGAAGGTGAAAGTCAGGTCAGAAAGGGCCCAAGAGAATATGGAGGAAGGGTCTATACTGTGAATATCTATAACTCCTAGAGTTGTTTTCCTGAGTAGAGAAGCAAAGAAAAGAGGAGAAACTTGGTGGGGGAAAAAAAGAGGTCAAATAATTTTCTTTAAAAATTTTTATATTTACTTCGGTTGCATTGGGTCCTCATTGCTGGTTGCAATGAGCCAGGGCTATACTCTAGTTGCAGTGTGTAGGTTTGTCATTGCGGTAACTTCTCTTGTTTTGAAATTATTTTGAAAGTTTAATAAAAGTTAAAGAGCTTTTCTCAGAAATACACACTCTTTGTGTGCATTCAGAGAATTCCCTGAATGTTACAGGTCCACACATGGAATTTTAGGAGGCTCCTTGATTGGTCTTTAAGAAGCCCCACTGTAGTTGTTGAGTCCTGGTTGGAGTCACTGCAAATGGGGAAATGGTATGGAGATAATCGTTATTGTGCTCAGTCATGTCTGACTCTTTGCAGCCCCATAGACTGTAACTCTCCATGTTCCTCTCTGCATGCAATTTTCCAGGCAAGAATACTGGAGTGGGTTGCCACTCCCTACTCCAGGGGATCTTTCTGACCCAGTGATTGAACTCTTGTCTCTTGCATCTCTTGCATTGGCAGGTGGATTCGTTACCACTAGCGCCATCGGGGAGGCCCCATTAAAGTTATCCGACAGAGAGATGATAAGGATTTGAGCTAGACTGGTAGTAATGAGAAACAAAAGGAAATGGTAGAGATAGCTAACAGCAGGGCCTTTTCTAAGGACTTCACATTGTTAAATCATATCAAGTCTAGAAGGCATGTATCTTCAACCCATTTTTTTTAGATAAGGGAGCTAAAACACAAAGGAGAAGCAGACTCTTAGCCCTGGAAGCTCATGTGGAAGTATTCCATGCAGTCCCCTAATGGGTCATTACTATTATGTTGTTTTTTTGTTATAGAAACCCTCTGAAACACTGACCCTCTAATGGGTCTTATTTAAGACCCCAAAAAGACTAAATGACTTTTCCAATATACCATAATTATTTAGTGGCAGAGCAGGGACTAGACCTCAGATGCTTTCTTCATTTTACTCTTTCACACCCAGTACTGAAATTGGCAAAATTCAATGCATAGTACATGGATTCCCTTAAAGGCCCCTGCAGTCTCAGTCCCATCTCTGTAGAGGCTGCCCTGCCCTCCTAAAGGATCTCAGAGGCCAGACAGGTAAGAGGCCAGAGAGCTCACCTCACCAGTGAGGCTTTTCCAGACATGGTATATTCTGCTTCTCTTTTGCTCAAGAAGCATGGAGGATACCCGACCCCTCTACGTTTTAGCAGCCGTGCTGAATTGCAGCTTTTCCGTGAGGGTGGAGCACTGTCTCCCTTTATGGTCCCACCCTGCTGGTGCCTCGTGCATACTCAGAATTTCCTCATCTCTAGCCTTTCAGAAGCCTGGCCCTGCAATCCAGCCTCAGCTAGTTCTTTGCTGAAACGTTCCTGGAACTGCCCTGTACTCTTGCTTATCTCATCTTCTACACGTGGACGATATGATAACGTCTCAGATGGGCCTTATCTGAGAACATCACCTTTGCCTTCCTTTTCCCTTTGGTATTCCAGCTCTCTCTTTGGTACTTGATCTCTTTCTGGACTTGGACAGAACTTGCTACAGGTCACAAGGATTTCATCAGCGATCACTAGTCCCATTCCAAGCAGCTTATGTTATTTTATTTCTCTATTCAATTCTCACTTTCCAATTGTTCCTTCCCTTCCTTCTCTCTCTGTTCCCTGCATGTTCTTTACTATTGCAAACTAATACATTCCTGAGTAGTCACATATAGTTGAAATCTCTGGGGGTTCTGGGTTATGCTGTGTTTCAAAAGATAGGCCAGGGTGGAAAATGCCTATCATTGAACATACCAGTTTATTGCTCTTGAAATGATACAAATAGTTTTTATTGCAAAAGTTTCTAAGAAGACAATCTCTAAAGAAGTTATCTCTTGACTTAAAAAGGACTTTCAGTATATTAAACAACACTGAATTCAGTGCTTGATCTTTGCATGGAATCCTTACCATGGCTTTGAAGCTGGTGACTTGGGGAGCAGAGAAACTTTCATTTTTGTCCTGGCTTACATTTATAAATTAATGTTGCTAATGCACAATTAAAAACATGAGGTGGCCAAAGTATTGGAGTTTCAGCCTCAGCATCAGTCCTTCCAATGAACACCCAGGACTAGTTAGGGGAACATAATTGAGTCCATAACACCATTATTGGCAAGTCAAAAGCAAGAGCAGGAAACACTGTGGAGTGCCTTTCTTATAATGTTTTCTATAACCAAATGTCTGCATTAGGAAAAAAACCAATCTTCAATGTGATTGAAACATATCAGTTTGTCACAATGTATCAGCATATAATAATAACAAACTGTGTCTTTATTATTATGTTGTCTTTGTTATAGAAAACCTCTGAAACTTTTAGTGTGATCTTATCCTAGAAAAATCTTCACTTTTGTTATGATTATTTATTATTATTTTAGAAATATCTAAATATTTTGAAAAATAAGAAACAACTTACAATTTGGGAATTTCTTAAAGAATTCCTGTCCAATTCTAGTTGATCTTTCCTGCACATGAAAGATTAATATCTTCAGAAATTTGGAAACATTACAACTGAGGGCAAAATTGTGCATGGACTGGCACCAATGCACGTATATAGAAGGTTTATACACAGGATTGCTGACCACCCACGCTTGCTGCATGCATGCATGCATGCTCAGTTATGTCTGACTCTTTGCGACCCCATGGATAGTAGCCCGCCAGGCTCCTCTGTACATGGAATTTCCCAGGCAAAAATACTGGAGTGGGATGCCATTTCCTACTCCAACGTATACTTGCTACAGAACACTGGAACACCTAGATGCCTTGAAGGAAGAAAATTTGTGGGTTTTTTGCTTTAAAAAAATGGAAAATAAAAACTGTCTGGGGAGAACTAGGATGGTTAATGTGGGAGATGATGCCCCAGAATTAAGTCTTGTTTCTTCTGGGCCACTCAGAGTTGCATCCTGCTCAGCTCAGCCTGGAAAGAAACCTGCCTTCAAAGAGCTTCATCCACTCACAGCAACTCAATTCAGACATATGTTTATAACATATATATATATATACATTTATATATATTATAATTTCTGGGTATGATAAATTTCAAATATCTAGTTTTCTAAAACCCTGTAAGAGTTAAAGTGACTCTATAGTCTAGATCCAACCAGTCCATCCTAAAGGAGATCAGTCCTGCGTGTTCATTGGAAGGACTGATGTTGAAGCTGAAACTCCAATACTTTGGCCATCTGATGTGAAGGGTTGACTCATTTGAAAAGACCCTGATGCTGGGAAAGATTGAGGGCAGGAGGAGAAAGGGATGACAAAGGATGAGATGGTTGGATAGCATCACAGACTCAATGGACATGGGTTTGGGTGGACTCCGGGAGTTGGTGATGGACAGGGAGGGCTGGTGTGCTGCAGTTCATGGGGTCGCACAGAGTTGGACACTACTGAAGTGACTTAGCAGTAGCAGCAGCAGTAAGCAAGGTTACTTATTTTCTTCCATAAATTTTTATGTAAAAAAGTATACATTACTATTATATTACTATGAAAGTGAAAGCAAAAGCCACTCAGTCATGTCTGACTCTTTGTAACCCCATTGACTATTAAGCCCTGGGAATTCTCCAAGCCAGAATACTAGAGTGGGTAGCCTTTCCCTTCTCCAGGGTATCTTCCCAACCCAGGTATCAAACCCAGGTCTTCTGCATTGCAGGCAGATTCTTTACCAGCTGAGCCACCGGGGATGCCCTTATATTACTATATACCATAGTATATACTATACTATCAATATTAAAACAGTATAACATTAATTACTGTTACATTACTACATACTATTGTATGTAAAATACTCTATAGTAATAATAATAGCACAAACATGCACATTCTGTTTCTGGGTTTTAGAAACTATGCTAACAGGATATCTCAAGGACATAAGGACTAAAATGTCTATAATAATATCTATGAATTCCTGAGAACATTTGGAGCTGCAAATTTTAGTAGAACTAAACTTTTAGAAAAAGACACTCCAATTATTTATTTGCCTATTCTTGTCTGATGCTCCACACTCAGATGGTACCCCCTCGGGTTAACCGATAGCAGCTGCAATTGTTTAAAAGGAGAGAGAGGGAAAGACACATAAAAAGCATCTGCCTTTTGACTGTCCTTTGTTAACAGCTTTCTCTCCCTGTCTGTGAGAGAGAAAACATTTCCTGTGTCTTTCTCTTTTGCCTTCTGTAATTGCAAGTCGCTTGCAAGATTCATCTCCTTTTATACTTTAACATTTTTCATTTTTCCGCCACACAATTGTGCTGTTTCTTTTTTTCTTCTTTCTTGGAAATTCGCCCTGGTTTCATAATTTTGTTCCTTTTCGCTTTGCCCTTCTGTTCTCTATAGACTTGTGGATTCATTTACTTGGGCATCTTGCTCTCCTGCTTGCCTTGCGAGCATGCGTGTGTGCTCAATTGCTTCAGTTGTGTCTGACTCTTTGCGACCCTATGGAGTGTGGCCCACCAGTTTTCTCTGTCCATGGTATTCTCCAGGCAAGAATATTGCAGTGGGTTGCCATGCCCTCCTCCAGGGGATCTTCCTCACCCAGGGATCAAACCTGCGTCTTCTGGATTGCCTGCAGATTCTTTACTGCTGAGGCACCAGGGAAGCTCCTCCTGCTTGCCTTACCTACACATTAATCTCATTTGTTCCAGTAACAGAATATTAACAAAGCTCTCCCAAGATTTCGTTTTGTCTCTTAGTTTTTCTTTCCATTGGACCTTACACACAGGTGACACTTATTAAAATAGATTTCCTAATTTATATTCTATTTATCTTTCCAGTTAAAAAATATAGCATCTTCAAGCTAGAAGTTGCATTTGCATATAAGGTTATAATTTACTCCTGGGGAAATAACTATGTCATTATTCTTAGTTTTTATTTATACCTGGAAGACATTTCCTTCTTACCTTGACACTTTACATAGATGAAGAACCTCAGCTGTGTCTTTATAGATGAGTAGAGAATGGGATAGAGGTTTGGAGGAGCAAACATATTCTCAAAAAAGAGAATTTATCAGAGATGAGTAAGTTTGAAATTGTGTGCAGGTAGTGAAAATAAGGGCAATGAATACAACTGAGAAAATTCCTGTTTTAAGATCTCAGTTCCTGTTAAGCAGCTGGTAAGAAAATATACCTGTATCAACACAACATTGTAAAGAAATTATCCTCCAGTTAAAATAGATAAATTAAATATATATATACTGCAAAGTAGAAGAAAAATGGTAAATAAAAGGTAATAGCAAAAGTTGGCTTCCATGAAGGGGCTACTATAGTAATCTTATTTTAAAGCATTATGATGCTACTACATAATGTTTTTTTAAAGTGAAATATGAGTATCTTATTTCCCAAATTTTACATGGATCATATTCATTTAATGAATCGTAGGTGAAAAGGTAAATTCGCGTTTATGTCATGCTTCCCACTTTCTTTTGGGGAGTAATGCACACATATCGATGGTAATAGATGTATTTGAACAAACAGTAGAGCAGAAGCAGCATATTTGTGCAGCATCCCATGGCTCTCAGTGGGGTACTCATGACAGAGGCTAAATAGGAGAGACTTGTCTTAATGGATAATGTTCATCAAGACAGGTGACCAACACTTTCCACACATTAGCTTGAATAAACCAGGAAGTCAGTGTCATCACTCATGTGTTTGTGATTAGCAAAATTGCTGATTAATGCCACTTCTTGAGTCCATATTATGAGAAAGAAAACATGACTCTGAAGAGATGGGTGACTAGCAAATAACATGTCCTGGTTTTCCAGCAGGGTAAATACTAGTCCACGTGTTTGGGTGGCTGTTTTAGGGACCTCTCTTCTCTATAACTTCTGATATCACTATACATCCTCATTGGCACCCAGGAACTCATTCTTGGGTCTGACAATGAAGCGTTGGTCTATGACTATGAAAAAGAAGAGTATCAGAATGTAACTAAGAGCCAGAGCCTGTTATAGAATCATAGTGAACTTCACACCAGAGCAACCTAAGTGCCCACACTGAAACTGAGCATGTGAATCAGGGGTTGCTGCATAAATAATAATAAACTGCCTACTTTATTATTTGGGCTTCCCTGTGGCTCAGACAGTAAAGAATCCACCTGCAATGCTGGAGACCTGAGTTTGATCTCTGGGTTGGGAAGATCCCCAAGAGGAGGGCATGACAACCCACGCCACTGTTCTTGCCTGGAGAGTCCCCATGGAATGTAGCCTGGTGGGCTACACTCTGTGAGGTCGCAAAGAGTCAGACACAACTGAGCAATGAAGCACACTTCACTATATCCACTTTAAAGTTTTGAGTTCCTATAAGAAAGATCAGAGTCCAGCTTACCTCACAGACTCAAGGAGTCCCGAGGATATCATCTGGATTCCTAAAAACAATTTTAGCTTCAGGATATTGAAATGAATGCTCAGGAACTGTCATGCACATCTACCTCTGCAGGCAAGCTGAGAAGCAAGATAAACTTTTCCAGGAATCAAGCACTGAGGGGTCTAAGGTGGGAGACTGTTTGCATAGGGCTCCTTCCCAAGGGCTGCTCTGAAGCTCAAGAGCTGCCTGGCTCAGGGCTTGTATTTGGTCTCTCTTGGCCCAGTGACCTTTCTCTGGTCCATTTGCCAGCACGAGGCTGGCACTTCTGCTCAGGAGAAGGTTGAATGGCCCCAAGAGCCGACCTTCAACTCTGGTCAACAATTTACTCCTGCTCCCACGACAACTTGCAAAGATTCTTTGCTAACTATTTCTACCCACAGGCCAACAGAACCAGAAATAGCTCTTCCTGTTTCAGTTTAACTAAAACACAGGGAATATTGACTCTCAGTGTTTATTTTTTTCTGAAACACAGCTACAAGAGTCCGCACAAATAGATCTCTATTCCATGCTTCCATTTCCCATATTTCTTTAGCTATTCCTCACTTATGCTCAAAATGCTGGTGAAGATTTCATAGAATAGGATTTAGGGAAAATAAAATTATTAGTGAAAGTGATTCATGTGTGAAACATAATTCATTTCAGATAAAAGAAATCCAATCCCAATTCTAACTGTGAGTCAGAGCACAGAAAATAGTTTCAGAATTTGAGATTATTCAATATGAGCTAATCCTGCTCTAAATCATTTTAATGAGATTATTTTAATTCATAAATTATTACTAGAGCCAAAATTAAAATAAAGAAATGTTATTAGATATATGTAATGAATAGAATATTAAATGTTCTAAATATATGCTTTATTATAGTCAAAACCCGGTGTTCTCAGTAGTAGCATAGCATACCAGAGGCAAAACAAATTCCAAATTCCCTACTCCAAAGAAATAAAGTAGAAATTAGTTAACTTTATATGTTTAGAACTGTGTTTCTATTTCTATTGCTACTATAAAAACTTTTCCTTTGTTGATCTTCTCAGACATTTAATGACAGTCTTAAAAAAAAAAAAAAACAAAATCGTAAAACTTGTGGTCCAACAAGAAGGGAAATTAGAAAATTTAAAGGGTTTGGGAAAATTGTGGTGATAATTGGATTCTTGGAGCCACTGCTAGTCTCTCTACATGTCCTTAATACTCTGAGACACTTCTCGAGAGTATTGGATTATGTAAACTATTTCCCACATCTGTTGACTCAAAAGGTCATAGTCTACAAACTATAGCCAAATTTCTGGGTCTTCATAGCCAAGAAGAGGTGGAATTGGGCATGGCTCAGATGGGCAGGGGTTTGTGGGAATGGGAAAGTTGTGGGGATCACAGCTTACTGCCTAGATTCTTACTGTACCCTGACATAGATCAACTGATCCCACTGTTCCTAGAGTGATCTCAACAGTTTGAATGGAATGGCTACCTTCCCACATACAAGAGGTTTGACTTGTTATCTCAGATTAGCTGGCTGTAAGTGAAGCTTATGAACCTCTGACTTGGAAGTTCACTTTCTTGGAAGTCAGGCTGGAGCATATGCAGGACTCACTGAGAAGTCATTCACAGGGACACTGAGAAATGCCCACAAGAAATCCTGGGAAGTAACCTACTGGGGATGCTGGGAAATGCCCACAGGGGATGTTGCTGAAACTGGCTGGGGGTGAACTCCACTGGGTATCATACTGGCTTAGCCTAACACTGCAATGACCAAAGGAAAGAAACCACACCCCATCCAGGGAAAAAATACCTTCCTTCTGCAGTGTTCCCTCCAGTGCCCTCCAACTCCAGTATCTCAAGCAGAGCAATACACACTGCTTTTGGAATTGAAAGGCAAGAAATTCACAACTAGTACAGGTATTCACCCAGGAGAGAGTCATCATCTTTCTATTCTCTTCTAAATTCATGTGAAAGTAAGAAAACCAATAAAAATGATAGGAAAATTTACTTAATGTCTCTTTCAATGAATCTTTTATGTTTTATTCATAATGTTTGAAAAATATCCTTAGAATAAACTATATTGGGAAAAAATAAAGGCAGTAGCAGAAGTCAATAAAGTAGAAAATAAGAAAATAATAAAGGACTATAAGAGCTGTGTAATCTTTCTTGTTATTTGAAAATATTAATGAAATTTTAAGAAACCTCTAGTTGTGCTAATCCAGAAAAGAAGAAATAAGATCAAAGTCACATACAAAATATTAGGCATGAAAATTGTGTATAGAAAAGTGATTAAAAATAAAAGAATAAAATAGGGAGAGCAACTTCTATGTCAATAAATTTGAAATTATAAGTGCAATGGACACACTTCTACAAAAATATGATTTTATCAAAATATATTTAGGTAAGATTAGAAGAATAAATAACCTTTGCAACTATTAAATAAATTTTTTAAAAGTTAACATTGCTGTGGACTGAGTGTGTCACATTCAAATTCATGTTGAAGCCCTAGTTCCCAGTGTGGTGATATTTGGAGATGGGATCCTTCATAGGAAACTGGGGTTACATGGGGTTGTGAGGTTTGGTGGCTTCATGATGGGATTAGTGACCTTTTAAGAAGAAATACAGAAAGATTGCTCTCTCTCTTTCCCTGCCATGTGAGGACCCAGCAAGAAGGTCACGTACAAGCCAGGTGCTCGCTGGACGTGTGGGCCAGTTGATTTGGATTTCTAGTCTAGAGACCTGTAATGAAATACGTTCCTGTTGTTTAAGCCACCTGTTCTCTGGTATTTGTTGTGGCAGGCCCAGATGAGTTAGACAAACATAACTTCATAAAGGAAACCCCAGACCCAGTGTCTTACATATTTGAATTCAATCAAAGTTTCAAGAGACAGATCAGTCCAATCTTAAACCAATTTCCAGAAAATTTAAAAATGATCCACTATTAAACTTATTCTATGAAGTCATAGCTTTTGATAACAAAACTAGATTAAAAAAAAAAGCAAAAACAAAAACAACACACATGGAAAAGGGAACACTACAGGCCATGTTTGAATACAGATGAAAAACCCCAAACCAAATACTAGCAAAACACATTCATTTGTGTTTAAGAAGATAACACAAATCAATTAAGCTGGGTTTATCCCAGAAATGTAAGAATGTTTTAATATTAACCTGAGGGTGCTATTCACCACATTAACAAGTTAAAGCAGCTAAAACCATATAATAAGCGGCAACTATAAACATTTGATAAGTTCCAGTACCTATTTATGATTTTTTTTAATTTAGCAAAATAGAAACATATAACTTGATGAAGGTTATATACCCCAAGCCAACACTACATCATTCTCAATGGCAAAGCATTAGAATAACCTCTTTTTAAATTAGGAACATATTAGAGATGTTCAAAATCATTGTTTTTATTCAACTTCATATTGTAGGCCTTAGAACAAAAAAGACAATAAAAATAAACTCTTATACCTGACCAGCTACACATTTGTACATGAATGTAGAGCAGCACTGTTTGTAATAGTTTCAGCTGGAAAGAACTAATAATGATACACATTAAGTTCAGATACTCTTTAACTTTACTTCCTTAGAATCCTTGTATATTTAAATCTACTTAAAAAAATCGGGGTACAGTTGCTTTACAATGTTTTAGTTTCTGCTGTACAATGACGTGAATCTGCTATATGCATACATATATCCCCTCCCTCCTGAGCCTCCCTTCCCCTTGCGCCTTTTCTACCTCTCTAGGTCATCACGGAGCACCAAGCCAAGCTCCCTGCACTATACGGCAGGTTCCCGCGAGCCATCGATGTTATATATGAGTGCACGTGAATCAATGCCAATCTCCCAAATTATCTCGCCCCTTCTCCCCCCACAATGTGTCCACACATCCATTCTCTATGTTTGCATCTCAATTCCTGCCCTACAAATAGGTTCATCTGTGCCTTTTTCCTAGATTCCACATATACTCATTAATCTACTCTTCTGGCTGCGTACAAATTATGTTATCTTCCTTGTTTGAAAAGGAGAGATTATTTCTTTTGGGAATGCACAGTGCTTAGCCCCAAAATCAATACATTCTAAAATATTTTTAAAAAATAAATAGCAAATTAGTGAATGAATAGCAGTAATAATTACCTATAGAAAAGTTAGTATTTTCACATTTTATGTAACATATATATTTTATAGTTTATGCTTGGAAAACTATCATGTATCATTTGAAGTCAAACTTATTTTTAAATGTTTATACTTAATGTTTTTTTTGTGCTGGTGTTTAGTTTCACATAATCCTCATCTGTATCTTTGTAAAGTTGAGAATGAATATAATATAGATATTTTGAATGGAATTAAGTATAAACTTACTTGAATATCTTTGGTCCTTTACAGATACACAATTTATAAAGTTGCTCACAAAGGAAAACATAATGATCCCTACGAGGAGAATAAATATTGCAGATTATAAGTAATTATACTCTCAAATGCTCATGGAATTGGTTTATCACATTCATGCCTAGCAATGCACTCACTAAAATTTCCAATACACCCTCCATGCCAGCAAACAATTATAATGTTTCCAACATAAAAATTTAATGTTAGGAACTTATGTGATTTTAGTTGACTTACTGTAGGAAGGCTTCATGTAATTCATGTACAATTGAGATATGGTACAGAGTCCAAGAAGATAAGAAAATAGAATGCTCTTGGGATGGTTTTGATTTTCAGTGGGTAGCACAAGCCAAGCTGAAACCACAATTTAAATTGTGAAGCAATTGAATGTTAGGTTCTTCGTAGAGTTGCCCTAGCAGGGGCAATCTTTCTCTTCTGGGTCACAGGGCAGAATGTAATAGGGATAATTTTGAACTCTACTTAAAATCCCATGATCTGAAACACTATCATATTTTTAAATATAATCTCTTAATTCATCCCTAGGAGTTAGAGCTATGTCTTCATGAGTGATAATGAATGCTTACATAAAATCTGAGGAAATTTAATGGAAGTCTTCAGGCCCAGCACTGAGCTGATACACTGATGTCATTTGTTTTTTATTTGGTCTGGAACTAAATTAAATCTTCCCAGTGGCTCAGCAGGAAAGAATCTGCCTGCAATGCAGGAAACACAGGAGACACAGGTTCAATCCTAGAGTTGGGAAGATCCGCTAGACTCCTACCTTTCTTTTTTTTTTAATTTTATTTTATTTTTCAACTTTACAACATTGTACCGGTTCCACCACACATCAAAATGAACCTGCCACAGGTACACATGTGCTCCCCATCCTGAACCCTCCTCCCCGCCCAGCCCCATACCATCCCTCCAGGTCGCCCCAGTGCACCAGCCCCAAGCATCCAGCACCATGCATCGAACCTGGACCGGCAACTTGCCCCACACATGATATTATACATGTTTCAATGCCATTTTCCCAAATCATCCCACCCTCTCCCTCTCCCACAGAGTCCAAAAGACTGTTCTATATATCGGTGTCTCTTTTGCTGTCTCGTATACAGGGTTATACAGCCTTGACGTACTCCTTTTCCTATTTGGAACCAGTCTGTTGTTCCATATCCAGTTCTAACTGTTGCTTCCTGACCTGCATACAAATTTCTCAAGAGGCAGATCAGGTGGTCTGGTATTCCCATCTCTTTCAGAATTTTCCACAGTTGATTGTGATCCACACAGTCAAAGGCTTTGGTATAGTCAATAAAGCAGAAATAGATGTTTTTCTCTTGCTTTTTCCATGATCCAGCGGATGTTGGCAATTTGATCTCTGGTTCCTCTGCCTTTTCTAAAACCAGCTTGAACATCAGGAAGTTCACGGTTTACATATTGCTGAAGCCTGGCTTGGAGAATTTTGAGCATTACTTTACTAGTGTGTGAGATGAGTGCAATTGTGTGGTAGTTTGAGCATTCTTTGGCATTGCCTTTCTTTGGGATTGGAATGAAAACTGACCTTTTCCAGTCCTGTGGCCACTGCTGAGTTTTCCAAATTTGCTGGCATATTGAGTGCAGCACTTTTGCAGCATCATCTTTCAGGATTTGGAATAGGTCAACTGGAATTCCATCACCTCCACTAGCTTTGTTCGTAGTGATGCTTTCTAAGGCCCACCTGACTTCATATTCCAGGATGTATGGCTCTAGGTCAGTGATCACACCATCGTGATTATCTGGGTCGTGAAGATCTTTTTTTGTACAGTTCTTCTGTGTATTCTTGCCATCTCTTCTTAATATCTTCTGCTTCTGTTAGGTCCATACCATTTATGTCCTTTATCAAGTCCATCTTTGCATGAAATGTTCCTTTGGTATCTCTGATTTTCTTGAAGAGATCTCTAGTCTTTCCCATTCTGTTGTTTTCTTCTATTTCTTTGCACTGATT
>NW_011494720.1:2580172-2585432 GCF_000754665.1 Bison bison bison
TCCTTGGAAGGAAAGTTATGACCAACCTAGATAACATATTCAAAAGCAGAGACATTACTTTGCCAACAAAGGTTCGTCTAGTCAAGGCTATGGTTTTTCCTGTGGTCATATATGGATGTGAGAGTTGGACTGTGAAGAAGGCTGAGCACCGAAGAATTGATGCTTTCAACCAGTCCATTCTGAAGGAGATCAGCCCTGGGATTTCTTTGGAAGGAATGATGCTAAAGCTGAAACTCCAGTACTTTGGCCACCTCATGTGAAGAGTTGACTCATTGGAAAAGACTCTGATGCTGGGAGGGATTGGGGGCAGGAGGAGAAGGGGATGACAGAGGATAGATGGCTGGATGGCATCACTGACTTGATGTACGTGAGTCTCGGTGAACTCCAGGAGTTGGTGATGGACAGGGAGGCCTGGCGTGCTGAGATTCATGGGGTCGCAAAGAGTCGGACACGACTGAGCGACTGATCTGATCTGATCTGATACAGGGTTATTGTTACCATCTTTCTAAATTCCATATATATGCGTAGTATACTATATTGGTGTTTTTGACCCCTACCTTTCTACAGAGATTGGGAAATTGAGGCACTGTTTCCCTCCATGATTACATTTCAAAGGAAGGGTTCCCAGGTCCTTATTAAATCCTGGGTTTAAACTCATTCCTGAAAATTAAATTGAATTGTCAGACCCACGAAAAGCTTTGATTCTGTCTCTGAAATCAGATTCTAGAAAAGAAAGAAGGATTGTTACATTAAAATGTAAGCTTTATGATAGTAGAGTTTCTTGTTTAATCTGTTTTGCTCACTTTGTATCCCCAGGGCCTAGAAAAGTATCTGGCATAGTTGTTCAGTAAATACTCTTGTGAGAGAAAAGAAAGAAGAAAGGAAGGGAAGGGACGAAAGGAGCAAAATACACGTATTAATAAATTTCTTTAATGCAAACCACCCACCTACTTAGCCCTTCCACTGATCTGTCTGGTTGCCCACCTCCAGTGCTTCAGTTCTCTGCCCAAACTTCCTAATTTCTACAGTTAAAACTTTCCCAAATGACTTGTCCTTCTCTTGGAAGATCTGGCTTCCCATTTTTAAAAAGCACTTCCAGTATCCAGTTATCTAACAAGGATGAGTCAAGCATTAGATTTGTCCTGCTAACCAAGCCATTTTGAAAAATATGCTCCAGTGAAGACAAGCAATTTAACATTTCATTAAGATGGACTAAGTGATTGACCCATTTAGTTAAACATTTCGGTGAAATTAGTTATAGATGTTAAAATTCCAAGCAATCTAAGAGCATTTGGAGAACAAGGAAAGGCCATAGGTAGAAGGACACAGCTAAACCCAAAAATATTTAAGAGAGTAAAACACTTTTAAAAATCAGAAAATTGTATTTTTAGATGTAAATTTAGTGAATTAGTCTTCTGTTTGTCTTTTTATAAGCAGAGCCATCCTTTAAACAACCCTAGCATTTGAAGATCTTTCATGTTTAAGGGGTGGATGGAAGGTAGTTTGGCCAACTTCTCAGCTTTGGTCATAGAAAGTCTACAAAGCTAATGGCACACATTCATTCTTTTGGCATGCAAAACAGAATATTATCTTCTGCCGAGGATATTGCCAAAATGATGCTTAATTGTATCATGTCAAAGAAAAACTGCACAAAATAGAATTAAACAGGCCTGGGAGACTTTATTTAAGACCGTGGCAATAGGGGAGAGAGACTGAACTCTGCTGAAACATAAAGTGAGAGAGTTCTTCAGCACTGAAGTGAGCTGGTGGAAAAAGACTGCAGGACTTCAGGAGATTGATCAATGTGAGTAGGCCATCTATGTTTGCTAATAGATGCTCATCGAAGTTCGACTCCTACTTTTCCACTGAGATTGGGAAACGGAGGCACTGTGTCCTTCCATGATGGCATTGCAAAGGAATGACTCCCAGGTCCTTATTAAGCTTTAGGTTTAAACCCATTCCTGGGTTGTAAAACTGGTCAGAGGCTAAAAGATCTGTCTACATTTTAAAGTGGTGGAGGCAGAAGGCAACACAGATAATTTGAAATGAAAACTGAGGAAAGGGACTTTTAGAGTGCACAGTCAGGAAGAAATCTGTCTGAAATTTAGTCATACTGAAAAAACATTAAGGTTGTCTCAGTCAGTTAGTAATCACAAATAACTTATATAAAGCCCTCCTGTCTCTTCATTTCTCTTCACTGTTCTGTGTGCTGTGCTTGTGCTTAGTCATTCATTCATGTCCGATTCTTTGAGACACAATGGACCGTAGCCCACCAGGCACCTCTGTCCGTAGGAATTATCCAGGTAAGAATACTGGAGTGGGTTGTCATGCCCTTCTCTGGGGGATCTTCCCAACCCAGGGATCAAATCCAGGTCTCCCTCATTGCAGGCAGATTCTTTACCATCTGAGCCACAAGGGAAGCCAAGAAATCACCCTTCTGAGAGATGTGTGATTGATCATTCATTCACTGAAGAATTTTTCCTTAAATACCTATCCTATGCCTTGAGCCTGTGTGGAGAATGGGGAACATGGGCTTGAGGTACAGGGAGAAAACAGACAAGAGATAATCATGCATATAAATGTAAGTTATAAGTAAGGCAATTTCCATCCATAAAGACATATTGTGCTCTGGGAATCTGTAACAGGGGGATTGCACGTAGTCTCGGTGGCAAAGAAGAATTCCCTCAGTGTGTGATATTTGAGCTGAGACCAGAAGGACAAGTAAGACTCAGTGAGAAAGGACAGAAATCCAGGACGAATCATGGACCACTGGAAAGGCTCTGAGAACAGAGCTGGAGGAGGGCTGGGAAAGAGGAATAAAAGGAGAAGAAAACAAGTCCAAGGTGGCTGCAGAAGACATTGTCAGCAAACACAGCCCAAGAGGAAATGAGACAGAGGCCTGTGAGCAGCACTAATAGCTGTCGCTCCATTTGTTAAGGATTTACTGTGGTCAAAGAATGCCAAGACCCAATAACAAAGGATCTCCCATGTTCTGCGGCTTCATCTGTTATCCAGAGGTGCAGTTCAGAGCATCCACACCTAGAACCAACTTCTCTGTCTCTCTAGCAACAGGATGCCATTCAACTTGCTTTGCTCTCTTATAAAACCTCTCCAAAATGTCTCACTAATAGATAGAGGGACTTCCGTGGCAGTCCAGTGGTTAAAACTTCCACTGCAGGGGACACAGATTGTATACACACAAATATGCAAATCTTATACATACATACAGTTCCCTGTATGCTACAGCATACAACAACAAAAATAATCAGAGAGAGAGTAATGTCAGCCTTAAAAGGCTAAATTATTATCACACACGTGGCAAAGTTAAGTTCCTAACCGGGGATGTGCACTTTTGCATAAATCACAGTCAGACATTCTCCTCTAGTTTCCATTTTCTGCTTTGGCTCTGAGGCATCTCTTCCATCCTGTTGCATCTACATGATCTGGCTTTCTGACACTCCTAAAAGGCAGATTACCAATACTGAAATGTTAAGCCTAGTCCATTACTTCATGTCAAGAAGATGATTTCAAGTTATATTTTTCAAAAGCATGGTGAGGTTCTTGTAATGGTATACATGTGACCTATAACATGTGCTGAACCAAAGCATGCAATAATACAAAGAAATACAAATATTTCGAGCAATTATTCAGTCACCTTTTCTAGATTACGGACTGATGCTTGGAACATAGGAGCCTCAAGAACTGAAAGAGTTTTGCTGAGCCTCAGTCTTTATGTAGAGCACTTAACACAGCTCCTGGTATATAATGGGCATGCAATAATGGTAGCTTTTTTATCATTATCGTTTTTGTTAACTGTGATCTTAATGCTCACAGTATTCCCCTTAACCTTACTTAAAAGTCAGATGTAAAAATTTTCTGAAGACAAGTGAAAGATGTACATTCTGTTGAAAACATACCAAACTTCTAGCTGGTCTGTCTGAAAATATCATATTAAGTAAGCACCACAAGCTGAGGAGATAAAAATGTCCATAGGGTAATAAGCAAAACTTTGCTCCAAGACTAAAACTCATATAAACTCACTCCCCAGGTTTTGATTACATGGGATTAGGTTACTGAGAAAAGTAGCTCAGCGCTGGCTTACTCTTTGTGACTCCATGCACTGTAGCCCACCAGGCTCTTCTGTCCATGGGATTTTCCAGGCAAGAATACTGGAGTGGGTTGCCACGATCTCCTCCAGGGGATCTTCCCAATACAGGGTTTGAACCCAGGTCTCCTGAATTGTAGGCAGATTCTTTACCATCTAAGCCATCAGAGAAACACAGTCTTTCCCTTTTCCTTTCCTGAAATAGGAAGTCTAGAACCTTTAATATATAATCATGATCCTTGCTGAGTTGTGGCAATTTTACCAAGATTTCTGTGGAGTTGGATCAACTTATTATTTCCCACTTTCAATCAAGATTCAGGTACAATTTGAAAACATTCATCGAAAAAGCAAGAGAGCTCCAGAAAAACAAATGCTTCTGCTTTATTGACTATGCCAAAGCCTTTGACTGTGTGGATCAATCACAACAGTGATCTGTGGAAAATTCTTCAAGAGGTGGGAATACCAAACCACCTCACCTGCCTCCTGAGAAATCTGTATGCAGGTCAAGAAGCAACAGTTAGAACTGGACATGGAACATAGACTGGTTTCAAATTGGGAAAGGAGTATCAGTCAAGGCTGTATATTGTCACCCTGCTTATTTAACTTCTATGCAGAGCACATCATGCAAAATGCTGGGCTGGATGAAGCACAAGCTGGAATCAAGATTGCCAGGAGAAATATCAATAACCTCAGATATTCAGATGATACCACCCTTATGGCAGAAAGCAAAGAAGAACTACAGCCTCTTGATAAAAGTGAAAGAGGAGGGTGAAAAGTTGGTTTAAAACTCAACATTCAGAATACTAAGATCATGGCATCCTGTCCCATCACTTCATGGCAAATAGATGGGGAAAAAGTGGAAACAGTGACAGACTTTATTTACTTGGACTCTAAAATCACTGCAGATGATAACTGCAGCTATGAAATTAAAAGATACTTGCTCCTTGGAAGAAAAGCTAGGTTGATCATAGACAGCATATTAAAAAGCAGAGACATTACTTTGCCAACAAAGTTCTGCCTAGTCAAAGCTATGGTTTTTCCAGTGGTCATGTATGGATATGAGAGTTGGACTATAAAGAAAGCTGAGTGCAGAAGAATTGATGCTTTTGAACTGTGGTGTTGGAGAAGACTCTTGAGAGTCCCTTGGACTGCAAG
>NW_011494720.1:2585532-2611627 GCF_000754665.1 Bison bison bison
TTGGGCCACCTCATGCAAAGAGTTGACTCATTGGAAAAGACTCTGATGCTGGGAGGGATTAGGGGCAGGAGGAGAAGAGGATTACAGAAGATGAGATGGTTGGATGGCATTACCAACTCAATGGACATGAGTTTGGTGATGGACAGGGAGGCCTGGTGTGCTGCAGTCCATAGGGTCGCAAAGAGTGGGACACGAGCGAGGGACTTAACTGAACTGCTATGGTCATTCTAGCTCTCATTCTAGAAAACCTCCTGGGGAAAACAGCAAACAGAGTAGCTAGATACTAAGTATAGATGATTTTAGAAAATGAAAGGATTCAAGTGTGTTTTGGGCCATTTCCCAAAGTTGTGGCATGAAAATCACGAATCTTCTGCAACACAGGTTGCTTGAGACTGACCAACTGTGCTCCCTGAATGCACAGAATTGAAGAGAATTGAACCTACAGAGTTTTTAGGAATTTAGTTGTGGGTCATAAGAAGCCTTGAAACTCACCTAATGGTCTTACCTTAGGTATTGAATCTCTGTTCTAGCAGGAGCAACCTAGCTTAATACCTGTCTGTGTCTATTGGTAGATTCTTTAATTTCTCTAAATTAGCATTATTATTCCACCAATCTTCAATTTATCCATCTGTCCATCCATTTGCTCATATATTTAATCACTTACTCACTTGTTCACCATTAATTCAGCAAACCTTTTTGGAACATCTATCTACCATATAATTGGCGGGGTGAGTGGTAAACTGTGAAAATAAATATAAATAAAACATAGTCTCTGTCCTGAAACATTTCACATTTGCATTCAGGAACTTACAAAAATTGGTTTCTAGTTCATCTTTTTCTTCCACTCACAATTTGTTTTGCCCTCCCTCTCCTCTTTCTTTGACCTTGACCTCCTTTCCCACACTGGTCACTGAGGACTCTAGTCTCCTATCACTTTTTCCCTTTGGTCTCCCATGCCAATTTATGTGTACTAATAATCAACTAAACTTCAGTGGTTCTAACACCTTTCCTCTCCCACATACCGAAATATGCCTGATATTAGAACAATACTCTGATTTCCCTTTGGGAGAATTATCTTTACTCCATTGAATACAGTCTATTTTTTGTCTTACTAAATGCAGTCTGTCAGTCAAGGTACTTGGCTGTTCCTTAGCCAAAGAGTGAGCAAGTGACTGAAGTTAGACTGATTAGTTGTTCTTCCTGGAATTTGTATCACTAACAGATTGAGAAGAGGATTGAAGGTAGAGCTGAAAAGTATAGAGGCAGCAAGTCTGAGACCAGACTATCTTCAGGTGCCCACAGCTACCCTGGTTCTTGCCCAGATCTCCTGTTTCCCTCTTGAATATGGGGGCCCTCACTCCCTCCCTACCCCTGTGCTGATTGCTCCAGTGAGTTTCTTTTCTGTTGAATCACATGAGCTGCTGTGTGTAGTTCCCAGGCAGAAAACCCTAAATGGTGTGCCCTCTGCCTGTGAGATCTCTGGGTCTCTAAGGATTGTGTGCAGCATCTTGCCTCCAGCATTTTCGTGGAAACCCTGGGAAGTATCTCCTATGTGCTCACCACTCAATGCTTTCAAAGTACCTCGAAGGTGGTACCTTGGGGGTGATGGGTCCCACTGCCTCCTAAAGCTGACCTCTACTGCTCAGCTAAGCTCTTTATGTGTCAAAGATGGCTCCTCTGATCTCCTGTGACCTTCATTATTGAAGCTATGCTGTGTTCTTTGCCAACAGAGGTGTAATTTTACTGACAGTGCTGTTTGCTATGTGGATTTAAGAGGGGTGCTGCTTCTTTGCCCAGTATCTTAGAGATACTTAAAGAAAATAACACTTGCTATTTTCACTTAAATTTCTTGTCTAGAGGACTGAGACAGGAATCCATGGGAGCTGGGCCTTGGAGAAACAATAATTAAATAAAAGTTTATGTCATTACACTGTGGTCCCGGTAATTAAAACTGTTCTTTGTGAACTAAACTTGTTTTCTTTGATCGTACACTGAGAGGTTTTGAAATGATTACAGAAACAAACACCTGCTCACCTAAATAATGCATTTGAGTCTCACTGAATATTTGCGTCACTGTCTAAAATATTTAGCTGTTTAAAAGGTCAGGAGGGAAACACTCATGAATTACGTGATTGTATTTGGAATCTTTCCTCTTCTATGATACTGAATAATAGTCACTCCTTTTAGTTTCCAGGTGTGTCAATCGGAGTCGTCTGGAACATTGCATTCTCTATCCCAATTGCCTCATATATTCTAGATCATCATCCAGTTTATTTGCTTTCTATAAAAGTATAATTAATCACTTCTGATTACTTTCCTATCTTTTGTTCCATGCAAGAAAAACAATCCATTTTATGGTTGTTGTACTACACAAATTTAAGCAATTGTAAAATGTACAGTGTGTTTATTTTTGTTTAATATTTGTTTCTTTATCTAGTTGGCTGTGTCAGGTCTTAGCTGTGGCTGTAAGGATCTATGCAGTGGCATGTGGGACCTATCAGAGATCCAACCCGTGTCTCACCTTGCAAAGCCAATTCTTAACCACTGGACCACCAGGGAAGTCTTTATGATATTTTTAGATTTTTTTAAAATACAAAATCTCATATTCTTTATCTCTCACAGTTTGCCTAGTAGAGAACGTCAGATGGTTTTCTGTGTCACTTGTTCAAATGTTTTAACTTCTGCCTGAAATTATTGATTGTTCTTTGTGGCTCAACTGGTAAAGAATCTGCCTGCAATGCGGGAGATCTGGGTTCATTCCAGGGGTTGGGTAGATCCCCTGGAGAAGGGAACGGCTATGCACTCCAGTATTCTGGCCTAGAGAATTCCATAGACTGTATAGTCCATGCATGGGGTTGCACAGAGTTGGACATGACTGAGCAACTTTCACTTTCACCATCAGTAGAGAATTTCCATTATTCATTCTTATTTTCCTATTGATTTTTAATTTTCAATTTTTTCAATTTCATTCAGTTTCTGTTGGTCTTTGACCAGTAAAGTATTTATTATAAACTTAGAAGTATAGTATTAATAGTAAGTAATACTCCATAGATGCGAAGAGTTGACTCATTGGAAAAGACCTGATGCTGGGAGAGATTGAGGGCAGGAAGAGAAGGGGATGACAGAGGATGAGATGGCTGGATGGCATCACCGACTCGATGGACATGAGTTTGAGTGAAATCTGTGAGTTGGTGATGGACAGGGAGGCCTGGTGTGCTGCGATTCATGGGGTCGCAAAGTCAGACATGACTGAGCAACTGAACTGAACTGAATACTCCATAGACCGCAACTCCATTAATCACCTCGTGCTCATTATTTTCAGGCAAGAGTCCAACACCATGACTTAAAGCATGAGAAAAATCAACTCTTACCTTTCAAGTGCCAAGACAGAGTTGAGCAGACAAATTATCATATATAAAATTATTGATAAGCATATTGAAATGCCCCAATTCAATCCCCTGCGAAGAACAAACTGTAGGTGTGAAGGAATTATGAGCTGGGGGAAACCAACGAAGATTGAAGTAGCCTGGTGTTGGCAATGTGGAATTGGTACCAATGTTACGAGGACCCACCCTGATCACCACAGTCACCCACTGCCCAGTCACTGTGAGGGTTGACTTCTGACCTTACAGTTGTACCTTTTGTCTGATAATTGCCCTTGGTTGAATGGGTGCTGCCTCTTAAAGTCCAGTTCTTAAAGGAAAGTCAGAGGTTCAGTCCAGTCATGTCCAACTCTTTGCGACCCCATGGACTGCAGCACGGCAGGCTTCCCTGTCCATCACCAGCTCCCCAAGCTTGCTAAAACTCATGTCCATCGAGTCAGTGATGCCATCCAACCATCTCATCCTCTGTCATCCCCTTCTCCTCCTGCCCTCAATCTTTCCCAGCATCAGGGTCTTTTCCAATGAACCACTTCTTTGCATCAGTTGGCCAAAGTATTGGAGCTTCAGTTTCAGCGTCAGTCCTTCCAATGAATATTCAGGACTGATTTCCTTTAGCACTGACTGGTTTGATTTCCTTGCAGTCCAAGGGACTCTTAAGAGTCTTCTCCAACACCCCAGTTCAAAAGCATCAATTTTAGGCAATCAGCTTTCTGTATAGTCCAACCCTCACATCCATACATGACTACTGGAAAAACCATAGCTTTTACTACATAGGCCTTTGTTGGCAAAGTAATGTCTCTGCTTTCTAATATGCTGTCTAGGTTGGTCATAGCTTTTCTCCCAAGGGGCAAGCCTCTTTTTATTTCATGGCTGCAGTAACCATCTACAGCGATTTTGGAGCCCAAGAAAATAAAGTCTCTCACTGTTTCCATTGCTTCCCCATCTATTTCCCATGAAGTGATGGGACCAGATGCTATGATCTTAGTTTTCTAAATGTTAAGTTTTAAACCAACTTTTTCACTCTCCTCTTGCACTTTCATCAAGAGGCTCTTCAGTTCCTCTTCACTTTCTGCCATAAGGGTGGTGTCGTCTGTGTATCTAAGGTTATTGATATTTCTCTTGGCAATCTTGATTCCAGTTTTTGCTTCCATCCCAGCATTTCACATGATGTACTCTGCATAAAAGTTAAATAAGCAGCGTGACAATTTACAGCCTTGACATACTCCTTTCCCTATTTGGAACCAGTCTGTTGTTCCATATCCAATTCTAACTGTTGCTTTTTGACCTGCATAAAGATTTCTCAGGAGGCAAGTAAGGTGGCCTGGTATTCTCATCTCTTGAAGAATTTTCCAAAGTTTGTTGTGATATACAGTCTAAGGCTTTGGTGTAATCAATAAAGCAGATATAGATGTTTTTCTGGAAATCTTTTGTTTTTTCACTGATCCAACGGATGCTGGCAATTTGATCTCTGGTTCCTTTGCCTTTTTTTTAAATCCAGCTTGAACATCTGGAAGTTCACAGTTCATGTACTGCTGAAGCTTGGCTTGGAGAATTTTGAGCATTACTTTGCTAGCGTGTGAGATGAGGGCAATCATGCAGTAGTTTGATCACTGCCTTTCTTTGGGATTGGTATGAAAACTGACCTTTTCCAGTCCTGTGGCCACTGCTGAGTTTTCCAAATTTGCTGGCATATTGAGTGCAGCACTTTCACAGCATCATCTTTTAGGATTTGAGATAGCACAACTGGAATTCCATCACCTCCAACTAGCTTTGTTCATAGTGATGCTTCCTAAGGCCCACTTGACTTCACATCCAGGATGTCTGGCTCTCGCTGAGTGATCACACCATCGTGGTTATCTTGGTCATGAAGATCTTTTTTGTACAGTTCTTCTGTGTATTCTTGCCACTTCTTCTTAATATCTTCTGCTTCTGTTAGGTCCATACCATTTCTGTCCTTTGTCCAGCCCATCTTTGCATGAAATGTTCCTTTGGTATTTCAGATGTTAATGACTGATTAACCTCTGAGATAGAGGTTAATGACTTCTGATAGAGGTCAGAGGTTAATGACTGATTGATCCAAGAAGACAAAAAGCCACCTTCTTTGTCTTAAGGAGCAACAAATGCTGGGTTATCATTTCTGTGTTAGAGCCCCTCATGAGAGCAGGTAGAATGAGGCCCATTTCCAGCCAAGCTGACCACCTTGTTTAACTTTCTTCCCATTCTGCTTTCCTCACCCCCTTCCCCTAGAGCTCTCCTTGGCACATCACCCTCACAGGAATCCCTCTCACGAGGTTTGATTTGAAGAAACTCTACCAAAGATAACTGGTATCAGAAGCGAACCTGGGAAGCAAGCTCTAAGAATGAAATCTGGAGGCCGACCAATTCCTGGCCAGAAGGCAGTCAGGGCATTGTTCCTGGTGGAAGGCAGACTTTGAGAGTGCTAGCATGCTATAGCAGAGGGATTGCTAACACTTCCACCAGTGGTTAAATGGGGTAGGAAGTAGATGGAAGGCTGTACACTAGTTGGTCAAATGTCTCTAGCATTTCAGAACTTCAAGAGAGAAGTAACTCAAGGCTGTAGAACTGGATGGCTCTTAATAAATGCCACTGATGCATTGAAGAGGGCATCAATACAGAAAAAAACATGAGCATTGGGAGCATCTTGAGATGCAATGATGGAAACTCTCATCTCCTGTAGACAGGCAGCACACAGAGCTGGATACCAGATACTTGATTTCATTGGAAGAAAGACACATTTTCCAAGACCTAATTCTGAACCTAGACTGTTCTTCCAAACCAAAGCTCCACTCTAACAGAGAAGAACAGAGATTTGAGGCTTGTGATGAGGTTACTCTTAAGGATCTTGACTTTCCTGTTTCCTCTTGAGCCTTTTATTGAAAACAACGCAGAGATCTTAAAGAAAACACTGCACAGGATAATCAATGGTTGTCTTACTGTGGATCTGCCCTTCCACGCGCACGAGGTAAGAAACCAGGGTTGGTAGAATATCCACCTGCCCCTACTGGGCAGTGATGGGCTTGCAAAAGAAGACACAGAACCTCACCTGCACATGTTGACAGGAACCATAAGAGCAGTCTTTCCTGAGAGAGATTCTCTTCTAAGGCAGCCAAGGAAGCAAATTAACCAATAAAGGAAGCTAAATTTCACAGGGAAATTAATGTCTCTGTTAGATTGCATATGAGCTCTATTCTGGTACAATGTTCTGTGGCTTATATGTTTTTCTACACTTTAAAAATGTTTCCCGTTAACAGCTACTTCATTTGAACAATGATCAGTTCAGTTCAGTCACTCAGTCATGCCTGACCCTTTGCAACCCCATGGACTGCAACCCATGGACTGCAACCAGGCCTCCCTGTCCATCACCAACTCATGGAGCTTAATCAAACTCAGGGCCATTGAGTTGGTGATGCCATCCAACCATCTCGTCCTCTGTCATCCCCTTCTCCTCCTGCCTTCAATCTTTCCCAGCATCAGGGTCTTTTCAAATGAGTCAGTTCTTCGAATCAGGTGGCCAAAGGATTGGAGTTGCAGCTTCAGCATCAGTCCTTCCAATGAATATTCAGGACTGATTTCCTTTAAGACAGACTGGTTTGATCTCCTTGCAGTCCAAGGGACTCTCAAGAGTCTTCTCCAACACCACAGTTCAAAAGCATCAATTCTTTGGCACTCAGCTTTCTTTATAGTCCAACTCTCACATCCATACATGATTACTGGAAAAACCATGGCTTTGACTAGATGGATCTTTATTGGCAAAGCAATGTCTCTGCTTTTTAATATGCTGCCTAGGTTGGTCATAGCTTTTCTCCCCTTGAGCAAGTGTCTTTGAATTTCATGGCTGCAATCACCATCTATGGTGATTTTGGAGCCCAAGAAAATAAAGTCCGTCACCATTTCCACTGTTTCCCCATCTATTTATCATGGAGTGATGGAACCAGATGCCATGATCTTAGTTTTCTGAGTGTTGAGCTTTAACTCAACTTTTTCACTCTTTCACTTTTATCAAGAAACTCTTTAGTTCTTTGCTTTCTGCCATAAGGGTAGTGTCATCTGCATATCTGAGGTTATTGATATTTCTCCCAGCAATCTTGATTCCAGCTTGTGCTTCATCCAGCCTGGCATTTTGCATGATGTATTCTGCATATAAGTTTAATAAGCAGGGTGACAATATACAGCCTCGACATACTCCTTTTTTGATTTGGAACCAGTCTGTTGCTCCATGCCCAGTTCTAACTGTTGCTTCTTGACCTGCATACAGATTTCTCAGGAGGCAGGTCAGGTGGTCTGGTGTTTCCATCTCTTGAAGAATTTTCCACAGTTTGTTGTAATCCACACAGTCAAAGGCTTTGGTATCTGAACAATGATAGTGTTTACTTTATGGTTTCTGAGACAGCTATGTGAAACCATGGGTTATTCTGTGGCTAATTGCATTCTTCTTAATAAAAAACAAAACTATACTTCATAACTTGCATACTTATATAATCTAGCTACATTTTTATTATTGGCACCAGAAGAATAGTATTTTTGAGCTCTTTTTTGTTCCAAATCCGTGCTTAACATTTTGTGTTACTTCATCTATAAGGAAGGTCTTATTTTTGTGCCTATTTTAGAGGTGAAGGAACTGAACCACTGAGGGATAAGTTAAACTGCACCAAATAACCCTGCTTAGTACCTTTCGGTCAGAGGGCAAACCCAAGCAGCCCTCCCCCAAGTTGTGCTTTTATTTATTTTTTTTTTTGACATTTAAATTTTATTTTATTTTTAAACTTTACAATATTGTGTTAGTTTTGCCAAATATTGAAATGAATCCGCCACAGGTATACATGTGTTCCCCATCCTGAACCCTCCTCCCTCCTCCCTCCCCATACCATCCCTCTGGGTCGTCGCAGTGCACCAGCCCCAAGCATCCAGTATCGTGCATCAAACCTGGACTGGCGACTCGTTTCACACATGATATTATACGTGCCTCAATGCCATTCTCCCGAATCTTCCCACCCTCTCCAAGTTGTGCTTTTAAATTTTACTTTGGTCAAGTTGTTTTATTGTGCCTCTGTTGCTGTTGTTTAGCCACTGAGTCATGTCCCACTCTTTTGTGACCCCATGGATTGTAGCCCACCAGGCTTCTCTGTCCATGGGATTCTCCAGGCAAGAATACTGGAGTAGGTTGCCATTTTCTTCTCCAGTTGTTCCTATAATTTCAGTCATTTCTTTTGTGTCATCTTTCATAGCCACACCCTCTTTTTTATTGGCGCTTTTTAAAAAAGCCTTTTTATTTTATATGGAGTACAGCTGATTAACAATGTTGTGATAGTTTCATTTGAATAGCAAACGGACTAAGCCATACATATACATGGATCCACTCTACCCCAAACTGCCCTCCCATCCAGGCTGCTGCACAGCATTGAGCAGAGTTCACCCTTCTATACAGTGGGTCTTTGTTGGTTATCCATTCTAAATATAGCAATGTGTACATGTTGCTCCCAAACTCCCCAACTATCCCTTCCTCCCTTTTATCCGTGTTCTGGCTTTCATACTCTGTCCTTTCTTTCATAGCTTTTTAATCACTAGTGAAGTTTATTATAACTGAACAGAAAAACACAAGTGGATATTTCTTGAGTGCTTATCAATGGTAACAAAACACTCACATTAAAATGCCATTTTGTATGTATAAAGGTAAGAAAAGTTCTCATAGGTTTGTCTGTATGAATGTTCTAATTTGAACTGCAAAGCAGCAATGAGCTGAAGTTCATTTTAAAAAATAGTCATAGACTGGGGGAAAATAATATGAGTATGAAGAATTGTCTCTTTCCATGAGGCAGAGTCATAATTGAAAATATTGGTAAATATCATCTATCTATATTGCTGCTGCTGCTAAGTCATTTCAGTCGTGTCCAACTGTGCGACCCCATAGATGGCAGCCCACCAAGCTCCCCTATCTCTGGGATTCTCCAGGCAAGAACACTGCATCTATATTGAGTAAGGAATAAATCCTGTGTATATGCAGTTTATGAGGAATGTATAGTGAGATTGTTTCAGCCAATTCTTCATATATAATTACCATTCTATATATATTGCTAAATCCAAATGAAACGAACAGCCATGCATCTCACAGGTAATGTTTAGAACTGCCTGTTTCTAACAATCCATTCACTACTCACAAGAGTCCATTCAACTCACAAAGTCAAAGATATGTGAAATTGTATGCTCACCATTTTATTTTGGAAACTTTGAATGTTATCCAGAGAGTTGATCTTTAAATAAGAAAAGAGAGGAGAAAAGAGGATTTGCTGGTGAAATTTTTATAACTTCAATGTTTAGCCTAAGAATTTTTTTTTCTTTGTGGAGGAGAATGCTTTAAACAGTTTTGGGAAAAGATGAAACCTCCAGGGCACGGGCATTACCAGGAGTCAAGGGAAAAATGATAAAACTGTTTTGTAACAGAGTGATTTGATTTTAGTTGATAGCTTGGGAGAGAGAGAAAAAGAGAGAAGCAATGTAAGCAAAAGAAAGAATTAATGAATCTGGGCAGTACTCAGAGAGCAGCAGGCAGAACAGAAATTTGAGTTGGTCAAATAGAGGACTTTTAGGAACTTGAATGGCTGTGTTGAAGTTGTATTGGTATGTTGACTATTCCCCACCTTGTACTGGATTATTAGAACGTCTGTTCAATTTCTAATGGTCCAGGGGACAGTTTGGAGGGAGGGGTCATATGTAGCACTATTAAGACAAATTTCATAATTGATTCAATGTATTGCCCCAACAGGGTCAGAGCTTCTGAGATGGTGAGATGACTCATAATTGAAACTGATTTGAGCAGCGCAGGAGAGTGAAGCCCTGGTTCACTGCACATTTTACCTGTTACCAACTTACACTCCAGCAGAATTAGGAGAAATTTTAGGGGAAATTGGGACTTTGAAAGGAAATACATTGCAATCGGAAGAGAAGACAAGGCAACTTTACCTACATTTCAAAGACTGGGGAGTCTTCAACTGTCATCTTGTTAAATGAACACTCAAGGTGGATAAAATGGGAGGGGGGTGGAGAATAGTGTTTAATTGGAAAAGAATAACAAACCCAAATACTTAGTCAATGTGCTGCATGTGACTATCTCATTTTCAGTCACTTAAAACTGACTCTTTGCAATCCCATGGACTGTAGCCCACCAGGCTTCTCTGTCCATGGCATTTTTCCAGGGAAGAATACTGGAGTGGGTAACCATTCCCTTCTCCAGGGGTCTTCCCAGCCCCAGGGATGGAATCTGAGTCTCCTGCATCACAGGCAGATTCTTTATTGTCCTAGCCACCAGGGAAGGCCTTAACTAATAACTAAAATAAGTATAGAATAGAGTTGAAATTCTTCTCCTAGTGAATCCTTTTTAATAGATTCTACCACCCTTATAGCCCCCTCAAGGCTCTCAACATGAACATTGTTATGCTGTAAAATGAAGAGCATCTTCTTTCCAAAGATCCTGACTTCTCAAAGGGAGACATTCCACCTAAGTGTCTGTCAATGGATACATAGATAAAGAAATTGAAGTATATATATTTATATTCAATGATATATTATTCAGCCTTAACAAGGACAAATATTCTGCCTGTAGCAAAAATATGAATGGAATTGGAGCACATTATGTTAAGTGAAATAAACCAGACACAGAAAGAAAAAACCTGCTTGATCTCACTTGTACTGGAACATAAAAAAATGAAATGCATAGAAGCAGAGAGTAAGCTCTCCTATGAAAGTAGCACTGATACCGACACTGTATATAAACCAATTGCAAGGATACATTCGTAATAGCGTCTTATCTTACTTAAGGATTATTTTTCAAATTAGCAAGTAAGGTCAAAATAGTATTAAGTCAAAATTCCTCTTCAAAAAAAGAAATACCTGAAACTGCTCATAATGTGCATTATACATTGTTCATTATATTTATATATTTATACACAAACCTATGTGTGTGTACTCAGTCATCCAGTTATTTAGGGTCTTTGGAACCCTATGAACTGTAGCCCACCAGGCTCTTCTGTCTGTGGGATTTTCCAGGCGAGAATCCTGGAGTGGGCTGCTGTTTCCCCCACCAAGGATCTTCCCAACCCAGAAATCAAACCCGTGCCTCTTGCATCCCCCATATTGGCAGGAGGATTCTTTACTATTGAGCTACCTGGGAAGCCCCACACAAACCAAACCTGAATATTAATTTATCCATATACAGTACACTACAACATAGAGAACCTATGTTAAATATATTGGGCAATATTTTAAACTGGAAAAAAGAGATAATATATATAATTGAATTTGTGTAAACCATACTGTAAAGCTCTATGTATGCATATTTTAAAAATCATTGAAGATATGCTTTTTTTCTGATAAAAGTATCCTGGAATGAACAAGTTTGAAAGAAAAGTACAAGGAGTGATTTTCACAATCAATACTTTTATAGAAATGTAATGAAGTGGGCTGGGTTGGGGGTGGAGAGGAGCTTTTAGACACAATTACCTTTGAAAAATTGTATGAAAAAAGTGATTCCATAACCTGTTACTACGAAATTTTATTCTTCTCCAAACTCTGACTCAACACCATAACATTTCTGCTCTTTAAGACTCATTCCAAGGATTCTGTTCATAATGTGTTAGGTTAACCATTTTAAATTCTCCATCCCTGTCCCAAATGTCAGTGAACTAATCTGGCAGTAACTGACTTCCCTCATAGATGAATGCTAGTTTTCAGGCTCCAGCTAAGTCAGAAATACAGAGATGTAAGCATGACCCTTTATGAGGTTCTTCTTCCCCAGTTCATAGTGAAAAATAAGGGTAAAAAAATTGAGTCTCAAAATAGAGGAATTTAGGTTCTAAAGGAACAAAGCGTTCTGTTTTTGCAGGGTCTTAATTCCCCTAACCTGGGCCCTCAGCAGTGAAAGTCCTAACTGTTGGTGTGTGCTAAGTTGCTTCAGTGATGCCTGATTCTTTGCAACCCTGACTCCACAGACTGTAGCCCACCAGGCTCCTCTGCCATGGGATTCTCCAGGCAAGAATACTGGAGTGGGTTGCCGTGCCTTTCTTTGGGGGATCTTCCTGGCCCAGGGATCGAACTCTCATCTCTTACATTGCAGACAGGTTCTTTACCACTAACTCTTGGACCGCCAGGGAATTTCCAACAAAGTTTTTTTTTTAATCTTTTTCATTAAAAAATATTTATTTATTTATTTATAAACAAAGTTTTAATCCATAATACTTCTTGGTCTTTGACCTTAAAATGCAAATTTTTTCTTACCCTATCATAACTATTCGTGTTAATAAATTTTAACATATGCTGTTTTCACCAAAAAATATATATATATTTTAAAGGATTTGTAGTAGATTTAAAAGTCTAGCATAAAGCTAGGCAATGAGAGTGACATGCCTGTTTTACTCAGAGTTGCTAATAGGGCCACATACTCAGCACTTGTGAAAGCAAGTTGTAACTTCAAGATGCTTGGGTGTGAATGTTGGAATCACAGTTGGAAAATGGGAGCTGGAGGTGGATGTGGGGGTTGAAGGACAGTTTTTGAGCTTTTGTTTCTCAGTGGATTTTTTTTATAAGATGGCTGTTAACCTCTGAAAGAACCCAATGCTTGGTGCAGACTCTCAGTCCTGCTTAATAAGCAGCTAGCCTTGAAAGGCCTACGTTTCTTAAGATTTCTCTGCAGAATTAGACATTTTCAGAGAGACCACAGTATTTCTTGGGAACTTTCTGAGATGATCTGTGGTCATGTGACTCTGTGATAGGATCTGTGGTCATGTGACTGCCAGTTATGTTTGTTATGTCTTATCGTGGGAAATGGCTTGTGTTTGCCTTGTGCTGAAAACAGGAGTGTCACTCCACCCACCATCCACTGGCCCAGAGAATCTCCCCTCTGAGATTTCCTCAGGGATTTGAGCCTGGATCCTGCTCAGCAGTAGTGTTTATTTGATCAAAGAGGAATCCAGATGTGAGTTCTAGTCTCCTCTAACAAGAATATGTTTCAGGGGCAAGAAAATATATTGTCCCCCAAACTAAGAATTCTTTCCCTTGTCTCAAAAGTATGATGCCTTTGTAGATATTAGATGGATCCCTATTCAAAAGAATTCTCAAGCTAAGGGGTATTATTTGGGTTCAGGCTTAAATGATTCAGAAATGACAGAAAATTCTTATTGTATTCCTTCAATTCTCTACAGGATTCAAAAAGGATAAGCATTTATATTGAGCATTCACTCTGGACTTACAGGGTCTTAGGGAGCTTACTTTCTTGCATGTTGTTCATTGAGCCTGCACATAGCTAACCTGTTGCCCACCCAGGCCACTGTCTAAGACCAGCAGCTTGGATTTAAAAATCTAAATGTCAAAAATCAGAAGAGGACACAAGCAACTGTGTTGTGTGTCACTTGTTTGCTAGGGTAACTTGGCAAATGACATTGGGAAATTGGTTTAAAAAACACACAGTATATATATTTTTCTTTCTTAAGAATTCAAGAGGAGATGTGAAATAAATCATTTGGAGAACATGATCATTTTATGAAAGTGTTCATCTTTGCCCGCTTACCCAGACACATGCTCCCTTGTATGCAGAAGACATGTACGTGGATTTGCCCTGCTCTGCGAGGAAGGAAAGATTCCTTATCCACAGCCCTGAGGAACATTTTCCCCAAGAGGTGCTGCCTGCGACACTTAAATTTAATGAGAGAGAGCCGGCGAGTCTATAACCTGCACCACATACCCTGTGCCAAGAGGAACCCTTGTCATTTGTACATGAAGGATGCTTTTGTTAATTATTATTACTCTGTGTTGATTCCACTTCTATTTAATCCTCAGAGAAAACCAGCTCATCATCCCACTGTCCCTCTGGTCAAATTGTCACACAATTATCTTAGAAAATCAACAACATATTATATTTGATATTATTAACATATATCAAACAGCTGCATTTCCATACAGAATGTGCCTCTTGTCACTTAAACACCCTCAGGGACATCACATGTACTGTGTGCTTAGTCGCTCAGTCGTGTCCAATTCTTTGCGACCCCATGGACTGTAGCCCACCAGGCTCCTCTGTCAATGGGGATTCTCCAGACAAGAATACTAGAGTAGGTTTCCATGCCCTCCTCCAGGGGATCTTCCCAACCCAGGGACTGAACCAGGTCTCCCGCATTGCAGGGGGATTCTTTGCCAACTGAGCCACCAGGGAAGTCCATGAATACTGGAGTGAGTAGCCTATCCCTTCTCCCAGGGGATATTCCTGACCCAGGAAATGAACAGGGGTCTCCTACATTGCAGGTGGATTCTTTACCAACTGAGCTACCAGGGAAGCCCTAGGGACAGCATCCATGGAATACTAATTCGATATTATGTGTTGGGCCTTTCACTTCCATTTCTCTGACATTGTTTCTGAAATGAGGTTCTTTTTCTGAAAGCTGCTATATTTATTCTCTTAGTCGTATATTTGCTGCAATCTTTATTCCTGGTTGTTTTTCCTAAATGCTTGTAGACGTTTAATCTATCGCTAAATAATATAATGCTTTTTTTTGAACATGGGCTTTCCAGGTGGAGCTAGTGGTAAAGAATCTGCCTGCCAATGCAAGAGATGCAAGAGATTCAATCCCTGGGTTGAATCCACTCCAGTGTTTTGCCTGGAAAATTTCATGAACAGAGGAGCCTGGCAGGTTGCAGTCCATGGTTTGCAAAGAGTCAGACGTGACTGGGCAACTGCGCATACACAAATACTACTTTTGAACATGGTGGTTTTACATACTTTAAATTCCGAAGCCCTTACAGACTTTTTAGATGTATTTTCTGAGGTAGACATGAGCACCTTGAACTTTCATAATTTCACCTACTTACTTCCTCCCCACTTGGTAGTCAGCAAATAAATTCTCAATATAAATCTGTTAATATATTAATGTGTAATTTGAGAAATAAAATTGTGGGAATGAAAATAAGAAAATTCAGAGGGTAGATAATTGTGAGTCTCAGCACGTTTGTGAGTTGGTGAAGTAGGGGTCCCTCAAATATTGTCCCATTTGTTAGAATGCTTTTACTGAAGAGTCATTTGAAAATGGTCACACTTCTCTATGTAACAATGACACAATTCTTTAACATTGTTCAATATAAAAACAAAAATGCCTCTGTTTCATTAAGTTGTTGGTTAAAAAAAAAAAAAGGTAGTAAAAATCTCAAAGAGGGAAGCAATCACTGACAATTGGAAATATTAAGTAAAATGATAGAATCATTCATTTTATGAATGAGGGCTTTCAAAGAAGCCCCAGAGTGAGTGAGTGAAGTCGCTCAGTCGTGTCCGACTCTTTGCGACGCCATGGACTGTAGCCTACCAGGCTCCTCCCTTCATGGGATTCTCCAGGCAAGAGTACTGGAGTGGGTTGCCATTTCCTTCCCCAGGGGATCTTCCTGACCCAGGGATCGAACCTGGGTGTCCCACATTCCAGGCAGATGCTTTAACCTCTGAGCCACCAGGGAAGCCCTAAAGAAGCCCCAAAGAAGCTCCAAAGAAGCCCCAACTCCTCCTTAAATAACCTTACCTTCCTCCCTCCCCACATGGCTAATTTTTATGAAGAGTCATCTCTACCTTCTCTTTTTCTTTGAGAACATTTATTCTTTAACTCTTTCCAGTATTGTTTTGCCCCTTCTTACCAACTACAATCATTCTTATGCTAATTTCCCAGTAACAGCCCCAAAGTGAAATCCAGTCCAAACCTCTTAGTGGAGATCCGTCCTCACCTTCCAAGCCACTCTTCAGCTTATGACACTGAATAATCTGTATTCTCTCAAATCTCCTACTTCCTTGGAATCTAAGACACCATTCTCTCATGTCTTCGTATTTCTAAAATTACTAGTTCTTAGTCTCTCTGGACAGTCTTTGCTCTTGAAAGTGGAAATGAAAGTCACTCAGTTGTGTCTGACTCTTTGCGACCCCATGGATTTTACAGTCCATGGAATTCTCCAGGCCAGCATACTGGAGTGGGTAGCCGTTCCCTTCAGGGATCGAATCCAGGTCTCCTGCACTGCAGGCGGATTCTTTACCAAATGAGCCACCAGGGAAGCCTTGCTCTTGAATTTAACCTAACTGAGGTAGAAACAATACCTTATAAATCACAACGTAATTCATCATGTCTGGTATGTTGCTAGCTAGCAACATAGGTGTCTAATATTCTTTAAAGGAGTGGATTTTAAAAAATTGATTAAATTAGAAATGAAAGAAAATTAGCATTATGTAGCCCATTCTTGAGTTATGAAAACAGATCAATGAAAGTTCCGTGACTTGTACCTGGTCACAGAGTCAATCAATGGCAAAAGTGGAATAAGAAATAATGTAAATCCTGCATTCTCTTATCTATACCATATGCTGAGTATTTCTTCCCTAGCAAGAGTCCATAATCTATACAGTTCAAGTCCCGGCCAGTTTATCTAAAAACCTATAGACATTTAGGAATGGAAAGAACTTAAAGGAGCTCTACTACCCACATCATTCCTTATTCATATAAATACGCAAATAGCATACCACTAAAATGCCTAGTTTATACTGCCACTGTGAATTGTCTTTTTAATTATTCCTCCGAATGCCTTTTTGTTCTTTTGCTTGAATAATTTCCAAACTGAATCTGTTTTGCTAATCTTACTGCTCTCATTTGACAAATAAGTCACAAATTGCTCAGCCAGTTTGGCAAACAGCAAAAGGGTTACAGTGAATCAGAGAATGATGTTTGTCCCTAAAGCCATTGAGTCACTCTAGGATCATGTCTTAAGGAATATTAGAATCCTAGAATCTTCTGACTGAAAGGGACCAGATAGGTCATCTCTGAACTTTCCCTAAAGCAGCAATTCTTTCCTGATTGATGATCATTTACTCTGCAATAACATAGTCCTGAAGTTCTGTTTCATTTATTCTTGTCTCTCTCAGCAGGAGGAGACTGTGGTGAATTTAATATCACATACATACTGTTTTTTCTCCAGATGTCAGACAGAGAATACATCACCACATATTATTAGTTTTTTTTTTAATTCAACAATAACACTTGAAATTATTTTCTAAGATATAGTATGGTTTTATAAAAGAATTTGATTTCTACTATTTTCCAATCTCTTTTGTAGAAAGAAAACAGTGTCAGAACAAGCACCTTAATAAAATTTCAACAGATGTTTTACAGCTTTTTATTTAAAGGTCCATTTCTCTGCTGATTAATATTAGTGTCTAATACTTTTACTTACTTTACTCCAGGGAAGACTTACATGAGTTTAATCTAAGAAATTTACAGGAATTTAAACTTTACATCTCATTTAATTTTCATAATAACCCTATGAAGAAGGTGACATAACATACCCATCTTACCAATAAATTAAATCAGACACAAAAGTTAAATAACTTGCCCAAGTGGCTGATCCAGGATTTAATTCAAGCAGTCTGTCTCCAGAAGCCATGCTTTTAACCACCAGTTCTATGCAACCTCTGCTGTTTATACTGATATATGAGCTTAACATTTCTGAAAGTCAGTAGAAAAAAAAGAAAAACACTAATTTATTTGCATAATAATTAATGTTTGTGTGTCAGAGTAATAATATCACAACACAAACACACCAAAAAATGCACTTATTTCAACTGTCTAAAACCACAGTTACACATCAATAAATGTTTCGAGGAAATACCTGGAAAGAAGAACAGCTGGGTCATAGATAGGGTTATGTCAATATTTTCTTTTCAGTTCATTTATTTCTATTTTAACTTCAATTTACATGAAATGGAAAAGCAAAAATTAAAAAAAAAAAAACAAATTTTTCTATTGCTTGGCTTATTTTCATTAAAGTTTATGAAGGAAATATTTTGAATAAGCAATCCTTTGGGGGGCTCAGAAAATCAAGATGTAACTTCAACAATAAGAGCACTATTTAGTGAATTGTAGATACCAAAGATTTAATTCTAATGAGGTAGGATAGGTAATATTTTTCTCTCCATCTTATTTATAAATTAATTCATTATTTCTCATTAACCTGAGGATTACCACTTTTAATTTTTTCCATTCAATCATAACACAAAAACATCTAAAGCTACAGAAGAGTTTGAAAAAAGAATTTGATTTCTACTATTTTCTAATCTCTTTAGGTTAAATTGAAAATATTTACAATGGAGATTATTCAATTTTTAGAGTTTACAAAATATCTCTTAATATGATAGCAGAATCATCAGATTATTTTCTAAATAAGTGTATTCACCAAGTCTGAACACTTTTTAATGCTTTGTTGTTTTTCAGTCGCCCAGTCGTGTCCAGCTCTTTGCAACCCCATGGACTGCAGCACAGCAAGCCTCCCTGTCCCTCACCATCTCCTGAAGTTTGCCCAAGTTCATGTCCATTGAATCAGTGATGCCGTCCAGCCATCTCATTCTTTGATGCCCTCTTTTCCTTCTGCCTTCAATCTTTCCCAGTATCAGGGACTAGTCCAGTGAGTTGTCTCTGTGCATCAGATGACCAAAACAAAGGAATTGATATCATCCCTGAGTTAGTATGGCTACTCACTCTAGTAATCTTACCTAGAGAATTCCATAGACAAAGAAGCCTGGCAGGCTACAGTCCATGGAGTCACAAAGAGTTGGACACAACTGATGTGACTAACACTTTCAACACTGAATTAGTTCATCAATTATAAATATAAGAAAACAGTAGTGCACTGGGACGACCCAGAGGGACGGTATGGGGAGGGAGGAGGAAGGAGGGTTCAGGATGGGGAACACATGTGTACCTGTGGCGGATTCATTTTGATATTTGGCAAAACTAATACAATTATGTAAAGTTTAAAAATAAAATAAAATTAAAAAAAAAAAGAAAACACTAAGGAAAATAGTCTTAATTAGAGGCCAACTTGACCCTTGCAACAGACCACAATGGAAAAAGCAAAATTTTAATTCATTAGAGGAAAATGCTATACATTAACTTGATATGCAGATTTAAAATTTCATTACAGCCAAGAGAAAACTGAGTTCTGATTGCCCTATGAGCTACTGCCAGTGAATTAGATCTATGAAATTGATGATAGAAGTCTTTTCTTTCATTTTTAACTTTCTTATTGATAAAACTTAAATCATGATCATGAGTACTGAACCAAAACATTATACATGGTACTTTAAAAGCATTTTAAAGACAGAAAATTGTCTTATGTGAAATCTGGAAGTAGTTACTGAAGAATTAACTTTTCTGAGTTTGGCATTTCCTTCACTGTCATCTGATTTACACTCTTCTGTTAAGAAATTATCCATTGTTTTGTCGTTATTCCTTTGAAGATAATTTATTCTTTCCCTTTGTAGAAAATTTATTGCCGTTTCTTGCTTCTGAGTTTTTCTTTTGTTTTCTTGTTTAAAATACAAAAATCTTCTGTTCAGTCCTTGGAATAGTCCTTATATAAAATATATATATATATATATCAATTCAGTTCAATCACTCAGTCGTGTCCAGGTCTTTGTGATCCTATGGACTGCAGCATGCCAGGCTTCCTTGTCCATCACCAGTTCCCAGAGCTTACTCAAACTCATATCCATCGACTTGGTGATGCTATCCAATCATCTCATCCTCTGTTGACCCCTTCTCCTCCTGCTTTCAATCTTTCCCAGCATCAGGGTCTTTTCAAATGAGTCAGTTTTTCGTATCAGGTGGCCAAAGTATTGGAGTCACAGCTTCAACATCAGTCCTTCCAATGAATCTTCAGGACTGATTTCCTTCAGGACTGACTGGTTAGACCTCCTTGCAGACCAAGGGACTCTCAAGAGTCTTCTCCAACACTACAGTTCAAAAGCATCAGTTCTTCAGCACTCAGATTTCTTATGATCCAGTTCTTACATCCATATGTGACTACTGGAAAAACCATAGCTTTGACTAGATGGACCTTTGTTGGCAAAGTAATGTCTCTGTTTTTTAATATGCTGTCTAGGTTGGTCATAACTTTCTTTCCAAGGAGCAAGTGTCTTTTAATTTCATGGCTGCAGTCACCATCTATGGTGATTTTGGAGCCCCCAAAATAAAGTCTGTCACTGTTTCCACTGTTTCCCCATCTATTTCCCATGAAGTGATGGGACCAGATGCCATGATGTTAGTTTTCTGAATGTTGAGCTTTAAGCCAATTTTTTCACTCTCCTCTTTCACTTTCATCAAGAGGCTCTTAAGTTCTTCTTTGCTTTCTGCCGTAAGGTGGTGTCATATGAGTATCTGAGGTTGTTGATATTTTCCCAGCAATCTTGATTCCAGCTTGTGCTTCATCCAGCCTGGCATTTTGCATGATGTACTCTGCATGTAAGTTAAATAAGCAGGGTGACAATATATAGCTTTGACGTACTCCTTTCCCAATTTGGAACCAGTCTGTTTTCCCATGTCCAGTTCTAACTGTTGCTTCCTGACCTGCACACAAGTTTCTCAGGAGGCAGGTAATGTGGTTTGGTATTCCCATCTCTTGAAGAACTTTCCACAGTTTGTTGTGATCTACACAGTCAAAGGCTTTAGTGTAGTCAATGAAGCAGAGGTAGATGCTTTTCTGGAATTCTCTTGCTTTTTCTATGACCCAGTGGATGTTGGCAATTTGATCTCTGGTTCCTTTGACTTTTCTAAGTCCAGCTTGAACATCTGGAAGTACACTATTGAAGCCTAGCTTGGAGAATTTTAAGCATTACTTTGCTAGCGTGTAAGATGAGTGCAATTGTGTGGCAGTTTGAGCATTCTTTGGCATTGCCTTTATTTGGGATTAGAATGAAAACTGATCTTTTCCAGTCCTGTGGCCACTGCTGAGTTTTCCAAATTTGCTGGCATATTGCGTGCAACACTTTCACAGCATCATATTTTAGGATTTGAAATAGCTCAACTGGAATTCCATCACCTCCACTAGCTTTGTTTGTAGTGATGCTTTGTAAGGCCCACTTGACATCACATTCCAGGATGTCTGGCTCTAGGTGAGTGATAACACCATCATGATTATCTGAGTCGTGAAGATCTTTTTTGTATAGTTCTTCTGAGTATTCTTGCCACCTCTTCTTTATGTCTTCTGCTTCCACTAGGTCTATCCCATTTCTCTCCTTCCTTGTGCCCATCTTTGCATGAAATTTTCCCTTGGTATCTCTAATTTTCTTGAAGAGATCTCTAGTCTTTCCTATTCTAATGTTTTCCTCCATTTCTTTGCATTGATCCCTAAACATGGCTTTCTTATCTGTCCTTGCTACTCTTTGGAACTCTACATTCAAATGGGTATATCTTTCCTTTTCTCCTTTGCCTTTCACTTCTCTTTTCTCAGCTACTTGTAAAAATACACACACACACACACACACACATATACATGTATATATGGGGTTTCCCTGGTGGCTTAATGGTAAAGAATCTGTCTGCCAATGCAGGAGATACATGAGTTCCATCCCTGTGTTGGGAAGGAAATGGTAACCCACTCCAGTATTCTTGCCTGGGAAATCCCATGGACAGAGGAGGCTGGTGGGTCACAGCCCATGGTGTTGCAAAGAGTCAAACATGACTTACAGATTAAAACAATAATAGTGACATGTAATACATATAACTTTTTCTGATTCTCCTTAGAATTTCATAAATTTTCATCGCTATTGGGCTTAATCTCCTGATTTCTGTGTCTCATAACTCATGGAATCCAAAATTCACGTTAACCCATGTTGGCATGTGGCCTCCAGGAAAGCTTACTTCACTGCCCCATTTTATTTTACCTCTCAGACTTTCCTTTTCACTTAGTTTTTGACCTTTGGAGATTTATCACTGTTTTTCAGCTCATTTATGTATTCAAATGATTTTTTAAAAATACTTTATCCAGTAATTTGAGTTTTCTGGTTTATTTCTTTCAGCAGGAGAATTAGTGAAATGTGTAGTATGCTAACCTGCTAGAAACAGACATGGTTTAAGTTTATTGATCTCTTTAACTACAAACATCTTTATGGTTGATAAACTCAGTCTCTTACATGACCATCATGTTATCACCGCCTGAAAATTTAAATTCCAATATTCCATTCTCTTAGTGAAAACTTCCTATCCTCTTATTTCTCCTCTTCTTCAGTTGCCTGGACCCTTACTATCCGTTCAGTTCTCTGTTTTCCTGCAACTTATCTTTCCCATTTCATACCTTCCTCCCCAGATTAACCTATGTCCAGTCACTTGGACATCCTCTGAGCAATGCGTTCATCTCTGTGATATCCGTCTTTGTCTAGTCTACAAATTTCAATCTCTGGGCCAGTCCTGCTCTCCACAGGTTCTGCTTCCACACTCATATGAATGAAAAATGATTGGAGAACACACTGAGATTGTGCAAGTGGAATCTCATAATTTACAATCATTGGCTCAAATTGAGTTACTTCCCAACTCCTTTCACAGAGTCCTCAGTGACTGATAATACCTACACCGCCATTGTGAAGTGGTCCATTTTACCTCCACCCTTATATGTCTCAGCAGAGAACTTCATTTTGAATTTTACAGGGAAATGTAGTCAACGTCCAGCTCTTCTCATTGTATGTTTTTTAAAGCCACAATCATTCTCAACAGTGAAGATATGTTTCCTCCTGTTCATATTTAAATCTCACTATCTGTGCTATGGAACACTGTGCCTTCCATTTCTCCAGCAGTGGTCCTGTATTATTCTATTAGTCGTTAACACTCTCTCTCTATGCCGTCTGATTCCGTTTACATGTTTCTTCAAGATTCGACTCCTTTAAAATATGTTTCTTGCCTCCATATCTCCCTCACACATTACTATATGTCACATTCTTCTTCCCCCAGTCCCCTCCATGAAAGCAAAGCAATATTTTCATGTCTTACTTTCTACTCATTCATCTATGCTGTTCAAGCTGCTATCTTCACATCCTCATACTGCTATGCCTTGTGATAAGTTAGCAGATGACTGACTACTTTTCAAATCTAACTGCTGTTTTTTTAGTCAATTATTTTTATATTTTGAAGATTTGGCATTCTTGTATCTTGGTTTCATCACATATTTCTTTCTCTGAAAACTTTTCCTTAGCTTCCTTTATTGGTTTCTATTTTACTACCCACACCCTAAACTTGATATTCTTGAAGAGTTTCATGCTGTACTCTTCTATTTTAATTCTATAGCCTCTCTCTGGTTGATGTTATCAACTGCCTTATTGTAAACTAAATTTTAGTAAATCAATGACTCCCCAGTTTAATTCCCTGGTCTACACATCTCTGCGGATCTTCTGACCCACATATTTAATGTCCTGCTATGCATTTTCACCTGTATATTTTATGTTCACGTCAAAGCCAACAACATACCCTACGTATCCAGAAGAAAGATGAAGAATAAATGGATTTCTATGAATAAATAAAAATGCTGAATATTTGGGGTTGTAAGTGAGTTGTTCAGATGGTAAAGAATCTGCCTGCAATGCAGGAGACCTGGGTTTGATCCCTGGTTCAGGAACATCCCCTGGAGAGGAGAATGATACTCACTCCAGTATTCTTGCCTGGAGAATATCATGGACAGAGAAGCCTGGCGGACTATAATCTATGGGGTAGCAGACTCAGACATGACCAAACACATATACACACACACGTGTGCACAAACACACACGTGTGCACACGCACACACATACCCTTACCTTTCTAGAGTGAAACCATCCAATGTGACTCATTTTTGTGTACCACAGAGATAGCAGCTAAGCAATCTAGCCTTTATTGTCTGGACTCTTGGAAGTGCTTTTAAATGAGCTCAGATAAAAAAACATTGCCAATGATTGGCAAGAACTGGATGCTAGCCAGACATAGACACTAAGCAGACCTCTCAACAAAGATCATGTTCAACCTTTTCATGACATTATTATCAATAGTTCACTTCAATCACATTTAGATTCATGATCTCTCCTTGTTATTATTTAATTACAAGGGTACATTATTTGTTGAGTAACACGTCACATAAACAAATGCCACAGAAGCCCATAAAAGTCTTTTAAATGAAAATTTAACTTTTATATGAGATTCACTTTCAAAACAAATATTCATATTTGACTCTTGTTTTCAAGGTAAATTGTACACTGATTTTACAAATGGATTCGCAAATAAAAGAAATGTGCTCCCCCACACAGAACAAAAATGATATTTCAAAATACTATTATTTTTGGTTAAAATTCCTACATATCTAAGATTTTTCAAGAGAATAATGGAAATTTACCACAGAGCAGCATACTTAAAATGGTGAAATACTGATAACAGAATAGAAGGATTGATGAAATAAAGTTGAGAAAGTAAGACAAATATACACAAACTAAATATATAATGAAGGTAGAATGTCAAAACGGTAGGTGGAGTATTTAATAAATGTGGGAAGCAATTACTCTTCTGTCCCTACCTCATACCATAAAGGAAAATAATTGCCAGAGGATTAAATCATTCAAGTACAAATAAACAAAGCCACATGCCTGAAAATGGATGAATCTCATGAATAGAATGGTGAGGCGGAAAAAGTAACTCATAGAAGCATACATGCAATTCTATTTATAGAAAACTTAAAGGTAAGCAAAACTAAACTATTGCTTAGGGATTCATATATGTATGATACAATAATAGAAAAACAAGGGAGTGCTTAACACAAAACCCCAATATAGTTGTTACCTTGGAGATTGGATGGGGTCAGAGGGAGAGGATGCTGTGATCAGGAAGTGTTGGTGCCAGAGAGGGCTTTGAAGGTGCTAATGGGTACACAAAGATTTTGTCTTTATTACTGTTTCTATTTAAATTATTACATGTATGTTATATACACTCTCAAAAGTTGGAGAAATTTATAAAAGAAGATAAAATGCCGATCAAAAAAAATATAAGGAATCCATTTATACGAGTTTTGTTTGCTGTTGTTTAGTCATTAAATAGTGTCTGACTCATTTGCAACCCCATGGACTGTAGCATGCCAGGCTCCTCTGTCTATGGGATTTCCCAGGCAAGAATCAGATCAGATTAGATCAGTCGCTCAGTTGTGTCTGACTCTTTGCCACCCCATGAATCGCAGCACGCCAGGCCTCCCTGTCCATCACCAACTCCCGGAGTTCCCTGAGACTCACGTCCATCGAGTCAGTGATGCCATCCAGCCAGTGATGCCATCCAGCCATCTCATCCTCTGTTGTCCCCTTCTCCTCCTGCCCCCAATCCCTCCCAGCATCAGAGTCTTTTCCAATGAGTCAACTCTTCGCATGAGGTGGCCAAAGCCCTGGAGTTTCAGCTTTAGCATCATTCCTTCCAAAGAAATCCCAGGGCTGATCTCCTTCAGAATGGCCTGGTTGGATCTCCTTGCAGTCCAAGGGACTCTCAAAAGTCTTCTCCAACACCACAGTTCAAAAGCATCAATTCTTCGGCGCTCAGCCTTCTTCACAGTCCAACTCTCACATCCATACATGACCACAGGAAAAACCATAGCCTTGACTAGACGGACTTTGTTGGCAAAGTAATGTCTCTGCTTTTGAATATGCTATCTAGGTTGGTCATAACTTTCCTTCCAAGGAGTAAGTGTCTTTTAATTTCATGGCTGCAGTCACCATCTGCAGTGATTTTGGAGCCCAGAAAAATAAAGTCAGCCACTGTTTCCACTATTTCCCCATCTATTTCCCATGAAGTGGTGGGACCAGATGCCATGATCTTCGTTTTCTGAATGTTGAGCTTTAAGCCAACTTTTTCACTCTCCACTTT
>NW_011494720.1:2611727-2611969 GCF_000754665.1 Bison bison bison
GATTGATATTTCTCCCGGCAATCTTGATTCCAGTTTGTGTTTCTTCCAGTCCAGCATTTCTCATGATGTACTCTGCATATAAGTTAAATAAACAGGGTGAAATATACAGCCTTGACGGACTCCTTTTCCTATTTGGAACCAGTCTGTTGTTCCATGTCCAGTTCTAACTGTCGCTTCCTGACGTGCATACAGATTTCTCAAGAGGCAGGTCAGGTGGTCTGGTATTCCCATCTCTTTCAGAA
>NW_011494720.1:2612852-2613318 GCF_000754665.1 Bison bison bison
ACAGGAAATGTTCCTTTGGTATCTCTGATTTTCTTGAAGAGATCCCTAGTCTTTCCCATTCTGTTGTTTTCCTCTATTTCTTTGCATTGATCGCTGAAGAAGGCTTTCTTATCTCTTCTTGCTATTCTTTGGAACTCTGCATTCCAAAGATGTTTATATCTTTCTTCTTCTCCTTTGCTTTTCGCTTCTCTTCTTTTCACAGCTATTTGTAAGGCCTCCCCAGACAGCCATTTTGCTTTTTTGCATTTCTTTCCTATGGGAATGGTCTTGATCCCTGTCTCCTGTACAATGTCACGAACCTCATTCCATAGTTCATCAGGCACTCTATCTATCAGATCTAGGCCTTTAAATCTATTTCTCACTTCTACTGTATAATCATAAGGGATTTGATTTACGTCATACCTGAATGGTCTAGTGGTTTTCCCTACTTTCTTCAATTTAAGTCTGAATTTGGCAATAAGGAGTT
>NW_011494720.1:2613433-2620404 GCF_000754665.1 Bison bison bison
TGTGATACTGAATGGTTTGCCTTAGAAACGAACAGAGATCATTCTGTCGTTTTTGAGATTGCATCCAAGTACTGCATTTCGGACTCTTTTGTTGACCATGATGGCCACTCCATTTCTTCTGAGGGATTCCTGCCCTCAGTAGTAGAATATTTGTAGCCAAAAAAAGAACAAATCATGCCACTTGGTTAGGTTGCCACTGGGAGGTGTTGAGTGCATAAAGATGCAGATAAGTGTGTAAAACATCATCCTGTTTTTTAAAAGAAGGATGTGTCCTAGGTTTTCACCGTGAAAACTTGTACTGCTGCTGCTGCTGCTAAGTCGCTTCAGTCGTGTCCGACTCTGTGCGACCCCATAGACGGCAGCCCACCAGGCTCCTCCATCCTTGGGATTCTCCAGGCAAGAACACTGGAGTGGGTTGCCATGTCCTTCTCCAATGCATGAAAGTGAAAAGTGAAAACTTGTACAGGGAAGTATAAAGTTGGTGGGACACAGAAAGGAGAAAAGGAAGAGGGAGCCAAGTGAAAATGGAGAAATTTATGACCACCTACAGTCAAGAAGCACAAGCTGTAGTCAAGATTGCCGAGAGAAATATCAATAACCTCAGATATGCTGATGACACCACCCTTATGGCAGAAAGCAAAGAAGAACTAATGTGCCTCTTATTGAAAACATTGGCTTAAAGTTCAATATTCAGAAAACTAAGATCATGGCGTCTGGTCCTATCACTTCATGGCGAATAGATGGGGAAACAGTGGAAATGGTGACAGACTTTATTTTCTTGGGCTCAAAAATCACTGCAGATGGTGATTGCAGCCATGAAATTAAAAGACGCTTACTCCTTGGAAGGAAAGTTATGACTAACCTAGACAGCATATTAAAAAGCAGAGATGTTACTTTGTCGACAAAGGTCCGTCTAGTCAAGGCTATGGTTTTTCCAGTGGTCATGCATGAATGTGAGAGTTGGCCTGTGAAGAAAGCTGAGCACTGACGAATTGATGCTTTTGAACTGTGGTGTTGGAGAAGACTCTTGAGAGTCCCTTGGACTGCAAGGAGATCCAACCAGTCTATTCTAAAGGAGATCAGTCCTGAGTGTTCATTGGAAGGACTGATGTTGAAGCTGAAACTCCAACACTTTGGCCACCTTGTATGAAGAGCTGACTCATTTGAAAAGACCCTGATGCTGGGAGGGATTGAAGGCAGGAGGAGAAGGGGACAACAGAGGATGAGACGGTTGGATGACATCACTGACTCAATGGACATGAGTTTGAGTAAACTCCAGGAGTTGGTGATGGGCAGGGAGGCCTGGCATGCTGTAGTCCATGGGGTTGCAAAGAGTCACACACGACTGAGCGACTGAACTGAACTGAACTCAACAGTCATTTCTAGCAGGTGTATAGGCCCATTTATATAAAGTTACATGCAAGTGTATGCAGTAAAAAATTTAATTAGAAGGCACCCTCTAATACAAAATTATCTCCAGTGTCTGAATTTGGAAGTGTTATGTGATTTAGCTGGTCAAAATCAACTCCTCTATTTACTCTGTTCACATGGAAGACCTCTACCAAAGAGAAGAGGGTGGCAGAGGATGAGATGGTTGGATAGCATCACCAACTCAAAGGACGTGAGCTTGAGCAAGCTCCGGGAGATAGTGAGGAACAAGGTGTGCTGCCGTCCAAGGGGTCGGAAAAAGTCAGACATGACTTAGTAACCAAACAACAACAACCTGTAAGACCATGGAGAAGTACTTTGTGATAAGTAACAGTAGAAGGTAAATAAGTGTGTTTCTCAATCTTGATTTCAAGGGATATACTTTTCAACTTCTTTCTTCATTAGAATCATTTTATTAATTTATGCTCCAGAAGTACCACTAAAGAATCTGACACTGAGAAGGAACTTGGGGATAGGAAGGAAGGATATTCTGTTATTAATTGACCAAAAGAAGAGAATTTTGAAGAAAGGCCCCACGCTGCCCTTTTCTCTAAGAAGAAGTCATATTTTTCAATAAAACATGAACAAGGAGAAGTAAATTGTCTACAATAATGTAACAATTCTGGGGGAAAAGGAAAGAAAGAAGGATGAAAAATCACAGTACTAATATTTGCCCTGGAAGTAAGTCCAGTATACACAATGCAATATTCCAGAGCAAAAATGTTATCCATTTACAGGGAAATAAAGCACAGTATCACAGCTGTGACAAGGGATCACAATTAATTTTGCCAAAATGCAACTAATGGGAAATATTACCAAGAAAGAAAACAGAATATGAAAAAGATTTTATAGTCAAGGTCATGATGTGAACTAAAAAATAGCAACATTGAACATTCAAAGTGCTTTTGACTTTGTAGAAAAATCAATCATAAGAAGTCAGCACTTACAGTCTGGTGAAATTTTTAAACTTTAAAGATTTAAAAAAAACTTTTTTCAAGCTTTCATGCAAAGGAAATTTACTTTCAAGGTCATTAAAATTATGACCCTGTTGGACTTCACTGCAAATGTCAATGTTAGTTCACAGTCTGGTATCTAAAAGGAAAAAGATCTTAACCAAGAGACTCAGCAATGTATTCTGGGTATGGAAAAGCAATAGGAACCCAAGAATTCCTTCTCTAAAATACATAGACATTTAATCCAAAATTCCAAACCTAAATGATATGGACCAAGGTTAAAAACAAACAAACAAATGGATGCCTTTGATAACCACTGAAATTATGTCCTCATTATTGAACAAAATCACTAAAGTGCATAGTTATTGCTTCAAATAGTAAAATAATGATCTTAGAAGCAGAAAATGTATTACTGAATAGTCTGAATAACTAGAGAAAATTTTGGAATAAAATGTTTAAATAATAAAACAAAATTTTCTTAAACATAAAAATAATTAGGGTTTCAGATTCTGAAATTTAACTAATAACCTAAGAGAAGACAAGGAGAAGGAAATGGCAACCCACTCCAGAATTCTTGCCTAGAGAATTCCATGGACAGAGGAGCCTGGTGGGCTACAGTCCATGAGGTCTCAAAGAGTCAGATATGACTGAGTGACAACACTAACTTCTCTACTAAAAGCAGACATATGACTTTGAGTTTACACCTTATCTTTTTTAGAAGAGATTAGAAAGCAATGTAAAGATAAAATATAAACATACAATTATGTCATTGGAAAAATAAATGGAATTTGACTTAATCATTATGAAGACAAAAATAAATAAAAATTATATGCAGAGTACATCATGAGAAATGCTGTGCTGGAGGAAGCACAAGCTGTAATCAAGATTGCTGGGAGAAATATCAATAACCTCAGATATGCAGACGACACCACCCTTATGGCAGAAAGTGAAGAAAAACTAAAGAGCCTCTTGATGAAAGTAAAAGAGGAGAGTGAAAAAGTTGGCTTAAAGCTCAACATTCAGAAAACTAACATCATAGCATCTGGTCCCATGACTTCATGGCAAATAGATGGGGAAACAGTGGAAACAGTGGCTGACTTTATTTTTCTGGGCTCCAAAATCACTGCAGATGATGATTGAAGCCATGAAATTAAAAGATGCTTACTCCTTCGAAGGAAAGTTATGACCAACTTAGACAGCATATTAAAAAGAAGAGACGTTACTTTGCCAACAAAGGTCTGTCTAGCCAAGGCTATGGTTTCTCCAGTAGTCATGTATGGATGTGAGAGTTGGACTATAAAGAAAGCTGAGCGCCAAAGAATTGAGTTTTGAACTGTGGTGTTGGAGAAGACTCTTGAGAGTCCCTTGGACTGCAAGGATATCCAACTAGTCCATCTTAAAGGAGATCAGTCTTGGGTGTTCCTTGGAAGGACTGATGTTGAAGCTGAAACTCCAATACTTTGGCCACCTGATGCGAAGAGCTGACTCATTTGAAAAGACTCTGATGCTGGGAGAGATCGAAGGCAGGAGGAGAAGGGGATGACAGAGTATGAGATGATTGGATGGCATCACCGACTTGATGGACATGGGTTTGGTGGACTCCAGGAGCTGGTGATGGACAGGGAGGCCTGGCGTGCTGCGATTCATGGGGTCACAAAGAGTCGAACACGACTGAGCGACTGAACTGAACTGAACTGAATAAAGTCAATTCTTAAAGATGACTAAGAGGAAGATTTAAAATAAGCATTTAGAAAGTGCATGAAGTAAGTTTAATTACTGACATTAATATAGATATTTTTTAAACCATAGAAACATGGAAAAATATTTGTAATACAGCATTAAATGAAAGAGCAAGTTGGTAAATTGTATGTGGGTTATAACTGCATATAGACAAACCAGCACAGAAACAAATATAAATAGAAAAAGGCACATCATAATGTGAAATTACAGGTATATGCTTTACTTATCCATGAAACTTAAATAAAATTAAAAGAACTTAAAAACAACACTCAATGTTATTGTCATGTTATATCAAAGTGTGATTTAAATTTTTAAATTTGTCAAAATTCAGTTTGAAGACACAGTGCATATTGCCACTTCTAAGAGAAGTGGCTACAGGGGAAAAAAATTGCCTTCTTTATCAATATTAAAAGCATGTAGAGAATAACTCACTGTCTTATATATTTACATTAGAAGATAGATGTTTGGTGAGTCTATACCATATATCCATGAAGGATATTTTTGCAGGAGGGTAAATAGATCTCTTAAATCTGGAAGGGCTTCTAACTCAATATACACTATGTGCGGTTTGTAGAAGTAAAAACAAAAGGTCTGTATGTGACATTTGCAGATACTAAAAATGATACTTAAAAACAAACATGATTTTCCCACTGGAGAAGGAGGGCTTGCTGGTAAAATAAGAGCATTGCTTTCAGAATCCTCTTCCGATTCTGATCCTCTAGGCCAGCCTCCATGATTAGTCTGCTTTTGCCAAAGTCAGATATATTACTGAACTTAAGGTAATCCAAGATTGAAAATCACTGGGCCCCAAGATATTAGAGATGATGGGAAAACTTAGCATTTAGGAAAAATGAGAACATCTACAGATATTGAAGAAGACTTTAAATTACGGTATTTACTCATTTTGTTCATGATCTTTATTTTTTTTAAATCAATCTTTCTTTCCCTCCACCTTTCTCAAGCATCTTCCATTCCCAAAAGGTTGTCCTACTCTCTGTAGTCCAAACAAACCACCACATCCAGCATCCACATCTTTGTTCACAGTGTCTTTTCCATTTTCCATCTCCCACGTCTCCAACCATCAAAATGTCAGTAACTCTACGAAGCCCACGTTAAGCCACAGTCACTCAGGGTGGGATGCCAGTCACCCTTCTGCTCTCAGCTGCTATAACCCTTGTTCAATGTGTTCATTTATTAGTGTGAAGTTCACTAAAAGTACTTTCTTTTCTAATCATTTCTAGTTTAAAATTTGTTCTGAAGTGTACCCTGTTGTTGTTGTTGAGTCCTCTGGTCAAAACTAAGGAACATACACAAGGGCTTTCACTTGTTGAAAAATACTTTGTTGACTTTCCTTTAAAAAAAAAAAAAAACTAAAAATAAGGAGTAGTCCTCACTTCACTCTCCATGTTAAACAAATGGAGCCTTCTTCGCTATTGTGTGTGTATTTAGTTGGCTTTGATTCCCGCTTGGATTCCTCCTTTCTACTTTCAGTAGCGTTAGTCAAAAGCATTGTGCAGGTGGCTGTATATTCTCGTGGACCAGCAAAAAGGATGCTCTACTTGTACAATTGTGTGCCTGGGGTCACATACATCCTTTAATAAATCTGAGGGCCATGGCTTTATAAAGAGCCTTTGAATTTCCCAGCTTCAAGTCTCCCTTCTAATCATTTAAGGCAATTGGAATTCTCCTTCTGGGCATTTCAGAGACTATTATAAACTGTTACTATCTGCAGGCCTTTTGGACTCTCAAGCACTTATAGCTCTCCCCTTTATCTTTGAAAGGAGGCAAACACCTCTGTTGTCACAATCTGCTCCACACAGAGTGATGGAGGTGGCCACTTTTTTCTTCTGAGAGTATTGCATTGTCATTTGATCTGCCCAAGGTTTGAGATGTGGTGTTTGTAATCTGAACTTCCAGGAGCCAGCAAATACAATTAAATAATTCTGGTGAAACCAATCACAGAGATCTGGGCTGTGACATTTACTTCATCATTTAATTACATACAGAAAGAAACATTAATAGAAGAAGTTAAGATTTTAATCAAACAAATATGCAAATATGGAAAACATTCCTCACATTCCCCAGCATGCTCCATCTTTATTTTTGCCTCTGTCTTTGCTTTTGTCATTTCTCTACTGATAGCCTGGAAATATTTTCCCATATCTGTTCCATTATACAAATTACAAAATCTTATTTTCTAACATAATTTAAAAAAATTTTCTGAAGTCAGTAACCTGAGACACTTGACTTTTAAAAAAATTTTTAATTTATCTTAATTGGAAGATAATTAGTTTACAATATTGTTATGTTTTTTGCCATACATCAACATGAATCCGCATAGGTAGACATGTGTCTTCCCAATCCTGAATTGCCCCTCCCACTTCTGTCTCCACCCTATCCCTCTGGGTTGTTCCAGAGCATTGGCTTTGGGTGCCCCACTTCATACAACTTGCATTGGTCATCTGTTTTACATATGGTAATGTACATGTTTCAGTGCTATTCTCCCAAATCACTTGACTTTTGACTGTATCTTTTTTTTCTCTAGTAGTTTCATTCACATGTCTTCTATCTCTAAATAGTTGCTAAGCATCTGAAAGGTAAGAATTATGAAGGAATAATCCACAATCCTTTCTCTTTATTATACATACAAAGAAACTGGAGCCCAGAAAACTTAAATTCATTCAGTTTACTTATTCAGTAAATGTTTGAGCATTCGTGCTGTGCCTGACACTTTGCTAAGTGCTAGATATACAATGCAGAGTGATAACTAACAGCAGTCCTGTTGCCATGGCTTCAGTCAAGTGAAGGGATTCAGCCACTCATCAAATGATGACTTAAAAGGTGAAATCT
>NW_011494720.1:2620504-2635949 GCF_000754665.1 Bison bison bison
ATAAACTCTATGGGGGAGAATGGATACATGTATATGAATGGCTGGGTTGCTTTGCTATGTACCTGAAACTATCATAACATTGTTAATTGGCTATATTTCAATATAAAATAAAAAGTTTACATAAAAAACTGAAATTTATAGATACAATAAGCCTCCTGAGGAGAGGTGTGTGAAAGTGTGACTGTTGCTCAGTCATGTCCAACTCTTTGTAACCCCATGGACTATATACTCTGTGGAATTCTCCAGCCCAGAATACTGGAGTGGGTAGCCTTTCCCTTCTCCAAAGGATCTTCCCAACCCAAGGATCAAACCCAGGTCTCCCACATTGCAGGTGGATTCTTTACCAGCTGAGCCATAAGGGAAGCCCAAGAATACTAGAGTGGGTAGCCTATCTCTTCTCCTGTGGATCTTCCCAATCTGAATCAAACTGGGGTCTCCTGCACTGCAGGCAGAGTCTTTACCAACTGAGCTATCAGGGAAGCCTGAGGAGAGGTGTAAGTTTATATAAAAAGATATAACCAGGGCAAAGATCATTTCATAGGCTCTATCATCAGTTAGAGCATCAATCATAGCACAAATCTACTTCATAGAACCATTCCCTAGATTGTCCACTATATTGTATGTGCTAGAGAAATTTCTCCTAACCAGTTGATTGATCTGCTGTCCAGGTGATCTAGTGTTGAAAATATCAGCTGTATATAAATCTGAAGACTGAGGCCAGTTGTCACTCTAGCCATGGTTTCATATGACTGCTTTTCTGCACTCTTGAAACCAGTTCCGAGCAAACCTGTAGAAGCTGTCATTTACACTGAATTTTGCCAGCATGGCACAGGTTAGTTAATCAGACCCCTAGCTGCTGTGTTCTGTGACTAAGCTTTTAACACTGGGACTTCAGAGTCAGCCAAAACATGCTTAACCGTCACCTGGTGCTTGAAATTGCAATTGAACATCATAGCTACGTGGATTTTTAGGGTATACAGGAATATTTCAAGTGCTGAGAAGATCCCTCTTAAGGCAGCATGTCCCATGTTTAGTGAGTTCTTTAGAATGGTAAAGATTTTTTACTAGGGTGGGGAGAATACTGGTTTAAGGTATACCTACATCCTGAGAATTAAAACTCGGTACCATTTGCTAATTGGTATTGAATACCCACTCCAGTATTCTTGCCTGGAGAATCCCATGGTCAGAGAAGCCTGGGGGGCTGTAGTGCATGGGTTCGCAGAGAGTCGAACATGACTGAGTGACTAACACCTATTCTACTACACTGAGATACATGACCACAATGGAAATGTGATGCAAAATACATGCATACACATGTATATGATAGTCCAGGTTTCCATCTTGTCAGTGATGGTGTACTTGACAATGTCAATTCGCAGGAAAAAAATATCCAAAGTTTGCTCTGTGTATTAAAATATCCATTTAAAAATAGTTAGAAACAGCCACCAAACACCTGTAAGCATACGTGCTTATGCAAGCAGTTCTCTTTGGTCTGGAAAATATTCAAGCTACTGCTCTGTTTCATAAGTAACAGCAATTTGTGACAATCATGGATCGCTGGGCATCATCAACTTGCATTGTTATCTGTAGCACAATTTAATGAGCAAGCCTTAGTTTGATTACGGGCCAGTGCCTGCTACCTTAACTGCTCTCTTCCAGTTTGAGGACTAAATTTTATCTCATCATGTTAATATATTTGAGAAAATACCTAAACATTCTCAAGTGTTTTGCTTGCCATATTATACCTTCCCATCAAGAAAATCATATTACAGTGCTTGACGTCAGCTTAAAAATGTTCTCAAATGAGTTAAATAACAATTTCTGGACATAATAATACCTTCATTTTGGATATGATTTTCTAATCTACAGTGTTGTTTATATCAAGTGAATATGAGACTGTATTGATGACTATGATTTCAAAATACTTTGTAGGTTTTTCTGTGGTGTGTATATGTATATATGTATGTGTGAGAGATGTTTCAGAATGAGCGGTTATACTTTAGAAATTAAGCTTTTATCAGATGTATCAGTTCAGTTCAGTTCAATTGCTCAGTCCCATCTGACACTACGACCTCATGGACAGCAGCAGCACAGGCCTCCCTATCCATCACCAACTCCCAGAATTCACTCAAACTCATGTCCACTGAGTTGGTGATGCCATCCAACCATCTCACCCTCTGTTATCCCCTTCTCCTCCTGCCCTCAATCTTTCCCAGCATCAGGGTCTTTTCAAATGAGTCAGCTCTTCCCATCAGGTGGCCAAAGTATTGGAGTTTCAGCTTTAGCATCTGCCCTTCCAAGGAATATTCAGGACTGATTTCCTGTAGGATGGACTACTTGAATCTCCTTCCAGTCCAAGGAACTCTCAAGAGTCTTCTCCAACACCACAGTTCAAAGGCATCAATTCTTCAGTGCCCAGCTTTCTTTATAGTCCAACTCCATACATGACTACTGGAAAAACCATAGCTTTGACTAGATGGACTTTTGTTGGCAAAGTAATGTTTCTGCTTTTTAATATGCTGTCTAGGTTGAAGGCAGGAGAAAAAAAGGGACAATAGATGGTTGGATGGCATCACTGACTCAGTGGACTTGAGTTTGAGTAAACTCTGGGAGTTGGTGATGGACAGGGGGCCTGGCATGCTGCAGTCCATGGGGTTGCAAAGAGTCGGACCCGAATGAGCAACTGAGATTGGTCAAAACTTTTCTTCCAAGGAGCAAGTGTCTTTTAATTTCATGGCTGCAGTCACCATCTGCAGTGATTTTGGAAACTCAAAACATAAAGTCTCCCACTGTTTCCACTGTTTCCCCATCTATTTGCCATGAAGTGATGGGATTGGATGCCATGATCTTAGTTTTTGAATGTTGAGTTTTAAGCCAACTTTTTCACTCTCCTCTTTCACTTTCATCAAGAGGCTCTTCAGTTCCTCTTCACTTTCTGCCATAAGGATGGTGTCATCTGAATATCTGAGGTTATTGATATTTCTCCTGGCAATCTTGATTCCATCTTGTGCTTCATCCAGCCCAGCATTTCTCATGATGTATTCTGCATATAAGTTAAATAAGCAGTTAAATATACAGCTTGACGTACTCCTTTCCCAATTTGGAACCAGTCTGTTGTTCCCTGTACAGTTCTAACTGTTGCTTCCTGACCTGCATATAGATTTCTCAACAGGCAGGTCAGGTGGTCTGGTATTCCCATCTCTTTCAGAATTTTCCAGTTTGTTGTGGTCCACACAGTCAAAGGCTTTGGCATAGTCAATAAAGCAGAAATAGATGTTTTTCTGGAACTCTCCTGTTTTTTTGATGATCCAGCAGATGTTGGCAATTTGATATCTGGTTCCTTTGCCTTTTCTAAATCCAGCTTGAACATCTGGAAGTTCACAGTTCATGTATTGTTGAAGCCTGGCTTGGAGAATTTTGCACGTTACTTTACTAGTGTGTAGGATGAGTGCAATTGTGTGGTAGTTTGAGCATTCTTTGGCATTGCCTTTCTTTGGGATTGGAATGAAAACTGACCTTTTCCAGTCCTGTGGCCACTGCTGAGTTTTCCAAATTTGCTGGCATATTGCATGCAACACTTTCACAGCATCATCTTTTAGGATTTGAAACAGCTCAAATGGAATTCCATCACCTCCACTAGCTTTGTTTATAGTGATGCTTCGTAAGGCCCACTTGACTTCACATTCCAGGATGTCTGGCTCTAGGAGAGTGATCACACCATTGTGATTATCTGGGTCATGAAGATCTTTTTTGTACAGTTCTTCTGTGTATTCTTGCCACCTCCTCTTAATATCTTCTGCTTCCATTAGGTGCATCCCATTCCTGTCCTTCCTTGTGGCCATCTTTGCATGAAATGTTCCCTTGGTATCTTTAATTTTCTTGAAGAGATCTCTAGTCTTTCCCATTCTATTGGTTTGGTTTAGTCACTAAGTCGTGTCTGACTCTTGCGACCCCATGGACTATAGCCCTCCAGGCTCCTCTGTCCATGGGATTCTCCAGGCAAGAATACTGGAGTGGGTTGCCATTTCCTTCTACAGTTCCCATTCTATTGCTTTTCTCTATTTCTTTGTATTGATCCCTGAGGAAGGCTTTCTTATCTCTCCTTGCTATTCTTTGGAACTCTGCATTCAAATGGGTATATCTTTCCTTTTCTCCTTTGCCCTTCACTTCTCTTCTATTCACAGCTATTTGTAAGTCCTCCTCAGACAACCATTTTGCCTTTTTACATTTCTTTTCTTTGGGGATGGTCCTGATCCCTGTCTCCTGTACAATGTCACGAACCTCATTCCATAGCTCTTCAGGCACTCTGTCTATCAGATCTAATCTCTTGAATCTATTTCTCACGTCCACTGTATAATTGTAAGGGATTTGATTTAGGTCATATCTAAATGGTCTAGTGGTTTTCCCTACTTTCTTCAATTTAAGTCTGAATTTCGCAATAAGGAGGTCATGGTCTGTACCACAGTCAGCTCCTGGTCTTTTCTTTTTTGCTGACTGTATAGACCTTTTCCATCTTCGGCTGCAAAGAATATAATCAATCTGATTCTGGTATTGACCATCTGGTGATGTCCATGTGTAGAGTCTTCTCTTGTGTTGTTGGAGAAGAGGGTGTTTGCTATGACCAGTGCATTCTCTTGGCAGGACTCTGTTAGCCTTTGCCCTGCTTCATTCTGTACCCCAAGGCCAAATTTGCCTGTTACTCCAGGTATCTCTTGACTCCCTACTTTTTATTCCAGTTCCTTATTATGAAAAGGACATCTCTTTTGGGTGTTAGTTCTAGAAGGTCTTGTAGGTCTTCATATAACCATTCAACTTCAGCTTCTTCAGCATTACTGGTCAAGGCATAGACTTGGATTACTGTGATATTGAATGGTTTGCCTTGGAAATGAACAGAGATCATTCTGTCGTTTTTGAGATTGCATCCAAGTACTGCATTTCAGACTTTTTTGTTGACTATGATGGCTACTCCATTTCTTCTAAGGGATTCTTGCCCACGGTAGTAGATATAATGGTCATCTGAGTTAAATTCACCCATTCCAGTCCATTTCAGTTTGCTGATTCCTAAAATGTCAACGTTCACTCTTGCCATCTCCTGTTTGACCACTTCCAATTTGTCTTGATTCATGGACCTAACATTCCAGGTTCCTATGTAATATTGCTCTTTACAGCATCAAACTTTACTTCCACCAGCAGTCACAGCCACAACTGGGTGTTGTTTGGTTCCATCTCTTCATTCTTTCTGGAGTTATTTCTCCACTGATCTCCAGTAGCATATTGGGCACCTACTGACTTAAGGAGTTCATCTTTCATTCAGTGTCCTATCTTTTTGCCCTTTCATACTTTCATGGGGTTCTTATGTGTATGATGTACACACACGAAAAAAAGGGGTCCATCTTTCTTCCTTCCTCCCTTCCCTCTTTCCTTCCCCTTTTTGCAGGTGGATATTCAACCAACACTGGTTGTTGAAGAGACTGCTCTGTGTGTGTGATCTTTTCTCCTTTGTCAATGATTAGTTAACTGTGTTTGTGGGTTTATATCTAGGATCGTTATTGCATTCCATTGGCACATATAATCTATCTTTATGCTGGTATCACGGAGAAGGCAATGGCACCCCACTCCAGTACTCCTGCCTGGAAAATCCCATGGATGGAGAGACCTGGTGGGCTGCAGTCCATGGGGTCGCTGAGGGTCAGACACGACTTGAGCGACTTCACTTTCACTTTTCACTTTCATGCATTGGAGAAGGAAATTGCAACCCACTCCAGTGTTCTTGCCTGGAGAATCCCAGGGACGGGGGAGCCTGGTGGGCTGCCATCTATGGGGTCACACAGAGTCGGACATGACTAAAGTGACTTAGCAGCAGCAGCATGCTGGTATCATACTGCAGCTTTGTAATTTATTTTGAAGTCAGGAAGTATGATGCCTCTAGTTAGGTTCTTTCAGAAGATCACTTTGGCTATTGTGGGTCTTTTGAGTTTCTATATGTATTGTGGACTTCTTTTTCTATTCATGTAAAATACTGAACTTCTACAACTCAGTAGCAGAAAAGCAAATAATTCAGTTTTTAAAATAAACAAATGATGTTGTGATATTTTTCATTTATATCCTTTGTCATATCCTTTATAATAAACTAGTAAATCAGTAAATGTAGGTAAGTTTCTCTGAGTTCTGTGAGTTGCTCTAGCAAATTAATTGAACCAGAAGAGGCGTTATGGGAAGCTCTGATTTGTAGCCAAATCAGACAAAAGTTGTGGGTAACCTTGGAACTCTATTATGTACAAATGCATTTAAATGGGGTGGGAGCAGTTTTGTGGGACTAAGAACTTAACCTGTGGAATCTAACACTATCTCCAAGTCTACAGTATTGATATTGAGTCAAATTGTAGGACACTAGGCAGGTGCCACAGAGTTGCCTGGATTGGGGGGAAAACCACCTCAGATTTGATAACTAGACATGTCAGAAGTGAAGTGGCCTGTGTGAGTGTGTCAGTAAGTAAAAATAGAGATGCACAGGAAAGAAAGACACAGAAGGGAAGAACTGGATTTTTGCCCTACACAGATGGAAAACTGGGTAGGATTTTTGCTAGTTAAACTTGAATGACATGTCTCCAAAGAAGACATATACATGGTACAAGAATATATGAAAAATACTCAGTGTCATTCATTACCAGGAAAATGTCAATCAAAACCACAGTACAATATTTCATCACACTTATAGGACAGCCATTCTTAAGAAAACAAAACAAAGCAAACAATAGGCAAAATAACAAGTGTTGGTCAGATTGTTAAGAGATTCTTACACTGTTGTTGTTCAGTCACTGAATCGTGTCTGACTCTTTACGACCCCGTGGCCTGTGGTGTGCCTGGCTTCCCTGTCCTTCACTCTCTGGTATAACACTTAAGGGAAACAGTGCAGAGATTCATCAAAAATTAAAAGCAGAACTACCATGTGACCCAGTAATCCTGTTTCTGGTTGTGTCTCCAGAAGTCAGGATCTGTAAGAGTTGTATGCATGCATTACAGTGATATTCACAATAGCCAAAATATAGAAACAACCCAAGTATCTGTTGGCAGAATGGATAAAGAAAATGGTTTATGTATATACAAATAAAATGTTGTATACACACACACAGCCTTAAAAAGGAAGGAAATCCTGCCATCTGTGGCAACATGGATGGATGTTGAGGGTGTTAAGTGAAACAAGCCAGTCATGAAAGAACAAGCTGCATGCTTTCCACTTATATAACTCAAACAGTCAAATGCATAGAAGCAGAAAACAATAGTGGCTGCCAGGGTCTGTGGACTGAGAGTATTACAGAATTGTTCAATAGGTATGAAGTTTCAGTTATGCTAGGTAAGTAACGTCTAGAAATCTGCTGCACAGCATAGAGCCTATAGAGAACAATATAGTATTGTGTGCTTCAAAATTTAAGAGAGGAGATCTCTTGTTGTCTTCTCACCCTGTGTGTGTGTGTGTGTGTGTGTGTGTGTGTTAGTCGCTCAGTCATGTCTGACTCTTTGCAACCCCACAGACTACAGCCTGCCAGGCTTCCCTGTCCATGGGATTCTCCAGACAAGAGATCAAATCAGTCAACCCTAAAGGAAATCAACACTGAATACTCATTGGAAGGACTAACGTTGAAGCTAATGCTCCAATACGTTGGCCATCTGATGTGAAAGACCAACTCTTTGGGAAAGACCCTGATGCTTAGAAAGATTGAGGGCAGAAGCAGGCGAAAAAGATGAGATGGTTGGAAGACATCATCGACTCAATGGACATGAGTTTGAGCAAACTCCCGGAGACAATGGAGTTCAGGGAAGCCTGGTGTGCTGCAGTTCATGGGGTTGCAAAGAATCGGACATGACTTAGCAACTGAACAACAATAAAGATTCTATGTATATCAATTATACCTTTATAAGGTTGTTAAAAAATCAATAAGTTCTTATACATGGTCCCCGCCAAGAAGGAGTGAAGCCTAGAAACTTAATCAAGTAAGGCTGAGTAGACACTATTTCTGGCTTCAGACAAGACAAGATGTCTAGGTTGATTGGGAGAGAGGGTAGTAACTAGAAAGACATATGAAAGGTGGTAAGAGGTTGTCTGGGTAAAGCATCAGAATCAAGGAAATCCAGGACAAGGCTAATAGGGCATCTTCTGGAGAAAAAGACAATGAAAGCAGATAGTCACATCAGCAAGGATTGATCAGAGTAGTTTTTGTCTCAAGTTTAAATTCTAGAAACAATAAACAGGAGGATTTTGACCTTTTCAGTTTGGCTCTTGATGGAAAAATTTTCTATTTGAAGAGGCTGTCAAATACTGATTGTTTTCACTGGTATTCTGTTCACTCTCACGTTATTAATAGGGATAACTAGAAGGGTATCAGGAGAAGGCAATGGCACCCCACTCCAGTACTCTTGCCTGGAAAGTCCCATGGACGGAGGAGCCTGGTAGGCTGCAGTCCATGGCGTCGCTGAGGGTCAGACATGACTGAGCAACTTCACTTTCATTTTTCACTTTCATGCATTGGAGAAGGAAATGGCAAGCCACTCCAGTGTTCTTGCCTGGAGAATCCCAGGGACAGGGGAGCCTGGTGGTTTGCCATCTATGGGGTCGCACAGAGTCAGACATGACTGAAGTGACTTAGCAGAAGGGTATCACCAGATCTAACACACAAAAAATGGACTCAAAAGAGAATTATAAGAGGTAGCTGAAAAAAATATGAGAAATTCATTGAATTTTTCCTAAGGTGACACAAATGTAATATTTGAAAAATTGTTTCATATGAATATTGGCTGAATTTGTATTGTTAACTGACTTCTGTCTGGTTGTATAACTCAAAAAGTGCTTATATATTACCTTGTTGTTGTTGTTTAGTAACTAAGTCGCGTCTGACTCTTTGCGATCCCATGGGCTCCAGTAGGCCAGTCTTCCCTGTCCTTCACTATCTGCCTGAGTGTGCTCATTGTGTCCACTGAATTGGTGATGCCAACCAACCATCTCATTCTCTATCACCCCCTTCTCCTCTTGCCCTCAATCTTTCCCAGCATCAGCAGATTGTAAACCTAGCAGGTTGAAAAGAAAGCGATATGCCTTATCTTATATAACTTGTGCCTTCCATCTTACTTAACACTTTGAATTGTATTGCATTGGCTGAATCAATTAAATTTGCTAAATTTAATATTTAGCATATACATCATTAACTAAGATTACTAGTAATATCTAAATGCAGTGTAAAATCATTCACACCATGCTACTTGCATTTCATGTGACTGTACCTGGTTTACTGAGGCAATAGCTCAGTAGGATATAAACATGAACATTTTCTTTTTCACCATTCACTGCCTTTAACAAAATCCTGTGTAATAGCCTTTTTCCATGACATCATGGCATGTCTAAGGTTTCAGTTTCAAACAATTGAAGGCTACTCCCCTTTCCGATCAAGGAGAAAACAGGTGTGAGGATGACACAAAGTCTGATCTTTCTTCCCATCCTTCTTTACCAGGGCCTTGAAGTGGATAGCATAGGGGTGGACGAGGGTGGAGGTACTCGCACTTCCATTAGTTACACACCTTCTTCTTTCTCTTGGGGATCTAACTCTTCTGGGGCCGTGGTAGAAAGGAGAATGGGGTAACCAAAGAATCTTCACGTTTGTCTAACCTGGCCATGTATTGGTGATGAAGAGGCAACTCTGGCCCCATGTTGGCTCCATCAAGTTACCCGGGTCTCCTTCTGGTGCAAACTATTTTTTTGGCTGCTGGTGGTATCCACACCTTGGAGCATCCCTACTAATCATATGGATGGTATTCTTAGAGGATCTGTAGAAACTTCCCAGTGAGACACAAACTCTTCTTATAGCACCACCAATGGCTAGGCCCACTCACATTGAGCCTCTATCTTGCTTAGTGCATAAATGTCCAAGGTGGGACATGTTCTGTCTTCTCCCCTAAATTCATGTTCCTATATAAGAATACAGGAATCCTGAAGTTCTCTTTCACATGTCTGAGGACAGTGGAGACCTGCAAGGGAGTGATGGGGTTGCCTCCATCTTCTCCCCTGGCACAATAGAGCAGGGCTCTTCTTGCCATCTTCTTATGAATCCTTCAGGTAAGTGCTATTCTCAGAAATCTTTAAATGAAAATCAAACACCTGTGTCTCCTTCATTCTTACCCACAAGCTCCAAAAACAGGTAGTAGGCTCCCCCCACCTTCCCCGCTTTCCTGGAGTCAGCATTCCTAAAGGGAGAGTTAATCTTTCTCCTGGAAGTCTTGTTTTTGCAAGTCCTCATAGATAATCATGAAAAAGCTAAAAGAAACTTTTTCTGATTTTTGCACTTTACAGATACTGTTCTTAGAACTGAATAGATTCCTTTTACCTATCTCCATATATTTTTACTCTAAATCTATATTAAATAATAAAGCTATAATTTAAAAAGACAAGCAATAATCTACTTGTAGCAATGAGAAAAATTATTATAACAAGGAATTCTTGGCTTTAGATATCAGAGTGAATTCCTATTTTGAAGTTTACAATCTGACTAAAAGTCATTAAGATTTTTTACATGTAGAAATAGTGAAGAAAATAGTTTAAAAAGTTGTGTGTATAAATTAGTTCTAAATGCCTTTTAGAAAAAGGAAAATTTTTGCATTATGGCATAGTTATTAAATGTATGGAAATTTGAGTCAGAAGTATCTGAGTCCAGTTTACTAACTGTGTCCTTGAGCACGTCATGCCACTTTCCTAAGCTGTTTCCTCTATAAAATGGGCACAACAATCTCTAACTTGTATGATTATTATAGGAACCGAAGCAGACAATGTGCATAGACGTGTAAGAAGCTCTTAATAACAGTAGTTACCTTTGTTATTATGGTGAAAAACTTACCTTCTATGCTTGGTTTGTGAAAAGGCAGAATAACACAAGGATAGAGAGAAGATCTTCTAATAACTCTTCCAAATGCAGATATTTCTTTTTGAGAAAGATAAGATAATTCCTTTGCTTCAAATTAATAACTTTTCTTTTAAGGACTACTGATTTTATTTATTTAGTACAGAATCCCAGGAGTGAAACTGCCGGGTTGAAGGATATATACATATTCAATATTTTTTTAATTGGGGTACAGTTGCTTTACAATATTGTGCCAGTTTCTACTGTATGATGAAGTGAATCAGCTATATGTATACATATATCCCCTCCGTCTTGGACCCCCCTCCCACCCATCTAGGTCATCACAGAGCAAAGAGCTGAGCTTCCTGCGCTACATAGCAGCCTTCCACTAGCTATCTATGTGCTTCATCCAAAGAGATGTCAGGATAAGATAAATATACAAAATGTCTCTGAAACAACAACAACAAGAAGTCTGAAATGGTATGGTCCATTAAGTCATTTGCTTTACATAATAGATGTATAGTCTTTTAGGTGAGAAATCAGGAACAAAGTTCACTGCTGAGGAGTTTGATACAATTTCAGTCCCAAAGGTATTGATATGGAAGACAAGTTTTAGATATGCTAAAACTCACAGCTTTAAGACCAAGGTCTACCCTAAGCGGTATGGGCTTATGTGGATTGGCATTACACCTCAAAACATGATGTAGGTATAAAACTATATATTTTCTAGGATCCTTTCAGGATAGTCAAATTTCTATGACTAAGTGAGTGGAATTCTGCTGTTCCAAATTTAAGTTTCATTTTTGTCCATCATTTTCCTAAAGACAAGATCATCTCATCCAATCTCCAAATCTGAAGAACTATAAAACGTTTTTTCCCAGTCAGAGAAGACCCACTTAGAACTCTAGGATTTTGTGTACCTGCTCTATCTAAATGAGTATTTTCAGTATCACTTAATTAGCCTTTCCTATCTATTCCTGTCTGGAAAATATAACAAAAAGAACATCCTGACTCTCTATATTCCTTATTTTTACTTCCTAATAAGACAAATCCTTTGTCATATGTAGGACCCTACTACTCTAGAAAATGTGTGTGTTGTTAGTCACTTAGTCATGCTCAACTCTGCTCGCCATATTCCTCTGTCCATGGTATTCTCCAAGCAAGAAGATTGGAGTGGGTTGCCATCCCCTTCTCCAGGGGATCTTCCCCACCCAGGGATTAAACCTGGTCTCCTGCATTGCAGGTGGATTCTTTACTGTTTGAGCCACCAGGGGAGCCCCAATTTACTGGTCTTCAATAACAAAGAGAAAAATTTCTTTGGTAAGTTGTGATACCCCTTTCATTAATTCATTTCACAAAGTGAAAAGATTAATACAGTAATTGAGCTCTGTTTTGAATTCAGAATGACCCAATTTATTCAACGTGAGAAACAGTTTAGACAAAAGAAGACGAATGTACTTGCAAGTGGAGAACCCCATGCCTATTAATAATGATAAGCATGATGGTTAACACTTGCTGGTTTGGGCACTTGCTATACAATAGGCAGTGTTCTGGGCACTTTGCACATGTCCACTCAGTGGGTCCCTAGAAGTGGATACTAATCATGTCCTCATTTTATAGTGAGAAAACTAAGAAATAGAAATTTCAGTTGTTTACTCAGATTTGCCCAGCTGGTGAGTAATACAGACAATATATTGAAAGAGATGACATTAGTGGAAATATTTTGCCCATCACCCTGAGTTGTTAACATTTTTTAATTGCACAATGTACTTTCAAATGTCGTGATAATAATTCATGATAACAAGTATGCTGTAAAATAAAATGCTTTAAAAATTATAAGAAATTTAAAAGGTTAAATAAATAACACATAATATATGTATTAAAGCGATGGAAGGAAACTAAATATATTTACAATAAACAATGTTTAGGGTGTATGTGATTAGGATGTTGTGAGAGTACTCAATCTTCCCCTTTATAGAATCAGGGGAAATTCTGGCTTTAAGAGTCTCTGATTTCTACAAGCTCATTTGATTCAAGAGAAACAATGGTGTTTAGAAATCGCCACTTGTATATAATTCTCTACTCCTACTAGATAACCATCCCCACCCTACCCCCAACTCCAGGTTTTAAACTTGACCCTAATCATCCCTCCCCTCCAATTATTTTAGAAAATCGGAAAGTGAGTAGCCAATCTGGACCACTTTTCAAAACAGACTACTATTTGGATTAAATTTGTGTAAAAGGTTTATAACACTAACCAACATCAATTTCACAGCACTCAAGCATGAGAACTTAAAATGACAGCAATGCAAATGAGGGAGCAGCAGGCAACTGCAGAATGTTCCCAAGGAGAGAAGAGGGGCACAAGGTTGAGGCAAAGATGCAAGGAAGCTAGAGTCACAGTCATAAAACCGAGCAGGACCCTGTGGGGCCCTCAGGACCCACATTCCCTTACCTTCTCCCATTTCTTATTTGTAGGAAATAAGTTTCATTCAACTTCCTTGACCTTCCCAGAGCTCCAAAGGGCATATTCAAGCAATTGCTTATCCAGGAAGGGAGGGAATGCTTCAGAGGAGAAGCACTTAAGAAATAATAGTGTAGTCTTGGGACAGGATCCCAGTTCTTCCTCCAGGAAGATACAAACATCTTTGAGTTCTCCTGCGGAGACTGAGGTCCTCACCAAGGTGGAGGATGGTCATTTTGAGCTGAGCACAGGATTCCTGGAGCACCACTCTGTTACCTCACCACCAAACAATCAGGAGGAAGTCTGCACACAGTGGAAGATAATTAAGACTCTGATTGCTTTGGTTTCCCAGGTAGCACCAGTGGTAAAGAATCCACCTGCAATGAAGGAAACATAAGAGACATGGGTCCCTGGGTGGGGAAGATTCCCTGCAGAAGAAAATGGCAACACACTCCAGAAAATCCCCATGGATGGAGGAGCTTGGTTGGCTAGAGTCCCTAGCCTCACTAAGAATCGGACTCCACTGAGTGGGTTGCCATTTTCCTCCTCCAGGGGATCTTTCTGACCCAGGGATCAAACCCAAGTCTCCTGTGTCTCCTGCATTGCAAGCAGATTATTTATCTGCTGAGTCATCCGGAAGCCCACCGAGAACTCTGACTCCCCTCCCCAACTGATACGCCCTTTTAAAACTTTCACAGTGGAGCAGAATCTTCGGAGTTGGTTTTTGGACATAAGAATGTCATCTCTCCAGGTTGCCCATTTCCCAAATAAAGTCGTCTTCCCTTTCCAACCAGTGAGCAGCAAGCAACCAAACCTTAGTTTGCTAACATGACTAACAAAATAGTAGGAAAATAGTGGACTGATACATAAATGTATCTATACAACAATATTTATAATTGATGATGACGAATCAACTTTTTTATCATCTCTGTGGTTCTGAAGGGATTATCCTAACTTTTGAATGTGAAATCTAGTTCATTGTAGTGTAGCCATTGACCAAGCCAATTCTATTCAAACAAAGGCATTTAATTTAAAATAGCTAAGTGTGAGCTTTGCAGCAATAATGTATTCATCAAATCAAAGTTTGTTTGCAATTATTACAGGAATATTAACTGAGATGACCCAGAACCTCTTCTAGTTAATGTTGTAGTCAAATTATCTTTAAAATGTTTTCATTCTGAAAATTATTTTATCTGTAAATAAAAAATAAATTTCTCACTTTATAATAACATAAGTTATAAACACTGAAATGTCCCTCATAAACCTTATTCAAATTATGGACATATTTATAAACCAAAGTTATAGTTTTAAAAATCATTTGTATTTTTAACCAAGAAATTCTTAAAATATCTTTTTCATAAATACATGACAAACCATGTTCACATATGGGACACACTTCCTCCGATGCATGCTATTAAGTTTTTATGAAAACCAGTATTTACACAGATATGAAGTACTACAATGATTCACACATGCCATATTTATTGATTGATAAATTATAGGTCAATCACAGATTGGAGGACCAGCTGCTGATTGTATGCAATTTCCAGTGTCTTGGCCTCTCAGGAACATTTACAGAAATATCAGTGTTATCACTAGAGTGGCGCATGCACTCATGCTCAGTTACTAAGTCACATCCCACTCTTAGCCCACCAGGTTCCTCTGTCTGTGGGATTCTCTAGGCAAGAATACTGGAGTGGGTTGCCATTCCCTTCTCCAGGGGGCCTTCTCTACCCAGGAATGGAACCCAGGTCTCCTGCATTGTAGACGGATTCTTTACTGCCTGAGCTATCAGGGAAGCACTCCCTGGTAACTGTGCTCTGATCTACAGAGAAAAATAATCAAATTAAGTTTTACCTTATCAGTTCAGTTCAGTCACTCAGTCGTGTCCAACTCTTTGCTACCCCATGAACCACAGCCTGCCAGGCCTCCCTGTCCATCACCAACTCCCGGAGTCCACCCAAACCCATGTCCATTGAGTTGGTGATGCCATCCAACCATCTCATCCTCTGTCGTCCCCTTCTCCTCCTGACCTCAATCTTTCCCAGCATCAGGGTCTTTTCCAATGAGTCAGCTCTTCGCATCAGGTGGCCAAAGT
>NW_011494720.1:2636126-2644504 GCF_000754665.1 Bison bison bison
CATCAATACTTCTGCGCTCAGCTTTCTTTATAGTCCAACTCTCACATCCATACATGACCACTGGAAAAACCATAGCCTTGACTAGACGGACCTTTGTTGGCAAAGTAATGTCTCTGCTTTTTAATATGCTGTCTAGGTTGGTCATAACTTTCCTCCAAGGAGTAAGCATCTATATATTTGTGGAAATAAACTACTTGCAGAGCACCGTATTAGTACGTTACCAAACTGAGATTAAGAATTGCTGTTTGAGATTATACTCATTCTCTATTCAGTTTCTTGCCATCAATTTTCTTTTAAAAACAAGGCAGGATTCAGCTTATGCTTGCTATGTGAAGTTATTAAGTACGATGAAACAAATGAGTGCATGTATATTAAAAATCCAGTTATATATATTTGAAACTCAAGGAGATTACTAGTCCATGCTCAGCTAGAATTGGAAACATAGTTTTGTCCATTTCAATTCCTTAACTTTTCTCTAAAATCTGTTGATTAATAAATCTTAGAAATAAAAGCAAAATTTACTGGATTATGTAAGGCTTGAAATTCTTACAAACTCAAAAAACATTCACAGTTATTAAAAAGCTGAAAAAAATCATAAAATGATTTCTATAATATCTTCACTAAAATTTCCAAAAATTAGCATTTTACCATGTTTGCTTTAGGCTCTCTCTGTATATATGTTCTATATTATATGTAAAATGTACATATATAAATTTGTTCAGAACCTTTTAAGAGTGGAGAGATTTCCCTTTACACTTCAGTTCTTCAATTTGTTTTCTCTTAAAGCAAAAACACTATCTTATATAACTGCCTAACAATGATAAAAATCAGGAAATTAATTTTGGATATAATACTATGATATCATGTACAGGGTTTATTCAAATTTCACTAATTTTCTTATTAATGTTCTTTATAAAAAAGATAAAATGTATTTTTGCATGTGTGCAAAATCTAATCCAAGATTCACCTTTAAATTTAATTGTCATGCATTTTCAGTCTCCTTTGATCTGGGATCTTTTCCTTAGTCTTTCATGACCATTCTGTCTTAATAACACAGGCCATTTATTATAAAGCATTTTGCCCACTTCGTGATTTTCTAATGTTTCCTTATGATTAGATTTATGTGTTTTTGAGAAGCAATACCACAAAAGTGAGATTGTATATTTAGTGCATCACATCAGGGTGGAAGTTATATCTGTTTTCCACATTACTGTTCCTCTTGATCTCCTGGTTATGGTGGCATCTGTTAGGTTTTTTCACTGTAAAGTCACTATTTTTACTTCGTAATTAAGAAGTATCATAGGGAAGAGACACCTTAAGACCATGTAAGTATCCTGTTTCTTATCAAATTTATATCTTCCAGCTTGGGATTCCACTGAAGTTTCTTGCCTGAAACAGTTACCATCATGGTGGTTGCCAAATAATCGCTCTTGCATTTATGTTTCCTTCAACATATATTCAGTTCAGTCACTCAGTCGTGTCCGACTGTTTGTGACCCCATGGACTGCAGCACGCCAGGCCTCCCTGTCCATCACCAATTCCTAGAGCTTGCTCAAACTCATGTCTATCAAGTTGGCGATGCCATCCAACCATCTCATCTTCTGTCATCCCCTTTACCTCCTACCTTGAATCTTTCCTAGCATCAGGGTCTTTTCCAAGGAGTCAATTCTTTGCATCATGTGGCCAAAGTATTAGCCTCCCTCAGTTCTTATTAAATAGAAACCACTGCTAACCACAGATGTCTCTGCAGCAGAGATTTTGACAGAATCTTAACTCTTAGTTGTTGGGCAGGTGAGTCGTGCTTCTGATACCTATTAGCATCTTTCCATAGTTTAGTTTCAAATATGCAAAGTTGTTTCAGGGTCACAGTATACTTAATTGAAGATAATAAGGGATGCTCATAATTAGATAAAAAGCTACTGACGTCATTGGGTACAACCTTTGTTAATCAGCAGTTTCCTGTGTATAAATGGCTTGGAAATTGGAAATTATTCAGGAAATTGCTAAAAAATGACAGAATGGCTTCATAGTTTAATGTCAAGTAGTTTAAGCAATTCTACTGGAGACATACAAAACCCAGAGATCAATGCTAAATTGCACAATTGAGTTATATGCTTCAATGTCTAAAATCTATTCTAGTAGAGGAGGTTGGGACTTAATCATGAAGTACCTAGGAGGACGGAAGAAAATTTATTTTAAAAGAAAAAAACACCTTATTACAAAAATGATTATATCTGGGAAAGAGAGTAGACACTGTGACAGATATAAAGCCTTAAAATCCTAGATTGAGAATCTATTTCAGTGGCAAAATAGTCAATTAACTATTGAGTGAAGGCAAGGTTATCATAAATTCTAAAATGTTAGTGTCAGCATTTCTGAATTAAGCATGGTAAACCTCAGGTAAATTCTGGACCATGGCAACTAAACCTAAAGTTGGATTTTTTGTCAACTTTTCTTGGATTGCTCAATTATAAAGTGGAGATCTTCTTAATGTTTAGACAGGTCTCACTTATTCATTTTAACAGAGATGCACTTATTGCAAGAGAAAGATATAAATTGTGACATACAAACACAAAATATTTAAGACAAGCAGAAAGAACTAGAAGTTCCTGATTCAAGAACTAAGATGAGTCTATGATATAACCTATTAAAGAAATATTTCAGAAAGGACATCCTTACGCTCTTTCCACTATATATGTCTAAGTGAAAGTGAAAGTGTTAGTTCTCAGTCATGTTTGACTCTGAGACTCTGTGTACTGTAGCCTGTCAGGCTCCTCTGTTCATAAAATTCTCCAGGCAAGAATACTGGAGTGGGTAGCCATTTCCTTCTCCAGGGGATCTTTCCAGCCCAGGGATCGAGCCCCGTCTCCTGCATTGCAAGCAGATTATTTATCACTGGGCACTAGACATGTTTAATTCCCAAACAAATTGGGAACATAGGTCAGAATTACACCTGGTGGTAGGAGATAAATGTTAAGAGATATAAACCTGAGTTTGACTTGGGGTTTATGTACAGTTCCTGTTACACCTTCTTATGGGAGGAGAGTATAGAGTTCTTAGAGAAAAAACATAGAGGCTAGTTAATTACCTCCAAACGTGTGAATTACCCCAAAATTAGTGAATAAAAAAAAAAAACCAGATACACATATGTAGAGAACAAACTGGTGATTACAAGTCAAAAGAGGGAAGGATAAAGGGCCATAGAGGTAGGTTATTAAGAGGCACAAACTACTATGTATAAAATAAGCTACAAAGATATATAAAACCGGGAATATAGATAGTATTATATAATAACTATAAGTGGAGTACAACCTTTAAAAATTTGAATGACTGTATTGTACACCTGTAACTTTTATTGTAAACAAACCATACCTGATAAAATTTTTTAAAAAAGAAGAAAAGGCAAAATGGGAAAGAGACTCGAGATAAACTTCACACCCTCAGACACGATGTCTTCCTGTCATCATTAAATCTTCAGTTAGGACTGTTAACCTCACAAAAGGCCTTACATGTATTGATTTCCTATGAAAAAATGTAAAAAGATTAAGATCTATGTCTGGGCTGACATGAACAAAACAAGGCAAGCCACGTGCATGAGGGAGTCTGGTGCAGAAGAGAGGGCTAACTCTGAGAAACTGAGGCTAATAAGAGAATGGCTTTGAACTTCTAAAGACAATCTGAAGATGCCTGACTTTGAGAGCAACAAGAGGGCACCAGCTGACGTCTAGGTTATAAAAGCTGCTGCTGCTGCTAAGTCGCTTCCGTTGTGTCCGACTCTGTGCAATCCCCTAGAAGGCTGCCCACCAGGCTTCCCCGTCCCTGGGATTGTCCAGGCAAGAATACTGGAGTGGGTTGCCATTTCCTTCTCCAGTGCATGAAAGTGAAAAGTGAAAGTGAAGTCACTCAGTTGTGTCCAACTCTGTGCGACCCCATGGACTGCAGCCCATCAGGCTCCTCCGTCCATGGGATTTTCCAGGCAAGAGTACTGGAGTGGGGTGCCATGGCCTTCTCTGCAGTGCCATTTTAATCATGTGATCCCAATGTCAATCAGTTTGCAATAGGGAAAACTACAATGCTTAGCAAATGAAAACTTCTGAAGGTAGAAAAATAAAAGACTATAATATCTTTCTTTTAGAGATAGAAAATATATTTTTCTTCCAGTTGTTTTTAAACAGAGGGTAGAATACATGAAGGAAACCAGTCAGCCTTCCCTCAGCCTTTCCTGCAAAACTCTTCACCCTCTCAGCTTTTGTGGTTTTAAAAAATAACTCCATGTCTAAGGCCTCGAGTTCAGCAGATCTTTTTATGTCAATCTTGAAGATTTTCTCTCTAGTTCACGATCATATTTTATTTGCAACACTTCTCAAACTCTAGATCATTCTGTATAAAAAGCAAAGACAAATATTGCCATGGTATACATGCCTTTATTCCATAACCTCTGGGTTTTTTTTCTTTTTTGGCTTTATCTACTTGTTCTCGTTTCTCTATTAAGTAATACTTTTAACAGTTGAGAAAGATTATTCAACTCAGTGGTTTCCTATTTGGTTTATAAATTTATATTACATGTTATATCTTTATTTGCCAGGTCACTTTATATCTCAAACATCTTATATTCAAAGTTCTTCTTTTTTATTCAGGTATTCTGACAAGCAGAATTCCTTTAACATATTATTAATTTAATTTTCTAAAATTATCATTTTCTGCTTTGTCAGATTAGAGATATGTTTTTGAAACCAGAAATATTTTGCATATTCTGGATGGGAGACCAGAGTTTTTATTAAAACATGATCATTTTCTCTCTCTCAAAAGTCCGTAGATTTGAAATGTTCCTAAAGAGAGAACAATTTTTTCTATGATTCTTCATTTTTCTATGTTATCACGAATCAAGTGGTAGGAGCAAAACACAACGTGAGAACATATAGCATTTTATGAGATAAATTCCAAAGCAACATCAGATAAAGTTATCAATGAGTAATGAAATAGAAAGAGAGATATATGGATCTGTAGTTGCTATTCACAGACTCAGAAATCTAATCACCACAATTTAACTGAAACAAATCCAACTTAATGAGTCATTTCGTATCCCCTGGAGATTATAGTACTTAAATATTTAAAAGCAAGTAGCCTCAGCATCTCTACACTCTTTTTTTTTTTTTTTTTTGCTCCCTGGAGTCCTGGGAGAATCAAATATCAATTCTTTTCTTGCCTAAAGTACTGGAAAATTATAACTCTATAAAGTAATTCCATTTCTTGTACTTCCTCCATGGTAGTTCATTGGCCTACTGAGGAGCTTATAGCATTTTTCAAAGGTAAACTCTTAAAGGACAAAAATAAATCCTTTACAATATCTAGCACATGCAAATCCCAGGAAAGTACACAGTAAATAGATTAACATGAAAACTTCTTAATAAGCTGGTCCTTATTTTCTATGCAGACCACTGTTATGAAAATATTGTATGATTTTTGAAATTATTTATAGCCAGAATATTTTATTTTTACTCATATGTTAGTCATTCAGTCATGTCTGACTATTTGCAATCCCATTGGCTGTAGCCTGCTAGGCTCCTGTGTCCATGGGATTCTCCAGGCAAGAATATTGGATTGGGTTGCCATTTCCTTCTCAGGGTATCTTCCTAACCCGAGGATTGAACCTGGGTCTCCTGCATTATAGGCAGATTCTTTACCACCTGAGCCACCAGGAAAGCCATTTTACCCATGATGTACAGCTAAATCTACATGTAACTAAATCTAATTATTATAAAATAATCTAAATTATTGACTTAAGTAATGAAATTACTAGCTAAATGTGTTTTGAAAATAATTCTAATTTCTTTTACTTGCATATTTAGATCATTTTGGTGGAAAACACATGGCTATATTGGAAAAGGAACATATGGTGAAAGAGGAGAGTGAAAAATGTGGCTTAAAGCTCAACATTCAGAAAACTAAGATCATGGCATCTGGTCCCATCACTTAGTGGGAAATAGATGGGGAAACAGTGGAAACAGTGTCAGACTCTATTTTTGGGGGCTCCAAAATCACTGCAGATGGTGATTGCAGCCATGAAATAAAAAGATGCTTACTCCTTGGAAGGAAAGTTATGACCAACCTAGACAGCATATTAAAAAGCAGAGACATTTACTTTGCCAACAAAGGTCTGTCTAGTCAAGGCTATGGTTTTTCCAGTGGTCATGTATAGATGTGAGAGTTGGACTGTGAAGAGAGCTGAGTGCAGAAGAACTGATGCTTTTGAACTGTGGTGTTGGAGAAGACTCTTGAGAGTCCCTTGGACTGCAAGGAGATCCAACCAGTCCATCCTAAAGGAGGTCAGTCCTAGGTGTTCCTTGGAAGGACTGATGTTGAAGCTGAAACTCCAATACTTTGGCAACCTGATGCGAAGAGCTGATTCATTTGAAAAGACCCTGATTCTGGGAAAGACTGAGGGAAGGAGGAGAAGGAGATGACAGAAGATGAGATGGTTGGATGGCATCACTGACTCAATGGACATGGGTTTGGGTAGACTCCAGGAGTTGGTGACGGACAGGGAAGCCTGGCATGCTGCGGTTCGTTGGGTTGCAAAGAGTCGGACACAACTGAGTGACTGAACTGAACTGAACTGATGTTGGAAGAGGAAATTTCTACTGAGATACTAACAGCAATCGGGTTTAGTGACCAGTAGGATTTGGGAAGAAGGTTCGATTTTGCCAGGAAGGAAGCCAGGTAAGAGGGAGAAAGCACAGGAACTGGTGAAACAAAGAACTTGAATAGGTCAAGAATTTAGGCAAAGGGATTAACCTTTGCAAACAGGGTCCTCTGCTTCTCTGAGAGGAGAAGATGGACTCAGATACACTCAGTTTGGAGAAGGAGAGGAGAGGCTTGAGGTTGTTGAGACTGTTTACTGTAAATAACCTTGAACTTCATAAAATCTCGATAAATCAATGGCAAGGAATAAAGGGATAATAGTAGAGTTGAAGGGCTTAAAAAAGAGGAAGGTTGGGAAGAGTGGTGGAGGTAAGTCAACAGACAGACTCTTAGAGAAAAAAATGTTCAGCATACTAAAGGTCCAGCTAAGTGTGCAAGTGTTAATGTCACTCAGTTGTGTCTGACTCTTTGTGATCCCATGGACTATAGCCCACCAGGCTCCTGTGTCCATGGAATTCTCCAGGCAAGAATACTGGAGTGGGTTGCCATTTCCTTCTCCAGAGGATCTTCCATATGCAGGGTCCAACATTTGTTTCCTACATTGCAGGCATATTCTTTACCATCTGAGCCACCAGGGCTGACAAGTTTGCAAAGCATGACTTAAATATTCAGTACAGTGTTGTGACTTGAACGCTTAGCTCTTATAAATGTACCCAAAAGTAGAAACGGAGGTTCTAACCCAAGACCAGGGATTACCATGTTGGTTGTAATAAAATGGACACATACATAGACTTTCAGTGGTACTCAACTTATGTAGCAACCTGCTGTGGGTACTTGGTCATGGGTATGGAATGAGTGAATGAAGAAAGAAATGAATAAATTTATGCATTGCATATGTTGCTTTCTGTCTTGGAATTCACTATGAGTATGGCAACAATACCATGTTGCTTTGGGTTTTTTGTTGAAAATGGCTATATAGAAAGATGTGCCAACATTTTGCAGAATTGATGGACATCTGGAAAGACATAGTGACTATTTATTAATGGAAAAGTTCTAAAAACAAGTATGTGTGGTTGCAATTTTTGGAAATGACTAAAAACTTTCTTGTAGTTAGAACTTCTTCCAATTTTTTTTCATCTAGGAATAATAATGATCCTGTGTACTATTTCCGGGCACTATTCTAAGCATTTTGCATACAGGATTTCATTTAATTTTTCAATAACCCTAAAAGGTAGGTGTGATATTCTCCTCCATTTTATAGGTGAGAAAACTGAAGATTAATTAGGAAACTCAAATTCATGTATCAGGAAAATGAAGGAGCTATGTTTCAAATCTGGATCATCTGACTTTCAAGCCTCCATACCTAGGAACTATGTTAAATATATATTTACATACTTTATTAATTTTGAATTTTGAAATTTAAAAGGTCATTAGGGGACAAGACTATAGATGGTCACCAGAAACAACTTACAAGGTTGTCGCAAATATCCTCCAAATTGGGAAAGGCTAGCTTTTCAAGAGGAGAAGGCAATGGCACCCCACTCCAGTACTCTTGCCTGGAAAATCCCATGGATGGAGGAGCCTGGTGGGCTGCAGTCCATGAGGTCGCTAAGAGTCGGACATGACTGAGAGACTTCACTTTCACTTTTCACTTTCACGCATTGGAGAAGGAAATGGCAACCCACTCCAGTGTTCTTGCCTGGAGAATCCCAGGGACAGGGGAGCCTGGTGGGCTG
>NW_011494720.1:2644604-2648323 GCF_000754665.1 Bison bison bison
TGCCATCTATGGGGTCGCACAGAGTCGGACACAACTGAAGCGACAGCAGCAGCAGCAGCTTTTCAAGAAGGTAATAGAAAAGGAAAGGAATTTTATTGGGTATATAGAGAGGCAACATGAGTCATGATTCCTTGTAAGGGATCTTTCCCCTTGCTTTCTGCAATGCAGGAGACTCAGGTTTGATTCCTGGGTCGGGAAGATCCCCTGGAGAAGGAAATGGCAACCCACTCCAACATTCTTGCCTGGAGAATCCCATGGACAGAGGAGCCTGGCGGGCTACAGTCCATAGAGTCACAAGAGTCAGAAACATAAGTCCTGATTCCTTGTGAGGGATCTTTCCCCTTGCTTTAGAAATCTGGAATGCACAGGGATCAGGCATATGAGAGGATGTGCCAAGGTCTCCTCAAATTCATGGCATAAATTTCCCACAAGATTTGTACCATCATTTTACCCTCTAGGCAGTAATTTGAGTATTGTGAAGACATGGAAAATTATTTTTTTGTTGTTGGAACATAAAGTTAGTATAGTTTTAAGCTAAAATTTGGGATTAAATTGTTTTCAACCTTCCCATGATCTTATGTTGTGTTCTGTCTCCCATAGATGAGTATTTACTTTCTTCTACCGTTAAATGTATCTATCGAAAAATGTTAAAAGTGCTCTTTGAAGGCAATGAATATAGGTAGTAAATTTATCTGGAAATTAAAGGTAAAAAATGCTCTGTTTAGGAAGAAGATTTGGGAAGCCACAAAGAATTTCAAAACATATGGAGGCTATAGTTTCTTTATCTCTGCTTCCTGATGGTTAGAATGATCTGTGAATTGGAAGGACTTCAGTGTGCATTATAGGGAAGGGAGTACCCAGTCCAGATCATTGGAATAATGAATTTGCCATCAGTACTCTGTACTGAGAATACAAATGCAGAATAAGAGGCTAAGATGTAATTGCTGACAAACATGCTGTGTGTATTGAAAACCAGAAAATTTGCAGCTGCCACCCAGACTTCCCCATTGTGTGAATTGACAATGAGCCACAAAAGGGACATGAGGTAAATGTAGGGTGTGTGCTGCAAGCCATTTTGATGAAATATTTGGGGGACAATTTAATATGTAATATCAGCTGGTAAAAGAGACCAGCTGCCTCTTTAGAAGGATGACTCAGGCTAAGAACTCTAACTCCTATTTCATAATGAAAGATCGCCAATATATAAACCTTCATTTGAGGGGATAAAAAAGTGCTGGGTTTGAAGGCATAATGGGTATGCCTTGTAAACGTCCAAAGATTCCAAGGAATGGTTCTGAATCTAGTCAAAGTTAAAATTTACTTGGAAATCCAGTACACGGAAACTATCTTAGGTGACTTATCTTTTTTCCTAAGTTTTTTTATGGCTTCCCAGGTGGCTCTAGTGGTAAAATATCTCCATACCAATGCAGGACATGCAGGAGATACAGGTTCGATCCCTGGGTTGGGAAGATCCCCTGGAGAAGGAAATGGCAACACAGTTCAGTATTTTTTCTTGGGAAATCTCATAATACATCTAATCCTTATTGCACATCATGTTGCACAAACACCAACCTTCCACTGGGACTCTTCTTGGGTCTAAAGTATTTCTACCCTACCTAGCATAGGTTACTATGTTAGCAGAAACAGAATTCACAATCTCCCAAAATATCTCTGATAGAATTAAAGGGTCATTACAGCTATTACCATTTCTAAATCAAGTGTGTTCAAAAGTGGCCATAGTGGCTGAGATTCTTTTCATTTAGTTGTCAAGCTCCCCAAAAGAATTTACCTCTCCTTCCCCTCCATGTCGCTCTCATTAGCTCAGGATTCCTCTGTTACTCTCCTTATTAGTCATGCGTTATATTTCTGTCCAGCCTTTTTCTTAATGCAGAAGTGTAAGTTTCCTTCCTTTCTTCCTCTCTCCCACTTTTAACTTCTGTTCCATTCTATTTATACTTTTTTTTTTTCCGGAGTAACCAAATTAATCCTCATGAAAATTTTGGAACTTGAATTCTAGTCTTCCCATGTGGAAAGTGCTCTGTATATGATTGCCTCCTACTTGCCACCAATAATAGAATAAGTAAAACTCTGTATAAGTTGACTAGTACATATCTGTAATTAAATATCTTCCAATTTCATTAAATTTAAAAGAGGAGACAGAGAAAGAACAAGAGAGTCAGTGAGAGTGCCTCAAGGCTGGCAAATATAACTAAAAAAAGATAAATTCTGAGAATCAAAAAGATTATTTAATGCAAAAGTTTATGGGGGAAATAAGGAAATTAATAAGAACTACCAAAAAGTCAGTTAGTAAATAGATTCTGAGATATGCTTGTTTTTTTCCTTAACATACAAATGAAATAATTAGTGGTTCCCTTAATAATTTATAGATTTGTAAAAGTCTACTCTAAGAAAAAGTTGGAGAGAAAATTCATTTAGAGAAAGTAATTTAGAGTCAAGTAAAAATTGTGAAATAAACTAGATGTCTCTTAAGCTTGCTCTTGCAGGCAAAATTGGCTTTAATTCAATACCTAGTTGAATCTGTACTACTGAAGTAGGTAGAGTCCATGGCAACCAGGTCATATGGAAAATCTACTCACCATCCCCTGAGGCAGAGATTGTTGTTCTCCAATGACTTTGTTACCCTTTGGAGCGAAGGTTGGCTCCATTGTTATACCCAAATTATATGGCATCCTATAAAGGGATCTTTTAGCTACATCTGTCATGAGAACAATTCAATCTGCTTTTTCTGCCTCTCCTCATTTGATGTCCTGTACTTAAATATGTACCTCAGATCCTAGAGAGGACCTCCCACATTCACTCATTAATCGATTAATTCAACAAACACTTGTAATACTTAGTATATACCAGATACTAGACTATTTGTTATAAAAGAAAGATGAAGAGGTGTCTAATAAATGGTTGCCTACATAAATGATTCAAATGTCTTAGATGACCTTATGCCTTTTTGACCTTCTGCCACCAAACCCACTGCATCCTGCCGAGGTGACACCTCTCCCAAACTTCTACCCCTCCTGAAAAACAAACCCATTCTGTATCTTAAAGCCCTTGGATAATGGATGTCAATAAGCATTGGAGCCAAGTTGAATACATATCCATTTGTTGCTATTTCCTGAGAACATGTAACTTCCAAGAGAGCTCCAGAAAAACATCTGCTTTATTGACTATGCTAAAGCCTTTGACTGTGTGGATCACAATAAACTGTGGAAAATTCTAAAAGAGATGGGAATACCAGACCACCTTACCTGCCTCTTGAAAAGTCTGTATGCAGGTCAAGAAGTAACAGTTAGAACTGGACATGGAACAACAGACTGGTTCCAAATCGGGAAAGGAGTACTTCAAGGCTGTATATTGTCACCCAGCTTATTTAACTTATATGCAGAGTACATCATGTAAAATGTTGGGCTGGATAAAGCACAAGCTGGAACCAAGATTGCTGGGAGAAATATCAGTACCCTCAGATATGCAGATAGTACCACCCTGATGGCAGAAAGTGAAGATAAACTAAAAAGCCTCTTGATGAAAGTGAAAGAGGAGAGTGAAAAAGTTGGCTTAAAACTCAACATTTAGAAAAAACTCAACAGCATCTGGTTCCATCACCTCATGGCAAATAGTTGGGGAGACAATGGAAACAGTGAGAGACTTTATTTTCTTGGGCTCCAAAATCACTGCAGATGGTGACTACAGCCATGAAATTAAAA
>NW_011494720.1:2648423-2648539 GCF_000754665.1 Bison bison bison
CAGTGTTCTTGCCTGGAGAATCCCAGGGACAGGGGAGCCTGGTGGGCTGCCATCTATGGGGTCGCACAGAGTCGGACACAACTGAAGCGACAGCAGCAGCAGCAGCTTTTCAAGAA
>NW_011494720.1:2649058-2652854 GCF_000754665.1 Bison bison bison
TGGCAAAACTAATACAATTATGTAAAGTTTAAAAATAAAATAAAATTAGAGGAAAAAAAAAAAATAAAAGACACTTGCTTCTTGGAAGAAAAGCTATGACCAACCTAGACAGCATATTAAAAAGCAGAGACATTACTTTGCTGACAAAGGTCTGTCTAGTCAAAGCTATGGTTTGTCCAGTAGTCATGTATAGATGTGAGAGCGGGACTATAAAGAAAGCTGAGAGCCGAAGAACTGATACTTTTGTACTGTGGCATTGGAGAAGACTCTTGAGAGTCACTTGGACTGCAAGGAGATCCAACCAGTCCATCCTAAAGGAAATCAGCCCTGAATATTCATTGGAAGGATTTCAATATTTGTTGAAGCTGAAACTCCAATATTTTGGCCACCTGATGTGAAGAACTGACTCACTGGAAAAGACCCTGATGCTGGGAAAGATTGAAGGCTGGAGGAGAAGGGGACAACAGAAGGTGAGATGGTTGGATGGGATCATTGACTTGATGGATATGAGTTTGAGCAAGCTCCAGGAGATGGTGAAGGGCAGGGAAGTCTTGTGTGCTGCAGTCCATGGGGTCACAAAGAGTCAGACACAACTAAGTGATGAACTGAACTGAAAATGCCATGGAAATCTAAGAAAATAATAAGTGGGCAAGACACAAATGTGAAATTTTTTCCCACTCTGCTCCTTTTAATACTTAACAATGATACCATAGGGTATACTCCATTCCACCAATATTTAGTTTTGTCTCTACTTTAAGTTTAATTTATATACTGAGTTTTTTTCTGACAAATGTATTTTAAGTTCATTGGAAAAAATAAGAAAATAAACAAAATCAGAAAAAATTGCCATTTGACTTTATTTTTCTACAGTCATAAATACTATTAACAACTTGCCGCACTTGCTTATAAACATTAAAAAGTGGGATTTTTTTAACAAAATAGTGGTTATTTTTGTTATTTGTTGTATCATTTTACATTTATTATAATATTTCCCAAATCATTAAGTAATCTTTTAAGTGCAATTTTAATAGGATAAAATTTAATGTGATAGGCACTGCAAAATTGGCTAATTCCATTTCCTCATTAAATGTTCCATTACAAAGTATTCTGTGGTGAACTTCCTTTAGATATATATTTGCATAAATACAGTACTATCAACTTCAGTTGCCTGCCTGATGCTATCTTGTTCTTTAATAAAAGATTCCTGAGCCACAATAGATGCATTGAAAATACCCTAGCCCTGCCTGAAATTCTCTAGCAGCTTGGGATGTCACAGGACCCAGTGCTGGACAAGATATAAGCAGACTTGTACTGGGTAGGATGGCCAGATAAAAGCAACCCAAATTAGGATGTCACATGCCTTTGGTCCTTCATTTTCTCCTTTCTTTCTGCCTGGAATATGGTTTGATACCCAGAGATGTATCAGCCAGCTTACAAGCCTGAAAGCAGGAGCCACACCATAATGAAAATGAAGCCCAATCCTTGATGGATGATCTTGCATCAGCTCTCAACAGAGTATCCCTAAACACCTGTTACCTGAGAAACATCAAATTTTTCAAATTTAATTTTGCTGAAAATTCCCCCAAATAACTATGTTTTCATTATCTTCCTTGAATGGGGGCTCAATAGAATACAAATCTTTTATAGAGTTTGCCATTGAAAAGTGTGTTCACTTACAACTTAATTATAAAAGAAGGAAGCCAAAGATGATCAAAAGATTTAAATAGATGAAAGAAAGAGAAAGGAAGAAGGAAGGAGGAATAAAAAAGAAAGAAAAGGAAAAGAAGGTAGGTGAATTGCTCGTAACCACATAAGAACATATGAAGATGGAACATTTCAACCTCATTGTGAAAATGACAGTTGCTCAGTCATGTCTTAGTCTTTGTGACTCACAAACTGTATCCCACCAGTCTCCTCTGTCCACGGAATTCTACAGGCAAAAATACTGGAGTGGATAGCCACTCCCTTCTCTTGGAGATCTTCCCGATTCAGGGATCAAACCTGGGTCTCAATCTCATTAGGAAAATACAAAATAAAATCACAATATAAAACAACAAATTTCAGTCTTCATCCATTTGAAAGTAATTATATAGTGTTCTTACAGTCTTTTAGGAATAGGTTAAAACCATTAACTATAATTTTTTCTTAAGATATATGGTTCTTCTATTCTCAGTTATTAATGTTAATGGGTGTATTTTATAATGTGGGTCCTCCAGAAGTAATTCTATTTTGTTGTTGCCTTTAGATAAAGGAATGTTCCAAAACTTAGGTCCTGGCTAACTGGTACTCACTTAGGGGATTAACTTTTTTGATTTAGAAATACATAATTATGCCATCTTTCCCAAACTCCAGCTTCCATTTCTCCCTGACTGTCCAGGCAGCAGTTCAAATCCTTTCCACCAAATGGTCTCCTCTTCCTCAATTTCTAACTTCCATAAAAGGCAACACAATTCTCCCTGCCACCCAGACTTAGAAACCTGATAGCCATACCAAGCAAGAGTCCAACTCCTATCATTTCTAGCACCACAATGTCTCTGAAACTATCTAAATCTGATTCCTGTAAGTAACATTCTCATTCTGTACATAGCATCTCATGTCACTTGTTTCCTATTACTGAAGAATTGATCTCTGGTTGTAGATGTATTTTTCATCCTATAGAGAATTTTCCTAAGAGATATTTCTTAGTATCTTGTCAACTTCAAGTCAGTTTCTTCTGAACATGGTTGATTATAACTCAAAATGAAGTCAGAATGTAGAGTATGAAACCAATACAGGGCAACCACAAGTCAAATGTCATGTCAAAGAGCTTATATAGCATATGTTGTGTGCCTGATCCTGTTTATTGTTGTTGTTTGTTTGAGTTTTTCCATTTTTGTTAAGGGAGCTTTGGTTAAAGCTGTTAAATTGTGAGCCGGTTCTGGATGACAGAAAAAATATGGCAAAAGAGCAGTAAGTGTTGGAAAATGAGCTGGAAATACCTGCTTGCGGTATGTTGTAGAAGATGTTGAAAGTCATACTAGAGAATGTGGACTTATTTCTACATATAGATTTAAAATGTAAGTCAGAAGTTATGGAGTCAAACATTTAATAGTAATTGTTTATTTTATACATGGAGAAATATATTTCCATTTGAAAAAGGCATCATTTTACTGCATAGAACTAGGCATCAAGTTATTTAGAAAAATGAAATCTCAGAATTAATATTGAAAGCGTAACAATAAACATAATGTTTTTATTTTCAAAAGATTTATCTATTAAAACTATAAAACACTGATGAAAGAAATCAAAGAGGACACTAATAGATGGAGAAATATACCATGTTCACGGATTGGAAGAATCAATATAGTGAAAATGAGTATACTACCCAAAGCAATCTATAGATTCAATTCAATCCCTATCAAGCTACCAGTGGTATTTTTCACAGAGCTAGAACAAATAATTTCACAATTTGTATGGAAATACAAAAAACCTCGAATAGCCAAAGCAATCTTGAGAAAGAAGAATGGAACTGGAGGAATCAACCTGCCTGACTTCAGGCTCTACTACAAAGTCACAGTCATCAAGACAGTATGGTACTGGCACAAAGACAGAAATATAGATCAATGGAACAAAATAGAAAGCCCAGAGATAAACCCACGCACCTATGGACACCTTATCTTTGACAAAGGAGGCAAGAATATACAATGGAGAAAAGACAATCTCTTTAACAAGTGGTGCTGGGAAAACTGGTCAACCACTTGTAAAAGAATGAAACTAGAACACTTTCTAACACCATACACAAAAATAAACTCAAAAT
>NW_011494720.1:2652954-2660532 GCF_000754665.1 Bison bison bison
ATAAACTCAAAATGGATTAAAGATCTAAACGTAAGACCAGAAACTACAACTCCTAGAGGAGAACATAGGCAAAACACTCTCCGACATACATCACATCAGGATCCTCTATGACCCACCTCCCAGAATATTGGAAATAAAAGCAAAAATAAACAAATGGGATCTAATTAAAATTAAAAGCTTCTGCACAACAGAAGAAACTATAAGCAAGGTGAAAAGACAGCCTTCATAATGGGAGAAAATAATAGCAAATGAAGCAACTGACAAACAACTAATCTCAAAAATATACAAGCAACTTCTGCAGCTCAATTCCAGAAAAATAAATGACCCAATCAAAAAATGGGCCAAAGAACTAAATAGACATTTCTCCAAAGAAGACATACAGATGGCTAACAAACACATGAAAAGATGCTCAACATCACTCATTATCAGAGAAATGCAAATCAAAACCACTGTGAGGTACCATTTCATGCCAGTCAGAATGGCTGTGATCCAAAAGTCTACAAGCAATAAATGCTGGAGAGGATGTAGAGAAAAGGGAACCCTCTTACACTGTTGGTGGGAATGCAAACTAGTACAGCTACTATGGAGAACAGTGTGGAGACTCCTTAAAAAACCGGAAATAGAACTGCCTTATGACCCAGCAATCCTACTGCTGAGCATACACACTGAGGAAACCAGAACCCCAATGTTCATCGTAGCACTGTTTATAATAGCCAGGACATGGAAGCAACCTAGATGTCCATCAGCAGATGAATGGATAAGAAACCAGTGGTACATACAAGCAATGGAGTATTACTCAGCCATTAAAAAGAATACATTTGAATCAGTTCTAATGAGGTGGATGAAACTGGAGCCAATTATACAGAGTGAAGTAAGCCAGAAAGAAAAACACCAATACAGTATACTAACGCATATATATGGAATTTAGAAAGATGGTAACGACAACCCTGTATGCGAGACAGCAAAAGAGACACAGATGTATAGAACAGTCTTTTGGACTCTGTGGTGGTGGGGGGATGATTTGGGAGAATGTCATTGAAACATGTATAATATCATATAAGAAATGAATCGCCAGTCCAGGTTCGATGCAGGATACAGGAAACTTGGGGCTGGTGCACTGGGATGACCCAGAGGGATGGTATGGGGAAGGAGGTGGGAGGGGGGTTCAGGATGGGGAACACGTGTACACCCGTGGCAGATGCATGTTGATGTATGGCAAAACCAATACAATATTGTAAAGTAAAAAAAATAATAATAATATAAAAAAATAAAAAAAGATTTATCTATTACAAAATTAATTTGCCAGCTTATTTTTACATGCACACTCCACAGTGATACTGTCCTATATTCAGAGTTCATGGATAAAATTTTTGTACACAGATCTTTGTGTACCTGAACATAGCTTCCAGATGTCATGTGCATGGGGAAAACCTCAGAATTTCATTTTTGTTGGACTTTTCATGTGAACTTCACATGGAGTTACATAAACTTCTGCCTCTGACTCAACGTATTATTTGCTTGTCAACTGAAGGATGTTTTTAATTCTCTAGGTTTATGTATGAATTCATTGTTATGAAGTGCATTTATCTTGGTTTCTCTGCATTTCTCAAGAATTCTGCATTGCCTTATAGACTGTAAGATATCATTCTTCAAGGATATGAAGGGTGAGGCATTCTACTGCTCAGCTTTCTTCAGCTTTCTAGTAATTTCCCAGGCACACTTAGCACACCAGTTAATTGTTCTACATTCCAGTATCTTCTGTCATTTATTATGACTGCACCAACTTTAGCATACTATTAAAATATTCACTATTGCAAAATCATGATTGTAGTTATGATTTCTAATATCTATGACTATTATGGTCAAGTTGGCTTTTATCAGAACCCTTTGGCTCATTGCTGAGAGTTTCTGTCATCTGCTAAGAGTTTTTTAATATATTAAACTTAAAAAACATTTACTGAGCACTTACTTTCTGTCAAGAATTTGACTAGAGCAAAGAGAATTCAAAAACAAGACACAAACATTTACCTCAGAAAGGATGAAATATAGTAAGACAAAAGGTCTTTTCTTAAATAATTATGTGAAACAAAACAAAAATTGCATGCTTGCATATTCAGTCATGTCCAGCTCTTTGTAACCCTATGGACTGTAGCCCGCCAGTCTCCTCTGTCCATGGAATTTTCCAGGCAATAATACTGGAGTGGATTGTCATTTCCTCCTCCAGGGCGTCTTCTGGACCCAGAGATTGAATCTGCATCTCCTGCTTTGGTTGGCAGATTCTTTACCATTGAGATACCTGGGAAGCCAAACAAAAATTACCACTTGATTACTTTTCTCTTTTTTGCTATAGACTTGGGAAATTATTGGTTGTTTATTTTCTATGGAGACATACTATAAGAAAACAGAGATCACTATCTGAATTCATCTGTCTTGATGATCTAATGAAATATAAAAAATAGAGCGAATTAAAACTAGAATTTATAATTTTAGAATTTCAAAGTTACTTTTACATGAATTATCTCACTTGTTCTTTACAAATCCTTTAAGTTAAAAAACAAAGCAAAACTCCACAGTTCTTTTCCTACCTAGTTTACTAATCAGACGAAAGTACTCACAGGGGCCAATGTTACATGTCTGGAGATGTAGACATGTAGTATAATCCTCCAAGTCATTTCATTTCTGACTGAGGTTTTTGTTCCAAGAGATTATATAAGAATTGGTAATTATACATGATAGACATTTAATAAATATGTTATGTGTATGTTAGTCTTTCAGTTGTGTCCAATCCTTTGTGACCCCACTGACTATAGTCCACCATGAAATTCTCCAGGCAAGAATATTAGAGTGGATAGCCACTCCCTTCTCCAGGGGATCTTCCCAACCCAGGATCGAACTCACGTCTCCTTCGTCTCCTGCATTGGCAAATGGGTTCTTTTCCACTAGAGCTACCTGGGAAGCCCCAAGTATATATTGAATGAATAATGTATTTTTGATACTTGATGACACAAATTTGATCCAATCCAAGATGCTTACATGAGGTCTACCTCATTGAAAGGTTTCTCATCCATAATCCATAAAAGTAGGTCAAATTGAGTGCAATAAAGGGTCAAAGTTTCAGGGGGAAAATCTTTAAACTGTATTGTACATTCAGATTGAATTAAAGTTTCACTAGAAAATCATAATTAGATTCATCTTACAGTAGCAAAAATACTTAAGTATTTATAGAATGTGCTTATCAGGGTTATTAATATTTTACAACACAATCCTGCCATACTATTGTTTCTTCTTTTTCCTTTGCAATCAATAATGAACGGACATTTTATATCATAATGTTAGGTTTTAGAAAATTGGAAATATACTTCCAATATTTATACATTATCCAATGTGTATAAAATATCATCTGGTTTTAAAGTCAATCTCTCCTAGGATTTTTATTTAGCATAGCTTCCATATCTGTTAATTCCATCGGTGACTCAGAATTCTTTCTCCTTCTACCAAATATCAGTTACCAAGCCTTATTTATTTTCCAGTCCTGTCAGCTCTTTTCCTATTAAATTGAAGAATCTGAGAAGCTATGGAAGGAATTACAATTACCACCTTAGAGGATTTGTGTCAAGATGAATGAAATTATAGACGGCAAAGTGCTTTGAACTTTCACAAGAAATGTGCTACAATAAATTTAAAGTTTTATTCATTCCACTAAAGTAGCGCCATTTTATACTTTGTCAGAAATTAGAATGTGGTATAAAATCTTCCAGCCAACTGCCCCTGAAATATGAGTATCACGTTCATTTCTTATGACCGAGATATATTTGTATTCTGAGTTTTAACAACTGATAATCACTAACTCAATGGACATGAGTTTGGATAAACTCCAGGAGTTGGTGATGGACAAGGAGGCCTGGCTGCTGAGGTTCATGGGGTCACAAAGAGTCGGACATGACTGAGCAACTGAACTGAACTGAATCTTCACTTGGTCACAAACTGTAATAGCCTGTGTCTTAATAAGGACTTTCTAGGTGTATGTGATGGATGGACTATTATGTACTCAAAAACATTGTGCCCGTGGCTAAAGTTGGTTATGGGACAGACTTTATCAATGGCTCATGATGCCCATTTCTACAAGCAGGGGAAGGATAAAGAGCTGCAGTGTGTAGATAAAGATGTAGAAGGTGGCCACTTGTTCTGTCAGTCAGCCTTGGCCATTTAAGGGACACTCCTTGAGAGTTAGAGAGTTCCAAATCTCTTTTTCTTGGCAAAGAAACTTTGTAGAGAATTTTTCAAAAGTCTAGATGGTATATTTACCAAGATTGTGGATCAGTTTAATATTTCTATAGCCCTCAGGTTACTATGTAAAATACATGAACAATTATAGGTTAAGTGTGATATCCTCATATCGTAAGTGATATTGCCAAATATGGTTGCCTAATGTTACATATGATTACGTTGATGTTTAGTTGCTAAGTCATATCTGTCTCTGCAAGCCAAAGAACTATAGCCTTCCAGGCTCTCTGTCCATGGGACTTCCCAGGCAAGAATACTAGAGAGGGTTACCATTTCCTCCTCCAGGGGATCTTCCCAACCCAGAGATTGAATCTATGTCTCTTTCTTTGGCAGGTAGATTCTTTACCACCAAGCCATCAGGGAAACCATTAAGGATGAGGTAAAAGCATGTTCACAAATGCTACAGGCTCATAAAGAAAACTTCACAAAAGAATTGAGATTTTTATGTGGTATTAAGTATTCAAAGGTAGAAATGAACAGTGAAAGGGCATTCTAAGCTGCTAAGTAACAAGCCAAATGAAGCACAGATGGGAGATTATGTAGTGAAACAATGAATATAGGAGAAATCCAGGAAGTTAGACTGATGTCAGGAGCAGAAAATATTCAGGATTCAGAGTGGACTTTACCCAATAAGTAATGTGGAAACTCTAAGAATTATAACAGCAAACGTTATTATGAAAGGTATATTTTAAGATTCATCTGGCAATTGAGTGTGCAGTGTATCAGTGAAGACAAATTAGAAGAATATCATTGTAATTAAAACTTGGTGATAAGAATTTGAATTATGGCAGTTGGTAAAATCTGTATAAGCAGAATTTGACAATAGCTTATCCTTCATACATCCTTGAATAAATGATGCAATTACAAAGGAATTAGTAAGTATACGAACTAAACAAAAATGATTGAGATTTAAGAACTAGTATAAATATATGCACCCTAGAAAAGTAAACATTACCATTTACTACTAAGGAAAAATATGCCAACCATTCATTTCTACATTTTGTATTCTTAATAATATCACATGATCCTAAATAAATAAAATATAGCAGTTAATTTTCCTAATTAACTTATTTGATTTAAAATTTTTAACTATACTCTTCTCTCTTCTATAACTATTTAAAGATTCAAATAAGAAGATTACATCCAATTAAAAAGTGAATTCAGTTTAAAATATTAAAAAAATATAGACATAAGTTATTTTACATCTAGTGAAATAAAATATGATATTGTATTATAAATGGAGAAATATAAAGTAATATATATGTGTGTAACTATATATGGGGGCTTTCCAGGTGACTCAGTGGTAAGGAGTCCACCTGCCAAGCAGGAGACTCCAGTTCGAGCCCTGGATTGGGAAGATTCCCTGGAGAAGGAAAAGACAACTCAATCCAAAAGTTAAAAAAAGAAAAAAAAATTCTTGGCTGGGAAATCCATGGACAGAGGAGCCTGGTGGGCCACAGTCCTCAGAGTCTCAAAGAGTCAACCACCACTTAGCGACTAAAACAACTGTGATAGAAAGCTACATCAAAATGTCAACACTCTTTGTATTTAAATATGTTGGAACCAGAAGGATTTTTTTCATCTTTTTCTTTTTTTTCCAAAATGTCTATAATGACAGTGGTTTTGTTTTGTAACCAAATGGAAACACATGTATTAAAAAGGAAGTTCTAGATAATTTTTATAAAGTTCACATTGCTCCTGATTCTTCTGGGATCAGTTTAAATCAACTTGTCTACTCAATGCCAATTCTCTCACAGTTCTAAGTGCTTTACATGAAATTCAAAAATTGAAGTGCAGGGTTCTAATATATTAACTGAAGTTTGAAATGGCATTTAGATAATTAATTGGCAGAGAAGAACACGGGGAAGAATGTATTGAATTACTTAGATAAGGCAGTAGCATGCATACATAAGAATTGTCAAAAGAATAACACAGGAACCTCGTTTCATTAAATCCACTCTATACGTTGAGTGAAAAAAATCAGTTGTTCTGATGCAATAAACATTGTATTTACATCTCAATAGTTTGAAGCACAAATATCCAATGCATTGTGCAGTTCTTAAGGACTCAACCATATTCTTTAAAGTACTTCCTTCATAAGAGGTATATTATGTAATAGTAGAACACATCCACATTTGCTACAAAAATTCAATAAAACAAGCTAATAATCTTCTAAAATATTTATCTACTTGAGTGAATTAACTAAGTACACAATGAAAATTACTTCAGTTCTCCACAGCTATTTGCCCATGTGGTGTGTTCTCTGCACAGATTTCACAAATGCTTCTGGGAGGTGCAGGCTGCATTCCAGATGCACTGAATGAAGACTGTTGTACTGACCTAAATGTATAGATGAAGACTCCACAAAGTAATAAGCAAGGTAAAGCATAATACTGAAGTACCTTGATTACATGCTTCTTTTAGTCACAGTTGTATATTTTCCTTGGGGAATAACTCTTGAAAGAATTTGAGAGCCAAACTGAAATTTTAAAGTATATGGCCAAAAATCACAAACAGCAAGGTCAAAAGACAGATGACAGATTTCAAAAATTAATTTGGCTTCCCAGGTGGTGCTAGTGGTAAAGATACCTCCTGCCAATGCAGGAAATATAAGAGACGTGGGTTCAGTCCCTGGGTCAGGAAGATCCCCTGGAGACGGAAATGGCAACCCACTCCAGTATTCTTACCTGGAGTTTCCCACTGACAGAGGAGCCTGGTGGGCTACAGTCCATGGGTTGCAAAGAGTCAGACATGATTGAAGCAACAGCATGCATGCAATATACGTTATAATAAAGGTCTATATTCCTAATACATAAATAACCTAAAATATGAGAAAAAGCATCAAAACTAATGAAATGTCAATCAAAATCCTAGCAGGAATTTTAATGGAAAATATCAATATGATTCTAAATATATATACAGAAGTCCAGGAAATAGCCAAAATCATCCTGAAGAAAATAAAGTTGGAAAATTTGCACTGCCATAAATCAAAATTAGTAGTAATAAATTAACAATATTAAAATGAGATAGTACTGATGAAAAGCTCTAGACCAATTAAACAAAATAGAAAGACACTCATATATATATGAAAACTTGATTTTTGTTAAAGGCAGAGTTGCAAAGCAATAGGGAAAGAATGGTGTTTTTCAATAAATAGTGCTGTTCTAAATGTAAACTCAGAGAAGGCAATGGCACCCTACTCCATGGATGGAGGAGCCTGGTAGCCTGTAGTCCATGGGGTCGCTAAGAGTCGGACATGACTGAGCGACTTCACTTTCACTTTTCACTTTCATG
>NW_011494720.1:2660632-2675628 GCF_000754665.1 Bison bison bison
ACTTTCATGCATTGGAGAAGAAAATGGCAACCCACTCCAGTGTTCTTGCCTGGAGAATCCCAGGGATGGGGGAGCTTGGTGGGCTGCCTTCTATGGGGTCGCACAGAGTCGGACACGACTGAAGCAACATAGCAAATGTAAACTGAGAAAAAAAGAATCTTGACCACTAAGATGATATTTTACATAAAATACAAATATAAATTCCATATGTAAAAGAGAAAATAATAAAGCTTCTGGAAAATATTATAAAAAACTGTATATATGACCTTGGGGTTATCAAACATTTCTTAATCAGAACACAAAAATCATAAAATAAGATATAGATAAATTAAGATTCATTAAAATTAACTTTTTCTGTTCACCAAGTGATAACATTAAGTGAGAAATTATAGCCTGGGAATAGATATATGCAATTTATATATTAAAAAAGCACTGCTTTGCATATATAAGAACATTTGCAAACCAATAAGAAAGAAACATAAAATACAATAGGAAAATAGACTAACTGGTTGGACATCCCCCCTCGGAAAAAGGAATTGGTCTCATCTTTATTTTTCAGTAGGTAAATGAAAATTAAAATCACAATAAAATGCCACTACACTTTCACTTCAGTTCAGTTCAGTTGCTCAGTCGTGTCCGACTCTTTGAGACCCCATGGACTGCAGCACGCCAGGCCTCCCTGTCCATCACCAATTCTGGGAGTTTACTAGAACTCTGTCCATTGAGTCATTGATGCCATCCAACCATCTTATCCTCTGTTGTCCCCTTCTCCTCCTGCCTTCAATCTTTCTCAGCATCAGGGTCTTTTCAAATAAGTCAGTTCTTCGCATCAGGTGGCCAAAGTACTGGAGTTTCAGCTTCTGCATCATTCCTTCCAATGAATATTCAGGACTGATCTCCTTTAGGATGAACTGGTTGGATCACCTTGCAGTTCAGGGGACTCTTGCTTTCACTAGAGTGGCTAAAATTTAATGACTGATTATAACCATTGTCGGAGAAGGCAATGGCACCCCACTCCAGTACTCTTGCCTGGAAAATCCCATGGATGGAGGAGCCTGGTAGGCTGTAGTCCCTGGGGTCGCTGAGTCGGACACGACTGAGCGACTTCACTTTCACTTTTCATTTTCATGCATTGGAGAAGGAAATGGCAACCCACTCCAGTGTTCTTGCCTGGAGAATCCCAGGGACGGGGGAGCCTGGTGGGCTGCCATCTATGGGGTCGCACAGAGTCGGACACAACTGAAGCAACTTAGCTTAGCATAACCATTGTAAAATAATAGAACTCTCATACATGGCTGGTGGGAGTGTAAATTGGTACAACCTTTAAGAAAGTGTTTACTCATATCTATCAAACCTGAATATATACAGGAGTATATATTCTATGGACTTCCCTGGTGGCTCAGTGGTAAAAGGTCTACCTGCAAAGCAGGAGACACAGGTTTGATCCCTGGGTCAGGAAGATCCCTTGGAAAAGGAAATGGCAACCCACTCCAGTATTCTTGCCTGGAGAACCCCATGGATAAAGGAGCCTGGTGGGCTACAGACCATGGAATCTCAAAAGAGCTGGATACAACTAAACAACAACATGTCCTATGCCTCAGCAAATCTATAATCCACTCCTGATAGACAACCAGTAGAAATGTGTATGCACATTAAAAGTTATGAACAAGAATATTTGCACAGTCTCAAACCTGAAAAAAGTCTAAATATCTATAAACGGTAGAATGGGTAAATAAAATATGGTATGTTCACTCAATAGAAAGCTAAACAGCAATGAAAAGAACTGTTTCTATTTGAGACAATGTAAAGAATCTTATAAACCTAATATTTTTTAAAATAAGCCAGATACAAAAGCAAAACAAAACAAAAACAAAAAACAACCATACTACATGGCTCCATTTATTAGAGCCAAAAATAAACAAAAGTAATATACGATATTAGAGGCCATGAGAGTGGTCACTGCTGGATTGGTAAGAAGCTGTAGTTGGCATAGAGCGCTGGGGCTTGAAATGCTGGTAATTTCAATTCCTGATCTAGGTGTTGGTCACATGAGATTTACTTTATGGTAAGTAATAAATATTAAATTGTTTACAAATTTCTGATTATATTTCCTGTCAATAAAATTTATTTTTTAATATAATTTATTTTAAAGCAATTACTCTCCAGCGCCCTCTCCAGTGCCCACGTTCACACACTTTCTTTTTTCTGTATATCCAGTTTCAAAACTGGCACATCTACTCTTGTTCAAATACCTATGCCCAACTGAAAATGTATTATCCTAGTCTCAAAAAAAGACACAAAAAGTCATGTCCAGTTGCTGAAATGTGCTCTGAGTTTAAGATCTCTGGAGGCTGTGAAGTTCTCTTGGTGGGTTTCAAATGTGGCTCCTTATGGTCCAGCAAGTGATACATTGGTCTAGCTTAGTGATGAAGCTGATCATCCCAACAAGCTCACAAAGCCACAGTAAAGGATAAACAACAGCACCATCACCAAAAAAGCGTCCATGTGAAAGATAGAGAAGTGGAAGGGCCATGGAGAGTGGAGTGGTCTGAGGTGTGTATCCCGGTGGGAGGAAGAGAAGTGATTTCCTGCTCTGTATTAGAATGAAGTCCTCAGGGGACAGCCTGATTTTGAGGACCTTCCTGTCACACCTGAAGGAAGCAGAGAGAAGACTCCTTTTCTGAAACTGCATTGCTTTGGCACCTCTCTTCCTGTTGGTATATTTGAAGGGATGATGATTATCTTTGCTTAGGACCATGTATGGTTCTCTTTTCAGATGCTGGAACTTACTGGCAGTGTTGCTGTTGCTAAGTCACTTCCATTATGTCCTACTCTCTGTGATGCCATGGACTTTAGCCCACCAGGCTAGTCTGTCCATGGGATTCTCCAGGCAAGAATACTGAAGTGTGTTGCCATTTCCTTCTCCAGAAGATCTTCCCAAACCATGGATCAAACCTGCATCTCTTATGTCTCCTGCATTTGTAGGCAGGTTCTTAACCACAAAAGCCACTGGCAATAAACTCCCTTAAAATTCCAACTCAGTGCTAAACCATTATTCATCCCACAAATATTTACTAGCTGTATATAGTTTTCCAGATATTATAATTATACTAGATATTATTATATTATATTATGATAATAAATAATATTATACTATTTTACCAGATATTATGCTTGGGGTACATAAGGGAGCACAAAAAACACAAATCCTTAGCTTCAAGGAGATTAAATTCTAGTGGGAGCAGCAGGCTGACAACAATGCTTTACCATCTGAGCCACCAGGGAAGCCCCAACAAGGAACACAATAATTACTAAATGTGCACTTCAGAAAGTAATTAGTGCTGGTAAATAAAGAAGTTGAGCTTGATTTATTAGGGAAAGGAAGACTAGGACCAGAGGACAGAGAAATAACAGAAGGAGAGTTGGCAAAATTTTAATATTTGTATGATCAGGGGAAGCCATTTTGCGAAAGTAAGGTTTGAGCAAGGACTTGTGGGAAAGAGACAGTCAGCCAAACAAATACCTAAGGCAAGAGAATTCAAAGGGGTGGAAAATAAAGAAAATTCCCTCAGAGGTCTAAGGAATATAAGTTGAAAGGATTTTTTGGTTTGGTTTTTGTTTTGTTTCTAATTCTGACTCAATGGACTATTCAAATGATTCCTTCTTTTCTGAATTTCAGACTCTATTTTGCAATTGTTTAACATATGTCGTATTTTATATTTCACATCCAACTCAGGTTTACTGCTGAAAACATTTGGAATTATAATAGGATATTATTATAACCACATTCAGTTCAGTTCATGTCTGAACTTCAGTTCATCTTTGTGACCCCATGGACTGAAGCACACAGGCTTCCCTGTCCATCACCAACTCCAAGAGTTTACTCAAACCCTGTCCATTGAGTCAGTAATGCCATCCAACCATCTCATCCTCTGTGGTCCCCTTCTCCCCCTGCCTTCAATCTTTCCCAGCATCAGGGTCTTTTCCAATGAGTCAGTTCTTCGCATCAAGTGGCCAAAGTACTGGAGTTTCAGATTCAGCATCAGTCCTTCCAATGAATGTTTAGGACTGATTTCCTTTAGGATAGACTTGTTGGATCTCCTTGCAGTCCAAGGGACTCTCAAGTGTCTTCTCCAACACCACAGTTCAAAAGCATCAGTTCTTCGGTGCTCAGCTTTCTTTATAGTCCAACTCTCACAACCATACATGACTACTGGAAAAACCATAGCTCTAACCAGGTGGACCTTTGTTGGCAAAGTAATATCTCTGCTTTTTAATATGCTGTCTAGGTTGGTCATAACTTTCCTTCCAAGGAGCAAGTGTCTTTTAATTTCATGGCTGCCATCACCATCTGCAGTGATTTTGGAGCCCAAAAACATAGTCTCTCACTGTTTCCATTGCTTCCCCATCTATTTGCCATGAAGTGATGAGACTGGATGCCATGATCTTAATTTTCTGAATGTTGAGTTTTAAGCCAGCTTTTTCACTCTCCTCTTTCACTTTCATCAAGAGGCTCTTTAGTTCTTCTTCACTTTCTGCCATAAGGGTGGTGTCATCTGCATATCTGAGGTTATTGATATTTCTCCCAGCAATCTTGATTCCAGCTTGTGCTTCATCCAGCCCAGTGTTTCTCATGATGTACTCTGTGTATAAGTTAAATAAGCAGGGTTACAGTATACAGCCTTGACATATTCCTTTCCTGATTTGGAACCAGTCTGTTTTTCCATGTCCAGTTCTAACTGATGCTTCCTGACCTGCATACAGATTTCTCAGGAGACAGGTCAGGTGGTCTGGTATTCCCATCTCTTTAAGAATTTTTCACAGTTTGTAGTGATCCACACAGTCAAAGGCTTTGGCATAGTCAATAAAGCAGAAATATATGTTTTTCTGGAACTCTCTTGCTTTTTTGATGATCCAGCGGATGTTGGCAATTTGATCTCTCGTTCCTCTACCTAACTGGAAGTTCATGGTTCATGTACTGTTGAAGCCTGGCGTGGAGAATTTTGATCATTACTTTGCTAACATGTGAGATGAGTGCAATTGTGCGGTAGTTTGAGCATTCTTTGGCATTGCCATTCTTTGGCATAATCACATTATATTAACTGAAATAATCATAAAGATTTTATCACATTATTTGTCATATAGGAAAGATTCAAAATGGTTAACTATTAAATATTAATACTATTAATCAAAAGAATTGCTTTGGGGAAGATGAAAATAATTGAAAAAAGACCATAAATATTTTAAGTATAGACTTTATAATTCTTAGCTTCTGATGAGTTATTAAACTCCACAAGTAATCTTAGCATCATTTATTTATAGTTTTAAGATGTAAGGAAAAGAAAACCAGAGACATAGTGGGCCAATCAGGAGACCAATTGTTGAGAAGAAAGCATATAAATATACTTGATATACTATATCATTAAAATGTATGTCTGCATTTTAATTATAACAATAGTCAATAAATCTACCAAAACTTTATGAATACCGTGGTGCCAGGCAATGTACTTCATTTTACAAAAGGTCTGGATTAAGGATCCAACTTCCGTTCAGTGACAAGAGCAGTGTTGCTCATTCTGCTGACAATGAAATATTATGCAATTAGTGTCAAGGACTGTTTGAGTGGAGAGAAGGGTGAGCTGCATAATTAGAAGCTAATTACAGGGAGAGATCCAGGCTGCAGATATTTGTAGAATATTTCTTTTCTGATAAAATGCAGAATATTATGTGACATTATGATAATAAGCTGATTTCTAGGATGCAATGGGGCAGCAAACGATTGTTATTCTAAATTAAGAGGAAGTGCTCCCTGTGTCCATTATTTCATACTTAAATTTCACGTTCTTTTGTAATCAACCAAAATGCAAATGATTTTGCCACCTGTGTGTCCAAGAAGAGCTGAGAAGGATCGATAGGAAGCTATTTTCCACCTGAAAGAAGAGGGAATTTGCAGACTCTTTATGAACTGTTTTCTGATTCTTCAGGTTTGTAATAAACAAATTTTTGCCCACAAAATGAAAACGTAGAATCAGAAACTGAGTAATACAGCTTGTATTTTCTTTCCTATATTCAATGACTCAGTCTCTGCTCAGTGAGTCTAAAATATCTCAAAAGGTATGAAAACAACCATGCTTCCTCTCCAAGAAGGTCATAGAATCAAGGACAGAATCTCTAGCAGGAAAGTTAGAATAAATGGATCTTGAATACCAAAACAGATGGGAGGGGGCTCAGAAATGTTTTCATTACTGTTAGTAAGTCTAGGTTCCAGTCAGAAGGTTTAAAAGCTGACTGTGATGCATAGGATTATAGCTGATTACTGCACATTTCAAATCAAAAATCAAATGCCATCATTTAACACGAAGTGTGAAAACAGACAGAAAACATGAAGTTCAGGCTGCCCCAGCATAACTTATTTGAATAGTCACGAAAAATACAAACCTAAAATGTACTGAAATAACAATATTAAAGGGGCTTCCCTTGTGGCTCAGTGGCTAAAGAATCTGCCTGCAATGCCTGAGATGCAGGAGGCTTAGGTTTGATCCCTGGGTCAGGAAGATCCCCTGGAGGAAGACATGGCAACTTATCCCAGTATTCTTGCCTGGAGAATCCCATGAACATAGAAGCCTAGTGGCTACAGTCCATAGGGTCACAAAGAGTCAGAGGTGACTGAGCACACAAACAACCATATTATAAATTCACTTTTATGCAGTACTTTGTAGTTTGCAAGCTGCCTTCATGCACATGATTACTTTCCCCAGTATCTTGTGAGTTATCTCAGGAGCTGAGACTTTAACTCATTCATCTTGTAACCTTCAGGCCTCCCAAGTTCCCTGGGTGCCCAGCTGGTACCAGTTGTAGTCAGGAAGCCCTCTTCTTCCTAAGTGTTGGTCCCAACTCTATAAAGCTCTCCAATTAACTTCTAATTTTTTTCTTTTTTATTGAGGTATAATTGCTTTACTATATTGTGTTATTTTCTGCAGTACAGCAAAGTGAATCAGCTATCAGCTGTATGTACACATGTATCCCCTTTCTCTTAGACCTCCTTCCCACTGCCTCCACAATCCCCCCGCTCTGGGTCATCACAGAGCACTGAACTGAGCTCTCTGTGCTGTAAGAAAGGTCCCATTAGCTGTCATATGTCAATGCTACTCTTCCAGTTCATCCCACCCTCCCCTTCCCCTCCATGTCTACATGTCCATTCTCTCCTTCTTTGTCTCTAATCCTGCAATGGAAATAGGTTCATCTGCACCATTTTTCTAGATTCCACATATCTAAATTTAATAATCCCAGTCATTTACTCTTTTTCCCAGCCAAGGATGTGAAAATACTTCCTTCAGTTACTCCCTCTGTGAATCCATAATCCTATGCATTTGAATTTTTCACCTCTCTAATACATGACTGGTGATTCTTCATATCAAGTCCTATTAAATTAACTCGTGTGGTTTCTCTTTCTTGACAGAATCCTGGCTGATAAAGGAAAGAGGATTCAAATACGGTCCAGAACTGGAATAGGGCATTGGTTGAGTTCATCACTTTGAAATTTTACCACCTGTACCCTTTACATCCAGATCTTTGTACACAAATAATTTTTTTAAAACTTTTTTCTTCTTTAAATGGGCATTCCATTGGGATCTTGCTGAAAAGTTGAATCAGCTTCCATATCCCACTCTTCCAACTGGTGAATACATTAGAGCTGCTAATAATGATCATTAGAAATTTCCTGATGCTGGCTAATTTTCTTGGAAATAGATGCCTTTGGCTTTAGTTTTTACCCCTTCATTTTGAGAATGACATGCCAGAGCTGATAGAAGAAAGAGAAATAAGTGAAGGAACTAAGACAAATATTTCCTTTAGTCTATTTCCTTGATGAAAAGGAAAAGAAATACATTAAACTGAGAGTCCGAGCCCAGTCATCAACTGCCCTGTGGGAGAAATGTCAGGTGTTATTGGTCTTTTGCTTTTTGAGGTTTTATTAAGCACTCTGAGAAACTTAGGTCTCTTTGTGTTGAAATGGAACAATCACATCAAATGTTGAAGCAGCTCTTTAAAGAAAGTGTTTCAAACATTTTGAAAAAATGTTTCTAAGGAGTCAATTTCTGAAGCTAGCTGATTTAGTTTGTTTTGACCTAAAAACAAGCAACCACTATAGAGACTAAGATACGGTAGCACACTCTTTTAAAGAACTCTGTTTGGTTGCTAAGTCAAATAATTCCCAAATCTTATCCATCAGCAACCTCCTAGTTAAACCTGTGTTCCGTTAGAAAGGCTCAGCTCTGTCACTTTTATAGGTCTTCTTGCCGTATTCCTTCTTTTGCTATTACAACCAACAATTCTTTTTAGAAAGATTTTCCTTCTTACTGACATTTTCAAATAAAATCTTGAAAAATCTTCAAATCACTACTTTCTAAAAAGAAAATAAACCTCTGGAAATCATTTAACTTCCTCATTTTTCCAGGTCCAAGTCTGGCACCATCCTTCTCTCATTCAGTAAATGCGTTTGATCCCCACTATGTGCTGAGTCCTGTGTTCCTGTGCCAAGCATTGCAAATAGACAACTTGAATCCAGAACCTGCCCTCAAGGAGCTGTTTCTTCAGGTGAATAAATGTTTATGATATAAGATTTGATATGGTAACTAGCAAAAGAAGGAAACAGAGAGCGATGAAAATCCAGGAAAGGCCACACTGATCTCAATTGAAGAGGGTCAGAAATAGAAAACATGACATTTAGATTTGATTCAATGCTGAAAAATTTCATCACACTGCCGGGTGGGTGGCATGTTAACTATAACAGAATAGACTAGAATTAAATGAATCAAGACTTGAATTAGATATACCCACAAAATAGGAAACAAACTTCAGGAAATGAATTTAGCTATAGCTTCTCATACTTTAAGTATGCTCCAACAGTAACAATTGACAAACAGCAGTGTTGAATACGACGTTAACTTAAACCAAGCAGCATTGGCAGGGTTAAAATATTTGTTTGCTCCATGGCCCCACATCCCCATTATGCTATATTTAAAACAAAATTTGCGTTTAATTTCCGTTTTAATTTTATCTCTATCTGAAACACAAACGGCATTGATAAATCACACAGAAGTTAAGTTTGAGCTAGAAAGACATAACCAAGCTCAGCATTGTAGCAAATGAAACTGCTCTTGAGAAGAAAAGGGCAGTCTTGTCACAGGACAATCTGTTTCAAAAATCAGGACATTTATGCTAAATTGTGTCCAATTCCGTGGGGCACCACCCAGCTGAAATTCAGCCAGGCCACCTGATTCCTTCTTCCACTGGTAAAGACCATGTCATATGAACCAGCTGCCATGGATATGGTTCAGAAATCTGTCCCTAAAAAGAACTCTGGGCCATCTGTGCTTATAGTTCTAGCAATAGAATGTTCTCCAAATCATAAACCTTCATCCAATAACCTCACATCAAGACCTTCTCCAACATGAGATTTCAAGAGCAGAACTCACTGGCATTCCTGTATTCCATTGAGAAGGTACCTGATTTGAAGAAAAGGGGGGAATTTAACATTGTAAATTCCTTGAGAATAGCAGAGTATCTTTTCACCTTAATTTTGCTAGAGTCAGGCACTGTGCTTGACAAAAAGAATGTATATTGAATTTTACTGAAGCAGCTTGTAGGGTGCCAAGCATAGTTTAGCAAGTTTCACAAGGTTATCCCTTGATGGAAAGAATAGTTTTTACGATCCTAAAGAAAGATAAGGAAATTTAGGCTCATTGGTTTAGTAATTTACCCAAGTTGACGTACATAGTGACAGATCCAAGATTTAGACACAGAATGACTTTATTCTACACCTCTATTTAGCAAATTTCACCATTTCATTTTTTTTCTTTTTCTTTTTTTTTGGTCTTTTTGTTTTGCTTTAGAACTTCAGCTTTGATTGTGATGTGTTTTTCTTGAGCAAACCTCTGATACAAGTTCTCTATGGCTCATAAGAGAAAGGTAAAATGACTAATTAAGTGAGGCTGAAAGAGCAGTGAGATTTTTAGAAAATTTATATTTAGAAGAGAGAATGTGAAAGCAACTACAGAGAGTTTGAAACACAAGAAAGAGTCAAACCAGGCAGGAAATATATATTTGATGAACTTCAGAGAATTGGCAGAATATACTAAAGAAAACAAATAAAAAGAATGTTTATTTTATTTTGATTTAAAAAAAACGAAAAGAAAAGCTTTGCCAAAGCCATCATTTTCTCTTCAACATCAGGCAGTTGGTAGATGGAGAAGGAAATGGTAACCCACTCCAGTGTTCTTGCCTGGAGAATCCCAGGGATGGGGGAGCCTGGAGGGCTTCCATCTATGGAGTCGCACAGAGTCGGACATGACTGAAGTGACTTAACAGCAACAGCAGCAGCAGATGTCAGAAACTGCAAATATACTTAAAGACATTGATGCAAAAGATGAGACTAGCATTCTCATACTAATGTGCTGGTGAGGAAATACCAGGGCTGACCCTGACCACGGGTCCTTTTGGTGTTTGTCCACTGAAGCTCTGCTCTTAAGAACAGCATCAGATAAGAGACATGATTAGTGAAGATGACAGAGATATTTTGAAATGCAGTCTGAATCCAAGCATATATCCTATGACTCTACATACATGTATGTATTAATGGAGACAAGACTTGAAAATCTCCCAGGCAGACAAAACCATTTCAGCCATGTAAGCAAAGCTAAATCCAGCTTATTTCATGGACATAATGGAAAGTTAACGAGTTATTAATGCCTCTGATAATCATAAACAAGTCTCCTGTTCACAATTTGGTCCTCACTCAGTGAAATCGTCATATAAAGTAAAGCTATCTGAATTTTCTTTTATATATATATATATATATATACACACATATATCTTTTGTAGAGTATAAACAGAATACTGCATGATATATATAAAATATAACATATACTTATATATGAGATACTCTGTAATGTCCTATATATTATGTATATAGCTGATAACATAATACAAGGATAAATGTAAAAAAGGAAGTTACTAAAAATATGTTAAAATTTTTTGATATAGGGACTTCCCTGGTGGTCCAATGGTTAGAATCCACCTGCCAATGCAGGGGACGTAGGTTCAATCCCTGGTCAGGGAACTAAGATTCCACCTGCCATGGGGCAACTAAGACCCAATACAAACACATAAATAAATACTAAAAAAAATTTTTTTGATATAGAAGTTGGAATACAAGTCAAGTGATCAAATCATCTAAGAAAAATAGTAATATAGGTTTTTGGGGGTTTTTTGTTTTTATAAAAATGTTTGATGAACAGCATACTCACCTTTGGTCTTTGTTTATTGAAATCACCTACATATATTTTTGTAATTGCCAACATTTGTTTCGATTTTTTTCTCAACTGCTGTTTTCTTTCAGCCCCTTGGAGAAACTATTTAGGAGAATGGGCAGCTTCTTGTTTAAATTTTTGCAGGCCCTTTTGATAACATATGATGATGGCAGAACTTGGCCTCAAGTTATCTTCCAAACAGGAGCTTTCCCAAATAGGCACTAACAGAAACCTCAGTGATCTTTGGAATGGTAAAACTGCATGAATCATCATTGTAGGAAAATTGGACTTAGGCACCTGTGCAGTCCATTTTTCAGAGGATCAATTCCACCTCAGTGCATACATATGCAATGAAGCCGTGTATGTTCAGTTGCCCAGTCGTGTCCAACTCTTTGCAACCCCATAGACTGCAGCATGCTAGGCCTCTCAAGTTCAAGTTCATTGAGTCAGTGATGCCATCCGGCTGTCTCATCCTCTGATGCCTCTTCTGCTCTCAATCCTTCCCAGCATCAGGGATTTTCCAATGAGTTGGTTGTTCACATCAGATGACCAAAATCCTGGAGCTTCAGCGTCAGTCATGTATAGGTCCAGTTATTAACACTTAATCAAGTCAAGTAAAAATTTCCTATGATTTAGTAGTTAATGGTAACCATATTTATTTGAAACTCTATGTAGTTTATAAAGATCAAGAGGATGAGTAATAAAATTTACCCATATAAAAAATGAGTGTCCAAAATCCATTGCAGTTTTGCACTCAGAATGAAGATTCATATGAAATAGTGCACTCCACACAGAAGACTACTTCAAGGTTGCTTTTCCATAGTTAGTATTTCAACCCCCATTACTAACAATGGATGAATTTCCTAGAGGCCATCTGTCCTCTGCATGCAAAGATAGAGATTCCCTGAACTTTTATGAGAAATACCTGACTCAATTTGAATCATATTGAAGCTGGTAAAACAGATTGTCCATAAGAAGATGAAGATATTTTCTGAAGAATATATGAAAAAAATGACTTACACTGGGGTGTATTTTATCTCATAATGTAACAATATAATATTATTTGTTCATAAGTAGTAGAGTAGTAATCTTGAAGTTTTCCCAAATCGTTGATGTTCTCAACTGAAAAATTATGCAAGATGAATACTTTAAAAGTCAGTTGAGAAGTTTTATATAGCTCTCTGCATATAAATCTCATCCTTCACTATTTACATCAAATAAATATGTGGCAACTTTGCAAATTTCAAAGCATCCTTTCAAATTTCAAAATATGTGACAACTTTGCAAATTTCAAAGCATCCTTTGCACCTCAAAGGAGCTCTGTACCCAGAGTCTCTAAACCAAATGTGTGGCATTTAATTTGTTGAATGGCAGACTTAGGCTCCAGCAGCAAACACCAGAACCCTAAATCCTGGAGGGTGACAGTTGTACCAGACCTATCCCTTTACAGGTACTAGCATGGCACCTGGATATGAAAGTCACTCAGTCGTGTCTGACTCTTTGCAACCCAATGGACTGCATAGTCCATGGAATTCTCCAGGCCAGAATACTGGAGTGGGTAACCTTTCCCTTCTCCAGGGGATCTTCCCAACCCAGGGATTGAACCCAGGTCTCCTGCATTGCAGGCAGATTCTTTATCAGCTGAGCCACAAGGGGAGCCCAAAAATACTGGAGTGGGTAGCCTATCCCTTCTCCAGCAGATCTTCCCGACCCAGGAATCAAACCGGGGTCTCCGGCATTGCAAGCAGATTCTTTACCAACTGAGCTATGAAGGAAAGGCAACTCAAAAGCACCGAACTTTTAAAAGGCTTCTCAGTAGCATTTTCCTTGGGCATGTGATTTTTCCCCTACTTAAACACTGATGGAAAACACTATGAAGTTCTCCATAATGCATTCAATAAAGGACCTTTAGAATAAATTTTTAAATGTAAGATTTTGAAACTTCAACTTCATTATTAGTGGGTGTCATGTAAAAAGTAAACAATTGTATTTACACTAAGTTGCAAATTTAATACACTTTGATTTATTTTAAAGCTATATTGACCACCTACTATATCCAGGTGTCACATGGCTGAGGAAAATGCTATGGAGAAACCTTTTAAAAGCTCTGTGTTTGTGAACTGCCTTTCCTTTAGACTTCCCAGAATCCTCATGCCAATTAAATGTACACTCCACTAGTATCATTAGGGCTAATAAAACATTGTGCAGAAATTGATTTGATGAGTACAATATATTCTAAAGTGCCCTAAGTTTCAGTTATATCAGGGGAAGAAATGACTTCATAGAACATTGTGGACTATGGAGGAAAATTCAGAAGATTACTTCACTCACTGAAATGTGGACTTTATGATGTCCCTTTCCTTGGGTTGACCCTTGCTTATGACACGTTATATCTCCATGATGTTGGTATTCATGAGACTGTCAGCTGGTAACTCTTGCAAGAGTTGTTTGCATCAAGTACAATGACCAAAGTGTTTTCGTTGTCTTTTTGCTAAAGAGCTGATGCACAGGCGATAAATCAAGCAAATCATTGGATTATCATCATCAGTCCAACTTGTTCATATGTGGATGGAATAGATTCTCTCATTATTCCAAATATTTTTCAAATATTTAATTCTGGATAGTGGAAAAAATTGAATATTTTTGAACTTTTTCTTTTATTCTTATTCTTTCATTTTGACCAGGCTTAAGAAAGCAGAAACGCAATTTTCTAGTCTTACTTCAAATAATCCCTTAGGATTCATTTCTCCAACAACACCTTCCAAATCATCGTTAAATCCATAGCTAACAGAAACAAAGACAAAATTAGTGAGCAAAACAATAGCCAAGCCTATGATATAGCACAAAAATTTCTTAGAGAGCTGTTTTTCAGTCATGATGTCATGTCTGACTCTTTGCAACCCCATGGATTATAGCCCACCAGGCTCATCTGTCCATGGGATTTCCCAGGCAAGAATACTGGAGTGGGTTGCCATTTCCTTCTCCAGGGAATCTTCCCAACCAAGCAATCAAGCTCATGTCTCCTGAATCGGCAGTTGGATTCTTAACCACTGGCCACCAAGGAAGCCCATAAATTCTTAAATAATCCCTTATAAAATGAATTGTTCTGTTGTGATATATTGGTCTAGAAACTAAATCTACTTAGAAAGAAGCTTTGGAATTTACCTTGATGATTGGACTAATTAGATGTAAGTTAATACAATGGAAATTATTATAAACAGGGCCTCTGGAGACAATAAACACCCCTTTGTAAGGATTTCCTACTTTGTAAGGGAGTCAAGGAGGCCACAGTTGTGAGAGAATAAACTCCACTCCACACTGTTCTCTATCAGCAAGTATATATGTATTTACAGCAAATAAATACATAAGTATATATAGTGAAGACATAAACAGCAAATATATAAAAATACATATACAGCAAATATATATATATGTATAAATATATACATATACTGCAAATATATGTTTTTATATATGTATAGCATATATATCGGAGAAGGCGATGGCACCCCGCTCCAGTACCCTTGCCTGGCAAATCCCATGGATGGAGGGGTCTGGTAGGCTGCAGTCCATGGGGTCTCGAAGAGTCGGACACGACTGAGCGACTTCACTTTCACTTTTCACTTTCATGCATTGGAGAAGGAAATGGCAACCCACTCCAGTGTTCTTGCCTGGAGAATCCCAGGG
>NW_011494720.1:2675904-2679844 GCF_000754665.1 Bison bison bison
CGGATTTGCATACTCTTCTTATAGGGTTAAACTATTAAATATGTTTCTCCTTAAGAAACTGATTGCATAAACTTGTTTAATTTTATACTTCCTGTATAGTACTTCAACACATCTTAGAAAAAAGTGACTTTAGATTTGAATTCAACTGTGTCAACAAACATCATATTTATAAGTCACTACCATGGGAACCGTGAGTTGGGCACATCCCATTAAATTTCTCTTTGTTTCTTCTATTACCAAATGGAAAGACAGAATACATGCCAAAGTAATCTAGACCAAAAAGAAGTTCTCTCTAGGAAACAAAGCTGGAGAGGGGGGAAAATAGTGTTCCAATGGAGAATCTGATTAAATGAAAGCAGCCAGTGCCGACAGAAGCACAGGGATAACATCATGGCTATTTTGATCCAGGGAGTATTGACCATGGGGAGAAAAGGGATTTACTCTTATTTGACAAAGTCTAAAGTTTTCTAGGTCACCACATACCCAGTTTTAGCAAAGTGACTTTTGGATCTCATACAACTATATAATTTATCTTTTGGCTGAAGTTAATATAATAAACTAGGAGGCCTTTAAGGACCAGGTTGACCGTGACCTGGATGTATTTATTTTCCATTTCTTGTTCAATGAGAAAACTATTTCAGGATTAGACAGCCTTAAAAATAACAGAAGGAACATTTTCACAAGAACCTATACATCAGGTGGGGGGCGGGGAGAAGGGGTAATCATTTTCAGATGTCTTTTCTCTCCAACACTTGATTACACTCATTATGTTTTGATGTTAGACTTTCACACTGGCCAGCATTTGCAGGGACAAGGAAAGAAAGGCTAAAGAGACAGGTCACAAACACCACTGATTAGATGGGATGAATAATGTATTAAAATATGACGAAGTCAATATCTCTAGATTGGGGAATTAGGGATATGCAACTCTGATCTGGAGCATCACAAGAAAAATTGTTCTGAGTTAGTGTCAAAATGTATAGGGAAACCCCTCACCAGACTACAGTAAATGATGACATCTGGAAAAATCACTCTCTGAATTATCTGATTAAAAAAAAAATGGTGAATAATTTTTTAAAAATCAAGTATTTCCTTTGTTTTTAGTGTCATTTATACATTATTTGGTGTTGGAGAAGACTCTTGAGAGTCCCTTGGACTGCAAGGAGATCCAACCAGTCCATTCTGAAGGAGATCAGCCCTGGGATTTCTTTGGAAGGAATGATGCTGAAGCTGAAACTCCAAGACTTTGGCCACCTCATGTGAAGAGTTGACTCATTGGAAAAGACTCTGATGATGGGAGGGATTGGGGGCAGGAGGAGAAGGGGACGACAGAGGATGAGATGGCTGGATGGCATCACTGACTCGATGGACAAGAGTTTGGGTGAACTCCGGGAGTTGGTGATGGACAGGGAGGCCTGCTGCTGCTACTGCTAAGTCACTTCAGTCGTGTCCGACTCTGTGCGACCCCACAGACAGCAGCCCACCGGGCTTCCCCGTCCCTGGGATTCTCCAGGCAAAAACACTGGCGTGGGTTGCCATTTCCCTCTCCAATGCATGAAAGTGAAAAGTGAAAGTGAAGTCGCTCAGTCATGTCCGACTCTGTGCTGCAATTCATGGGGTGGCAAAGAGTCGGACACGACTGAGCGACTGAACTGAACTGAACTGATGCATTATTTATTGGTGATTCACTCTTAAAGGACTCAGTTTAAGAAGAATAGCATTAAAATTACATTATGTGAACTATAGTGTATTCAACTACAATTATATACTCATTTATCTTTGTTTGTGGTTAATCTCCTAAAGCCTTACATAAGCTTGATCAGAAATGTTTAATCATTCATAAATAAGTTATTTGTTTTCATTTCTAGGTTTTTATTAAAGCTGTACAGGCACATAGTCAAATAGTTTTGTAAAGTTATTCAAGCATATATTTTAATGAGTCAAGTAGTTCTTCATAAATATGTTTGGGGGAAGGTGAACTCAATTAATTAGATCCCCTTTCAAGGGAAACGCTGTTGCTTATTTGCTAAGTAGTGCCTGACGCTTTTGTGACCCCATGGACTGTAGCCTGCTGGGCCCCTCTGTCCATGGGGATTTCCAGGCAAGAATACTGGAGTGTGGTGCTATTTTCTTTTCCAGGAGATCTTCCTAGCACAGGGATCATACCTGAATCTCCTGAGTCTCCTGGATCGGGGGTGGATTCTTTACCATGTGAGCCACCATGGAAGCCCTTCAAGTGGTATACTTTAAGGGATAATAGACAATGTGGACGAATGGGAGATGATGGCAAAGATTGCAAGGCTTTAGCTTCTTGGTTAAAATACCCACCATATTCATTTTAAAATCTCTTATAAACATTCATATTTACATGAGTTGATATGTGGATCATCTGTCTTTATACAACTAAGAAGAATAATGCTTGAGTTAAAATAAGTAAATTTAAATTCTGAACAAATTTTGCCAAATTTTGATGAACTGCTATATAACTTGCTTTTTATTTTCAAACACAGTTTAAATTTCTTCTTATTCATAATCCAACAACTTAATTTTCTTCTGAAACTATTCTTTCTCCTTGATTTAAAATCTGATTTTTTTCACTTGTTTCAACATTTCATTTGCATTACCTGTCAAAATTCTCAAATGATGAATTAACCTTTTAGTTCTTTATCTGCTCTCTTCCCCCTGCCAACCCAGTGTTTCTACGATGTCTCCCAAAATACCCACAATGTCTCCAAAAATAGGTTTTGAAGACAGTTATTTAGTTCAACACATTTGTAACAAAGTCATTGAGATCTATTTATGAGTTCAAATCAAATACTGAAATGTTCTGTTCTGGCTAAACAAATACGTGGTGAGATGGAAGATAAGATATGCATTTATTATAATCCTCAAATAGTTTAATGCTAAACTTGTTATATTTGCTATTAATTAATTAGCTTTAATTGAGGTCATTTAATTTCTTTATTTGGTAGATAAGATACAAAATTGCTAGATACCAGACCATAATGGAATTCCTTCTGTATCTGTTACCACACTCTTCAAGTTTCCACTTGAAAGGTCATTTAGAAGCTGTGATAGATTGCTTTTTAACCCATCTATAGTAAAATTAAAATTCAATGAGTTTTTAAATTGTTCAGTTCAGTTCAGTCACTCAGTCATGTCTGACTCTGCGACCCCATGGACTGCAGAAACCATAGCCTTGACTAGACGGACCTTTGTTGGCAAACTTATGTCTCTGCTTTATAACATGCTGTTTAGGTTGGTCATAACTTTTCTTCCAAGGAGTAAGCGTCTTTTTATTTCATGGCTGCAGTCACCATCTGCAGTGATTTTGGAGCCCAGAAAAATAAAGTCAGCCACTGTTTCCCCATCTATTTGTGCATTCATAAAGTGCTTAACAGAGAAGGCAATGGCACCCCACTCCAGTACTCTTGCCTGGAGAGTCTCATGGACAGAGGAGCCTGGCTGAAGTCCATGGGGTCGCTAAGAGTCTGACACGACTGAGTGACTTCACTTTCACTTTTCACTTTCATGCAGTGGAGAAGGAAATGGCAACCCACTCCAGTGTTCTTGCCTGGAGAATCCCAGGGACCGGGGAGCCTGGTGGGCTGCAATCTCTGGGGTTGCACAGAGTCGGACACGACTGAAGTGACTTAGCAGCAGCAGCAGCATATATATACAGAAATAATATAGAAATAATATTAATAAATAATAAATAAACTAATAAATAATAATGATATAGAAATAATAAATAATAAAGAAAATATATATAAAAAGAAATAATGCCAAATAAAAGGAAGGGCTAAATGAAGGAAAGATTCATTCCTTTAGCTTAACGGATTTGCATACTCTTCTTATAGGGTTAAAGCTATTAAATATGTTGCTCCTTAAGAAACTGATTGCATAAACTTGTTTAATTTTAGACTTCCTGTATAGTACT
>NW_011494720.1:2679944-2681116 GCF_000754665.1 Bison bison bison
CAAGGAGTAAGCGTCTTTTTATTTCATGGCTGCAGTCACCATCTGCAGTGATTTTGGAGCCCGCCCAAAATAAAGTCTGTCACTGTTTCCACTGTTTCTCCATCTATTTGCCATGAAGTGATGGGACCGGACTGAACTGATGGGACCGGATGCCACAATCTTAGGTTTCTGAATGTTGAGCTTTAAGCCAACTTTGTCTCTCTCCTCTTTCACTTTCATCAAGAGGCTCTTTAGTTCTTCTTCACTTTCTGCCATAAGAGTTGCTGCTGCTAAGTCACTTCAGTCGTGTCTGACTCTGTGTGACCCCATAGACAGCAGCCACCAGGCTCCCCCACCCCTGGGATTCTCCAGGCAAGAACACTGGAGTAGGTTGCCATTTCCTTCTCCAATGCAGGAAAGTGAAAAGTGAAAGTGAAAAGTGAAAGTGAAATCTCTCAGTCGTGTCCGACTCTTAGCAACCCCATGGACTGCAGCCTACCAGGCTCCTCCATCCATGGGATTTTCCAGGCAAGAGTACTGGAGTGGGGTGCCATTGCCTTCTCCTGCCATAAGAGTAGTGAATTAAATTTAAATCATAAGTGACTCTTAAGGGGTATCCCAGGTGGTTCAGTGGTAAAGAATCTGCCTGCCAATGCAGGAGATGAAGGAGACTTGGGTTCAATCCCTGGTCAGGAAGGCCCCCTAGGGTAGGAAACCCACTCCAGTATTCTTGCCTGGTGGGCTATAATCCATGGGGTAACAAAGAGTCAAACACCACTTAGTGACTGAGCATGGGCAAGTGACTATTAAACTATGAATTCAGCTCTAAAGAGAGTTTTATTTTGGTTTGTCATTATGTATGACTTCTGTTGGGATAATTATCCTTGGGACTAGGGTCTTCACTGAACTTGTTTGCTGTTCTGTACTATGTGCCTATAGCTATGTCTGTCCCTGATTCATCACTCAATACCTTTGGGAGGAAAAAAACCAAAAATCAGAAGGTATTTATTACTTTTTATGCAGATTTTTTTTTTTTCCAGAATATGGTAGGCTCTTGCCAACATAGCATTCATCAGTTCAGTTCAGTTCAGTCATTCAGTCGTGTCCAACTCTTTGCGACCCCATGAACCACAGCACACCAGGCCTCCCTGTCCATCACCAACTCCTGGAGTTCACTCAGACTCACATCTGTC
>NW_011494720.1:2681592-2682427 GCF_000754665.1 Bison bison bison
AGCCTGGCTGAAGTCCATGGGGTCGCTAAGAGTCTGACACGACTGAGTGACTTCACTTTCACTTTTCACTTTCATGCAGTGGAGAAGGAAATGGCAACCCACTCCAGTACTCTTGCCTGGAAAATTCCATGGACTGAGGAGCCTGGTAGTCCATGGGGTCGCAAAGAGTCGAACACGACTGAGCAACTTCCACCTTCACTTCACCCACTCCAGTATTCTTGTCCTTCCCCGGTGGCTCAGCTGGTAAAGAATCTGCCTGCAATGCAGGAGACCTGAGTTTGATCCCTGGGTTGGGAAGATCTCCTGAAGAAGGGAAAGGCTACCCACTCCAGTATTCTGGACTTGAGAATTCCATGGATTGTATAGTCCATGCAAAGGCTCGGACACATCTGGGTAACTTTCACTTGCTGCTGAAGGAACAGAGCTACTGAGTGAAACATCAGCCTCAGTTCACAGGCACCCTTTCTCCTAGTCTGTGCCTCTATCATGAGTGTGGGAGTGTCCAGTGCTCAGTCGTGTCCTACTCGTACTGACCTCATGGGCTGCTGCCTGCCAGGCTCCTCTGTCCATGGGATTTTTCAAGCAAGAATACCAGAGAGGCTTGCCATTTCCTTCTCCAGAGGATCTTCCTGACCCAAGGATTGAACCCAAGTCTCCTGCTTGGCTGGCAGATTCTTTACCACTGAGCTACCTGGGTTTCCTTTATTCAGTTCAGTTCAGTACAGTCGCTCAATCATGTCTGACTCTTTGCGACCCCATGAACCACAGCACACCAGGCCTCCCTGTCCATCACCAACTCCTGGAGTTCACTCAGACTCACATCGATCGAGTCAGT
>NW_011494720.1:2682527-2682837 GCF_000754665.1 Bison bison bison
GACTTAGCAGCAGCAGCAGCAGAGTGCTTCGAAGTTTATCAATGTAGGGAGATTGTAATCAGAAGGTGATTAGATAAACCTAGGAAGGGCATTAGGAGTGTGACCTGAATGGTTTTCATTCCAGTTGTCAACCAGCTGGGATAGGAATGCATTCATCTCTACTGAAAGGCGGCTTCTCTGCTAGCTCAGCAGGTAAATAACCTGCCTGCAATGCAGGAGAACCAGGTTCGATTCCTGGGACAGGAAGATCCATGGGAGAAGGGATAGGCTACTCAGATGGTAAAACGTCTGCCCGCAATGCGGGAGACCT
>NW_011494720.1:2683196-2683708 GCF_000754665.1 Bison bison bison
CTTTCACTTTCATCAAGAGGCTTTTTAGTTCCTCCTCACTTTCTGCCATAAGGGTGGTGTCATCTGCGTATCTGAGGTGATTGATATTTCTCCCGGCAATCTTGATTCCAGCTTGTATTTCTTCCAGTCCAGCGTTTCTCATGATGTACTCTGCATATAAGTTAAATAAGCACGGTGACAATATACAGCCTTGATGTAGTCCTTTTCCTATTTGGAACCAGTCTGTTGTTCCATGTCCAGTTCTAACTGTTGCTTCCTGACCTGCATACAGATTTCTCAAGAGGCAAATAAGGTGGTCTGGTATTTCCATCTCTTTCAGAATTTTCCAGTTTATTGTGATCCACACAGTCAAAGGCTTTGGCATAGTCAATAAAGCAGAAATAAATGTTTTTCTGGAACTCTCTTGCTTTTTCGATGATCCAGTGGATGTTGGCAATTTGGTCTCTGGTTCCTCTGCCTTTTCTAAAGCCAGCTTGAACATCAGGAAGTTCATGGTTCACATATTGCTGAAG
>NW_011494720.1:2683927-2684381 GCF_000754665.1 Bison bison bison
CTTTCTAAGGCCCACTTGACTTCACATTCCAGGATGTCTGGCTCTAGGTGAGTGATCACACCATCGTGATTATCTGGGTCGTGAAGATCTTTTTTGTACAGTTCTTCTGTGTATTTTTGCCACCTCTTCTTAATATCTCCTGCTTCTGTTAGGTCCATACCATTTCTGTCCTTTATCGAGCCCATCTTTATTACTTTACCTCTAAATTATGCAAAGGCCTTACTTCTTCTAAGACCACTTGCATTATACCTAAGAATATCTACATTTAAAATATTTTAATATATATTTCAACAAAGACTTATATGCCTGGCACTGTGCTGGGCACTTCACATGTATTTTCTCACACCAAAATATGTGCTGTACAATGTACCTTAAGAGTAATAATTAATCCTAAATTTATTGAAAGGGGAAGATTTTCAAAATTTTTTATTACATGAAAAATTTAATTCCATAT
>NW_011494720.1:2684539-2706641 GCF_000754665.1 Bison bison bison
ATGGGGAAACAGTGGAAACAGTGGCTGACTTTATTTTTCTGGGCTCCAAAATCACTGCAGATGGTGACTTCAGCCATGAAATTAAAAGACACTTACTCCTTGGAAGGAAAGTAATGACCAATCTAGACAGCATATTAAAAAGCAGAGACATGACTTTGTCAACAAAGGTCCATCTAGTCAAGGCTATGGTTTTTCCTGTGGTCATGTATGGATGTGAGAGTTGGACTGTGAAGAAAGCTGAGTGCCGAAGAATTGATGCTTTTGAAGTGTGGTGTTGGAGAAGACTCTTGAGAGTCCCTTGGAGTGCAAGGAAATCCAACCAGTCCATCCTAAAGGAGATCAGTCTTGGGTGTTCATTGGAAGGATTGATGTTGAAGCTGAAACTCCAATACTTTGGCCACCTGATGGGAAGAGTTGACTCATTGGAAAAGACCCTGATGCTGGGAAAGATTGAGGGCAGGAGGAGAAGGGGATGACAGAGGATGAGATGGTTGGATAGCATCACAGACTCGATGGACATGGGTTTGAGTGGACTCCAGGAGTTGGTGATGGGCAGGGAGGCCTGGTGTGCTGCGGTTCGTGGGGTCGCAAAGAGTCGGACACAGCTGAGCGACTGAACGGAACTGAACTGAACAGCTCCATCACTTCATATAATTACCTTTTTAAAACCTACTCTCAACAACTTTGAAGTATAGAATACAGTCTTGTTAACTATAGTCACTTTGCTGTACATTACATCCCCAGAACTTATTCATTTTATACCTGGAACTTTATATCCTTAACTAACATTTCCCCATTGCTCCCATGCACACACGTAAGCCCTGTTTGCAGCCCCTGGCAACCACCATTCTATAGTCTGCTTCTTTGAGTTCATCATTTTTTAGATTCCACACCTAAGTGAGGTCATGCAGTGTTTGTTTTCCTCTGTCTGACTTAGTTCACTTAGCATAATGTTCCCAACATCAATCCATGGTGTTACGAATGGCAGGGTTTTCTTTTTATGGCTGAACAATATTCCATTGCATCTATATCACATTTTCTTTATCTATTCATCCATCCATGGACACGAAGGTTGTTTCCATGTCTTGGCTATTGCAAATAATGCTGCAGTGAGTGTGGGAGGACAGACATTTCTTTAAGACAGTGATTTTATTTTTTTCAGATATATGTCCAGTGTGAGATTGCTATATCATACCATATTGTTAACTATAACAGTTCTATTTTCAATTTATTGAGTGTTCTCCATACTGTTTTCCACTGTGGCCACACCAATTTATATTTCCATCAACAGTGCACAAGGGCTATCTTTTCTCACATCCTCATCAATATTTATCTCATCTTTTTTTGATAATGACTATTCTAGCAGGCATAAGATGATATCTCTTTGTGTTTCCAGGAGTCTCTGGACCAACGGTGAGTCTACTTGACTTCCCATGGAGTTTTAGACTATGTGCCTACTCCCAGCAGCTCCCAAATACATTTCCCTGGCGTGCCAACTTTTGACATCCTTCTGGGCTCTTTTAGAAACCAGGTTTTAACCAGTACATCTTGGATACAGATGTACTATTCTGCATCCAAGTTCCTAAAATGCCCTGGGCTAGACACGCCTCGTGGCAGAAGTTCAGCACACCTACCACGCGTGCGTGTGTGCTCTGTTGCTTCAGTTGTGTCTGACTCTGCAACCCTATGACTGTAGCCTGCAAGGCTCCTCTGTCCATGGGATTCTCCAGGCAGGAATGATAGCTTACAGTGAAAGGTGCTGGATTAGTGATCTCTGAAGAAGAGAGGTTAGCTTCAGGATTAGAGATGAGGCTTCAGGCACTCAGAGCTTTATGTGGCAAAAGTTTGAAAGTTAAAGTGAAAGGCACTCAGTGTGTCTGACTCTTGCCGACCCCATGGACTACACAGTCCATGGAATTCTCCAGGCCAGAATACTGGAGTGGGTAGCCTTTCCCTTCTCCAGGGGATCTTCCCAACCCAGGGATCGAACCCAGGTCTCCTACATGGCAGGTGGATTCTTTACCAGCCTAGCCACCAGGGAAGCCCATACAGTGAAAAAGGGATGGAGAAAGATTCTGACATAGACATCAGAAGGGGACAGGAGAGTGTCCCACTTGCTAGTCTTATCAAAGCCCTATATACTTTTTCAAATGGTTACTAACAATAGAAAGGTCTTATCAGAACCACTCCCAAAACATAAAACAAGATTAGTCCAATAAAACTTTTTAAAATTTTTATTAGTCCAGTCTTAATGTTCCCATTAAGAAGGAGAAACATGTCCTCGAGCAAGATACCTTGTACATTAGTACAGAGCTTAAGGAAAAACATACTCGAGCAAGATGTGTTGTTTTGTTGTGTAATCATTAGCTCTGGGCTTAAAGAAAGTTAGTCTTAGAAAAAATAGATTGTTGTCATAACAACTCAGAGCTTAAGAAGAAAAAAAAAAGTCTTATGTGACTAAGATGAAGGAATGTAGAAAAAAAAGTTTCTCTTTCTCCTCCTTGAAGGCCCTTGGGCTCCTTATCAACTTACCTAAGAATTAACTCTCTCAGGAATACTGGAGTGGGTTGTCATGCCCTCTTCCAGGGGGGTCTTCCTGACCCAGGGATTGAACCCTCATCTCCTGTGCTTTCTGTATTGCAGGCATATTCTTTACCACTAAGCCACCAGGGAAGCCCACAGCCACAGATACTGCCTTGGTAAAGAGGAAATGGTACCTTCAGGAAAGGATGAAACCTGACCTCAGAGGCTTTTTTCAAATTACAGGAGTATGTGGCTTCCTCCACGCTGAGCCCCTTGCCTGAGAACCTTGTGGAGCTGGTAACAGCACTCCTACTTCCTTCTCCTTGGATAACTGGGGAGTCCCTTGGGACCAACTGTCTGAGTTGGACAGGGAGTTGGTGATCTTCATTGATAGCAGAGCCACCATCATAAGGAATGCAGCTGCCTGGAGAGCATGGCATTTCACCCAGCCTCAGTTACCTCTCTATTGAGAAGGGCACTTCTGGCTCAACCCAGTTGGCAGAACTCATAGTTGTTCACCTATCCCTTAAAGAGTCCTTAAAAAGGGGCCCTTTTTTTTTTCCAGAAAAGGGGCCTTTTATAGACCCACATTTTCACAGGCTCCTGGACCTTTGCTAACATTCTTGTGGTTCAGTCTAGCCATTGTACCCATGTTTGGAAGTGAATAATTAAAACACAGACCAGTTACAGATGCAGATGACATATACCTAGCCTGTGCATCACTATATTCTTCAGGATATTTTTCAAAATGCTATGCTGAAACTTTCATTCCACCAACAATTCATCTAGCTGCATGACACAACAATAAAATCTGTGAATAGCTGAAAAAAAACCCCCAAAGTCTTCTTTATTTGAATCCCTGTTAAAATATGTAATTAGAACTCAATGATCTGATACTACAATGCAGCTACACGGGAGATAACAAAATCCAGATGTGTGACACCAAATGCCATCTTGGGAGTAAATAAGGCTGTCTTCAAGATTGTAGCAGAAATTGTAAAGAATGAGTACAACCTCATTAATGACTATTTTGCTATCTTTGGCAGCTGCTCTTTAGAACCAAATGCTTCTTGTTGCCAAAAGACATGGGCACTGAAGTGGAGATAAACACTCCATATTCTATGGATATTTATTTTTCCCAGAACACAGAATTAGGAAAAAAATGACCCAGAAAATCATGGAATTCACTTTTATTGTCTACTGTTAATACAAAGTATTATCATAATTATTATACATGTTACAATAGAAAATTTAGAAGACAAGAAAAAATGTTAATTAACCATAATCCCACCAACAAATGACCACCACACCTCTGTAGTTTCTGCTTCTCCTCTATGCATAAATCAAATTATTTTTAGAAAAATACCTGCTTGCACAAGTAGTTAAAAGACACTTGCTCCTTGGAAGAAAAGCTATGACAAACCTAGACAGCATGTGAAAAAACAGAGACATCATTTTGCAAACAAAGGTCCATATAGACAAAGCTCTGGTTTTTCCAGTAGTCATTTATAGATGTCAGTTGGACCATAAAGAATGCTGATTGCCAAAGAATTGATGCTTTAGAATTGCAGTGTTGGAGAAGACTCTTGATAGTCCCTTGGACAGCAAGGAGATCAAATCAGTCAATTCTAATGGAAATAAACTCTGAATATTCATTGCAAGGACTGATGCTGAAGCTCCAATCCTTGGGCCACCTGATGCAAAGAGTGGATCTGTTGGAAAAGACCCTAATGGTGGGGAAGATCAAGGACAGGTGGAGAAGCAGGCAACAGAGGATGACATGGTTAGATGGTGTCACCGACTCAATGGACATGAATCTGAGCAAACTCTGGGAGATGGTGAAGGACGGGGAAGTCTGGAATGCTGCAGTCCATGGGGTTGCAAAGAGTTGAACACGACTGAATGACTGAACAACAAAGATTTATATGGGGGCTTCCCTGGTGGCTCAGATGGTGAGGAGTTTGTCTGCAACTCAGGAGACCTGGATTCATCCCTAGGTCAGGAAGATCCCCTGGAGAAGAGACTGGCTACCCACTTCAGTATTTTTGCCTAGAGAATTCCATGGACAAAGGACCCTGTGGGGCTACAGTCCATGAGGTTGCAAAGATTCAGACACAACTAAGTGACTAAATTTGGCTTCCCTGGTGGCTCAGATGGTAAAGAATCTGCCTGCAATTCAGGAAACCCAGGTTCAATCCCTGGGTGGGGAAGATCCCTGGAGAAAGGAATGGCTACCCACTCCAGTATTCTTGCTTGGAGAAATCCATGGACAAAGGAACCTAGTGGGCTACAGTTCATAGAGTCGGACACAACTGAGCGACGACACAGAACAAAGTGAATATGATCATGTCCTTTGCCCTTTAACAGAGTGTATTTAAACACCAAAAGAAAGCCTTGAAATAAGTGTTATTTGGGTAAATATAGGTGGAGGTGAAATAGAAGCCAAATCTATTTCCTTTAATGTTCCTTTAAAATAAAAACTCGTCTTGACAGTAAGAATCCCATGACAAAAGATAAACTTAAGGGCTGGGTTGTATAGAATGCCTTTGTTTGGTCACCACTTTTGACTTCTCCAGAAAGTTGTAGAAAAGTAGTGGAAATTTGGGATTCCAGGACAGTAGTCTGAAGTCCCTCTGTGACCTCAGAATAGTCACTTTTTCTTGGTATTTTAGGTGACTGTCTAGTTGGAGTGCAAGTGATGTAGTAAGTTCTAATATTTGCTAACCTCTTTCTTTCTCTACCTTACCAAATATTAAATGATTATTTTCCATCTATGCTTCCCTATATAAGAAATATGGATTCTGCAATATTAAGCTAGTAAACAAATTCACACTGAAAACATAACAAGCACAGTAATTTCAGTAAATGTACTGGCTAGTATCATTCATAAAGTTAAATTTGATGCTAAAATAATATTCTTTCTTATTTTAAAGCAATGAACCATAGACAGGGAATGTATAAAATGTATAAAAATTGATGATCTGAATTTTATTGAGATGCATTCTAAGATTCTTGATGATTTGAAGCTATGTTTTTTTTTCAATCAGCAAAATGGATTGATCCTGTACTTTAGAAAGAATTTTAATGGCAAAAATTGAAATAAATAGATTCAATCATTCAATCAATGATTAAACATCTCTTATTTCCTGCAACTAAGAATAATGATGAAGAGGCGGACAGTCCTCACTTTCACACGGCTCACAGTCTAGATAGCGAATGCCGTCTGGAAATGGTATATAAATGGAAGAGACTTAAATAGGCTCACAGGATAGCTGGATTCCTGTGGTTTCTTCAGACAAACTTTAATAGATTAAGATTCACATTGTTTTTATGCTATTAATTTAGTTTATAAACTAAATGATTCTGTGTCCAAATTCGAAATGAGTCCTTTTCTATGAAAGACAACACTTTTTAAAAAACACATTTTGGTTGCTATGGTCAAATCATATGGATGAAGCAAATTGAAAAAGCTACCTATTCTAGCTCTCTGACTTGTTTACTACCACCCACTAGCTTCTCACTGGACTCTAACACAATCCAAACTCCTAACTGGAAGCACAAATCTTGCAGGCATTCAGCCTCAGCACCTCGTGTTCCCATCCTCTCCTGTCCTGTTCTCTGCACACTTGAGTTCAGGCTCAATTGAGGACCTCTGGGTAAATTTTCCATTTACCTTGTCTCGTATGCTTTTCTCTTAGATTTTGTATAGATGTTTCCTTCTCATCACACAAGTGACAGTGTCAATGCAGCCCCCTCCAAAGAGGCTTCTCTTATTTCCAATTAAAAGGATAAATTCCCAGCTTGGCCATTCTCTTTCCCATTGCCTTATTTTAGAGTCCTCATAGTACTACTTAGTATTTGAAATTTCTATCTTTTTAGTTTATTTATGCACTATTTATTAGCCCTCATATAAAAGATCTAAGAGTTCAGGAATCTTGTCTATTTTGTACATTAGTTGCTATTTAATGAATACTTGTTGAATGAATGAATGAATGAACATGATTCTATCTTGTTTTAAAATATCTCCAAAGAGGGATCACTGGGATCACATTTTAACTGTCTTAATTTTGAACTAACTGTAGAGTTTCTTTCCCTTGTATTTATTCAAAAATACTTACATTTTAGCTAGTACAGCTTTTTCTTGTTCTGTTCTTTTTAGAAAAAGATACTACATATTTGAATTTTTTCCCCAGACAAATGATTTTAGTTCCTTTAGGCTTCTGTCTTGGATCTTATGGATTAGTATTCTAACAACGTAGAAGTCTCGTTCTCTTCTGAAACCTATTCAAGTTTTTTATGTTGCTCTAAGTTTTGAAGCTTGGAAAAGTAGCTTTTATATGAATAATGTTCTGATCAGTGTTGAATGCCTATGAATCATCATTTCTGTTATATGAATAATGTTCTGATCAGTGTTGAATGCCTATGAATCATCATTTAATACACAAAAGGGGTAAATTAATGTCTAATAGCAATTTGTTTCCTTTATCTTTTCCTAATGAAAATTAAAATCTCATTATTACAGTACACATGCATGTAGAAATATTAAATTAAAGTTATATTCCTTGCAGTAATAATTTCCTATTTTCATCATTTTTGAAAAGAAATAAAGATGGTGTAATGGTTCCAGACTTTTAAAATGTAGCTAAATAACCCTTAGAAATGTGAGTAATCATAAACAAATGTTTTATTCAGATCCTAATTGGTAATTAATCCCTTTTTGTCCTTCCTTCTTTGTCATGAGTTTCAACAATATTATGTTCCATTTGTTGAGTGGCCTCTGACATCTGGGCTGCACAAATCTAATCACTGGCATTTCACATTACAGAGTTACTCATGATGTGCTAATGTCCACATCACCTTTGAAGCACAGTCTCTTAAGGGATACAAGAAAGATCAGGTCTCACTTAACACATATGGTTAGAAAGTTATTTGTTCTACATGTAGAAAGACTATGGGCTTCCCTGGTGGCTCAGATGGTAAAGAATCTGTCTGCAATGTGGGATACCCAGGTTTGATCCCTGGGTAGGGAAGATCCCCCTGGAGAAGGGAATGGCTACCTACTCCAGTATTCTTGCCTGGAGAATTCCATGGACAGAGGAGCCTGGAGGGCTACAGTCCATGGGGTCACAAAAAGTCTCGTCATGTAGTATTAAGATCTCTGATGTTAGCCATATTCCTTCTGATCTTAAATAGACTACTTAGGGGGGAAAAAATGAATGTTTTTCAAGAATGTACCTCATTCATTCTGCTATTTGACCAAAAATGAAAATCTGTCTTGCTTTTAATTTTCTATCAAAGTCTTTAATACACGACACTTTTTCAGTGACCAGCATCTGAAGATTTATGAATATAAAATATATAAGGCACCTGTCCCTTTGCCATGAGGGAAAAAAAACTTTCAAATATGCCAAAAAAATGACAGTCACTGAGGTATCTTAATATCTAAATAGTATTTAATGACATTGCACTGGTTTCATTGCTTTTTTTCCTTTTGTTGGCATGGAGAGTGTGTGTACACAGGATCTCTGAGTAGAATCAGATGAGAAAAGAGATTGGTCAACAAACCTCATCTCCCTGGTTCTATTTATTTGAACTACCCCTGCCAGATTTACCTTTCTTGCACATAATGATCAACATCCGTCTGTCTCTCAAACCCTCTGTGGCTACCTATATCATTTGGCTGGTTTCCAGATTCTTTAATAATTTGGCTTTATCCTACACAACTTAATTTTCAAGTAAACTCCCAAGACATTGCTCCAGTGGTGTTCTTCATCCTAAAATCATCATTCCTATGAACACAGCTTACTGCTTCTTGCTCTCTTGTTCTCATTCATATCCTACCCTCTCTTGCCTAGACAGTGTAGCTTTTCCTTACCCATCATAGTGCTCTTCCTTCAAATTCCAGGCCAAATCACAACTTTTCCCATGAAATCTTCCCTCATCTCCATCCTTCTCCCTCCTAACAATGCAATACCATCTACCCAGGTCAAGTCCCCTCTGGCCTTCTTTTTCTTAAAATCTCAGAATAGTTCAAAATTCAGCATTTAAATTCATGCACATCCTTTCTTATGTTATACATATTACTCATATCATTCATATTTGGCCATAAGAGCCTTAAAAATCAAAACACCATGTCTTAAACTTTTTTTCTCCCCCAAAGCATATAATGCTGTATGGCTTTGTCCTGGAGTGTGCAGAGGAGGGGTTCCAAGCATGTCTCAAGGCCATTAGCATTACACATAGTGGTTGTTCAGTCACTAAGTCAGGTCCAACTCTTTGCGACCACATGGACTGCAGCATGCCAGGCTTCCTCGTCCTTTACTATCTGAAGTTTGCTCAAACTCATGTCCATTTAGTCAATGATGCCATCCAACCATCTCGTCCTCTGTTGCTCCCTTCTCCTTCTGCCCTCAATCTTTTCCAGTGTCAGGGTCTTTCCCAATGAATCGGCTCTTAGAACTGGTGGTAAATAAAGGTCCATTCTGAAGGAGATCAGCCCTGGGATTTCTTTGGAAGGAATGACGCTAAAGCTGAAACTCCAGTATTTTGGCCACCTCACGCGAAGAGCTGACTCATTGGAAAAGACTCTGATGCTGGGAGGGATTGGGGGCAGGAGGAGAAGGGGACGACAGAGGATGAGATGGCTGGATGGCATCACTGACTCGATGGACGTGAGTCTGAGTGAACTCCGGGAGTTGGTGAGGGACAGAGAGGCCTGGCGTGCTGTGATTCATGGGGTCGCAAAGAGTCGGACATGACTGAGCAACTGAACTGAACTGAACTGATGTTTTAAGTGATGAAAAGAAGTGACAAATGGACAGAAAGGAAGCAGTATTTTGAATAAGACATGGTGAAATACAGAAGCCCAGAACAGCAAGTTCTGGAGCTTAGTAATTTTTGGAAGTATTTGCAAGGCTAATGCATTCTATTTTCTGCTTAGAAACATTCAGTGATTGATATAAATCAGCCCTATAAGCCAGTTGGTAACCTGCAAACAAATGGTGCAGTCTACCTGGCCATCACAAATGAGATCTCACCAAAGAGATTTTGTTTTTCCTCTAAATATACTGCAGAGTGGCTGGCACATCATAATTGCCCAATAAATACTTGCTGGCTGAATTAATCAATGAATGAATTTCTAAATAATTAAGATACGAGCATTGACACTGATTCTGTGCTATTTAAGCTTAATATATACTCAATCATGACCAAATGGAAACCCTCTTGACCCTTTCCTGGACTGTAGTAGGTATCTATCTTAGACTGTTAGGACTGCTATGTACAAGATATCATGGACTAAGTGGTTCATAAACCACAGAAACTGATTTCTCATAGCTCTGGAGGTTGGGAAGTCCAAGATCAAGGCACTGGCAGATTCAGTATCTGGTGAAGACCCCTTCATTCATGAGGGATCCACCCTCACAACCTAATTATCTCCCAAAGACCTTATCTCAAAATATTAATATCAACTTTGGGGATTAGGCTAGAAGCCAGTATATGTATTTGGGGTGGGGAAGACACAGATTTTATCATAGCTCAGTCGGTAAAGAATCTGCCTGCAGTGCAGACCTGGGTTTGATTCCTGGGTTGGGAAGATTCCCTGGAGAAAGAAAACCTGCTCCAGTATTCTCACCTGGAGAATCCCATGGACAGAGGAGCCTGGCAGGATACAGTCCATTGGGTCACAAGAGTCGGGCTTCAGTTCAGTTCCGTTCAGTCGCTCAGTTGTGACTCTTTGTGACCCCATGAATCGCAGCACACCAGGCCTCCCTGTCCATCACCAAATCCCGGAGTTCACTCAGACTCACATCCATCGAGTCAGTGATGCCATCCAGCCATCTCATTCTCTGTCATCCCCTTCTTCTCCTGCCCCCAATCCCTCCCAGCATCAGAGTCTTTTCTAAAGAGTCAGCTCTTTGCATGAGGTGGCCAAAGTATTGGAGTTTCAGCTTTAGCATCATTCCTTCCAAAGAAATCCCAGGGCTGATCTCCTTCAGAATGGACTGGTTGGATCTCCTTGCAGTCCAAGGGACTCTCAACAGTCTTCTCCAATACCACACTTCAAAAGCATCAATTCTTCAGCATTCAGCTTTCTTCACAGTCCAACTCTCACATCCGTACATGACCGCTGGAAAAACCATAGCCTTGACTAGACGGACCTTTGTTGGCAAAGTAATGTCTCTGCTTTTCAATATGCTATCTAGGTTGGTCATAACTTTCCTTCCAAGGAGTAAGCCTCTTTTAATTTCATGGCTGCAGTCACCATCTGCAGTGATTTTGGAGCCCCCCAAAATAAAGTCTGACACTGTTTCCACTGTTTTCCCATCTATTTCCCATGAAGTGATGGGACCAAATGCCATGATCTTCGGTATGACAGCAACTAAATCACCACCAAATATTAAGTCTATAGCAGTCTCCCTGATATATTTACTCATGGTCAGATATGGCCGAGGATTTTGTTGTTGTTTAGTCACTCAGTCATGTCTGACTCTTTGCAACTGCATGGACTGTAGCCCACCAGGATCCTTTGTCTGAAGTATTTTCTAGGCAAGAATACTGGAGTGGGTTGCCATTTTCTACTTCTGTGCATGCTAAGGCACTTCAATTATGTCTGACTCTGTGACACTGTGGACTGTAGCCTGCTGGGATGCTCTATCCATGGGATTCTCCAGGCAAGAACACTGGAGTGAGTTGCCATGCCTTCCTCCAGGGGATCTTCCCAACCCAGGGGTCGAACCTATGTCTCTTATGTCTCCTGCATTGGTAGGCGGGCTCTTTACCACTAGTGCCACCTGGGAAGCCCATTCCCTAATTAATTATCTGTTTTCTCCTCTAGAATCGGTGCTATAAGTGCTGTGAGCTCAAGGACCATAACTGCCTTCTTCACAGGTAAATCCCCTGTGCCTAACAGAATCTGCCACCCTGTATAAAACAAACATTTGAAGGAAGAAATGATTAACTTTCAACACCACTGAGGCTGCATTTTTCCAACCTCCACTCTGTCTACATTTTCCACAGCCCTCTGCATTTTAAAGTCAGATATTATGTGAAGGTTAATTTGTATCAGTTGATACATTATCCTGATAATTTGTATTTGTTAATTTGTATCAGTTAATACATTTGTATTAAGGTTAATTTGTATCAGTTGATACATTATCCTGATAATTTGTATCAGTTGATAATTATCCTGATAACCATCTAACCCATACTCTCTAATGCTCATAAATAAAAGAATGTCTCATGATCTTTATTTTTAAATTCATTTTATACCATAAAATATTCTTAAACAAAAATATATATAATAGCTTCTAATAATTGGAAATAAAGATTTTTAAAATAAATGTATACTCAAATTCATAAAGAAAGAACATATTTTGGCAGACTGTTAGATATTCCCATTTGTTTTGCACAATGGTTGCAGATAATATTTGGTCTATTTACCTAGTTATTATTTTCCAGTTCTGATTTTTGTTATTAATTATATGATCTTAGCACATTAAAAATAATAAATAAAATAACAATGTATTTTGCTGTTACATTATAATCTAAAAAGAAAAATCAGGCTAATTAAGAGTATTCTAGGACTTTAAAAATAATTTCATTTCTCTTACTCTGATGATAGCTAAGAAATGAATTACTCATAGTTGCACCACTTCATAATAATATAGACAAATTTTATTCATGCTTGCATTATTCAATCTGCCTGAAGAAATCTGTCACTTTTAATAAAATGCTCAATATTTCAACATCATCAATTATTTCCACCTAGTAGTGTTTTGCCCTGTAAAAACAATTAAGTCAATAATGTCACAACCAAAGATTATACTAAACACATTTTGAGTGAATTTAAATAACTTAAAAATATAAGCTAAACACTTAAAAATATAAGATGAACTTGGTATAGAATGCATACTACAGAAAAATGAAAAATAGACATCAATTCTCCTAAATCGACACAGTGCTTATATGTAAATATGCAAAAGAGAATCATCTATATGAAAGCCAATTGTGCTGTGCTGTGCTTAGTCGCTCAGTCGTGTCTGATTCTTTGTGACCCTGTGGGCTGTAGCCCACCAGGCTCCTCTGTCCAGGGAGATTATCCAGGCAAGGATACTGGAGTGGATTGCCGTGCCTCCTCCAGGGATGAAAGCCAGTTACCTGATGCTAAATTTGAAAGTATCATTTTATTCATCTGATATATCTGTTTTTCTTATAGTTTTATTCAAAAGTTATTATAAAACTTCTAAGTATTTTGGAAAAAACAAGAATTATAGCTCTGTCCACACCCTGTATTTGATGAAAGGTAGATTAGACCAAAAATAATTGTCATTTTGAGAATAGCTACATTGTCATTTTCTTCCTGTGACTCATATCTGTGTCATTTATAGTCTTAATAGTTGTTTTTTTTTTTTTTTTCCTCTTTTCTTTTATCATCTAAGATGGCAGTCCTAGCTCCAGGACTAAAGAGGAAAAAAAACCAATAGTCCCTATAAAGGTCAGTCTTAGTCATAAAGGAGATGCACATCTGTGGGGTATAATTTCAAAGGTATCAAGCAAGTCTCCTGTTCCCAAAATGTTTTCTAGTCAATTCCAAAATTTATTCTGTGAGAGGGACTTTTTACTTTGATTAGGATAAAAACTAAAAATATGAGTTCTTCAAAGACATGACACTTTGACCTAAAAGTATAGTGAGGTTCATTATTAAACAAAGCCCTTCTAGATAGAAGAGTTCTGTAGACAGAAGGCAGAGAAGAGAGTAAGATGCAAAGACCCTGGTTACCCAGTGTGGGTGGAGTTGGTGTTGCCAACATCCATTTTATCATGGAAAAAGCAAGAGAATTCCAGAAAAACATCTACTTCTGCTTCATTAACTATGCTAAAGCCCTTAACTGTGTGGATCACAACAAACTGTGGAAAATTCTGAAAGAGATGGGAATACCAGATCACCTTACCTGCTTCTTGAAAAACTTGGATGCAGGTCAAGAAGCAACAGTTAGAAGTGGACATGGAAAAACAGACTGGCTCCAAATTGGGAAAGGAGTATGTCAAGGCTGTATATTGTCACCCTGCTTATTTAACTTATATGCAGAGTACATCATGAGAAACGCTGGGCTGGAAGAAGCACAAGCTGGAATCAAGATTGTCTGGAGAAATACCAATAACATCAGATATGCAAATGATACCACCCTTATGGCTGAAAGTGAAGAGGAACTAAAGAGCCTCTTGATGAAAGTGAAAGAGGAGAGTGAAAAAGTTGGCTTAAAACTCAACATTCAAAAAGCTAAGATCATGGCATCAAGTCCCATCACTTCATGGCAAATAGATGGGGAAACAATGGATACAGTAAGAGACTTTATTTTCTTGGGCTCCAAAATCCCTGCAGATGGTGATTGCAGCCATGAAATTAAAAGACGCTTACTCCTTGGAAGGAAAGTTATGACCAACCTAGATAGCATATTGAAAAGCAGAGACATTACTTTGCCAACAAAGGTTCGTCTAGTCAAGGCTATGGTTTTGCCAGTGGTCATGTATGGATGTAAAAGTTGGACTGTGAAGAAAGCTGAGCGCCGAAGAATTGATGCTTTTGAACTGTGGTGTTGGAGAAGACTCTTGAGAGTCCCTTGGACTACAAGGAGATCCAACCAGTCCATCCTAAAGAAGATCAGTCCTGGGTGTTCATTGGAAGGACTGATCTCCTTTAGTTTCAGCTAAAGCTGAAACTCCAATACTTTGGCCACCTCATGCGAAGAGTTGACTCATTGGAAAAGACTCTGACGCTGGAAGGGATTGGGGGCAGGAGGAGAAGGGGAGGACAGAGGATGACATGGCTGGATGGCATCACTGACTCGATGGATGTGAGTCTGAGTGAACTCTGGGAGTTGGTGATGGACAGGGAGGCCTGTGTGCTGCGATTCATGGGGTGGCAAAGAGCCAGACATGACTGAACGACTGAACTGAACTGAACTGATCTGATGGTCCAACTCTAACATCCATACTGGAAAAAAACCATAGCTTTGACTATACGGACCTTTGTTGGTAAAGTGATATCTCTGCTTTTTAATATGCTGTCTAGGTTTGTCATAGCTTTTCTTCTAAGGAGCAAGTATCTTTTAATTTCATGGCTGCAGTCACCATTCACAGTTAATTTGGAGCCCATGAAAATAAAACCTGTCAGATTTTTATTTTCATTTTCAATCTGCTAAGTGTGTCAGATACTTTATCTTCTTTGAAAAGAAATCAGAAATCTTTGGCTTTCATCCATCCAGATTTCTATTCCATCATTTTTCCCCAAATAAAGTTCATTATCTTTACCATAAATGTTCCAAATCCCATTTACAACCCCCAAATACCAGAAAATAGACATTTTGTGATTCTCTACAGGAAGTGTAGTTTTTAAAACAGTCCAAACCATTAATTTAGTTGAAATTCAAAAGATTTCCAACCAATCTGTATTATAATCTCTAAGCCAAGCAGAAGAGCAAATTGGGACAAAGTTCATCAATTCCTATCAATTAAGTATAAATACACATAGCATATTTTTTTCTGCTTTACATTTGGTGGGACCATGGTTGACATTTTAACTATTTATCTTCCAAATTTGTTATAATTGTTTTCCAATAAAGCTTACATCAATCCTTTTAAAATACCTAACTTCTCACTTCAAAATCCTACTAATAAATAACTATTAACAGAAAAAAAAAAAAAAAAACCTGTCACTGCTTCTATATCAATATATCTCCTCAACTAAGGTGCAGAAAATACCTTTAATCTGTTTAAAGAAATAACAAGGCAGAGTTGTCCCATTAGACTTCATTTGCAAAAGATGAATTACTTAAAAAGATAAAATCACAAGGATTTCGGGAGGGCCACAGTAGAGCCGTAAGCTTCTCAGAACTCCCGAGTGCAGAGTTCAGTGTGAATGTACAGATCAGCAGTCGTGAAACTGGCCCTGACTCCAGGGTCTCTCCTAAGGCCTCCTTGAGGACAGGACCATTTTGCTTTTCTAACACTTTTGTTCCTCTGGAGCATCTAGGACACAATCTGATTTACTTTTTGTAAATATCACTTTTACATCAGGTGGAAATTTGCTAGGAATGGAAGAAGGGAATTCAGTTAAGAAGCTCTTGAGCGATCTTGCTGTTGGTGAAAATACTCGCTCTACTCTTCTATTTCATTTGGGCATCATGAAATATCTGTCATTAGAAAGCCCTTGAAAATCTTTTGCTAATCAGTCCTCATAGATCAAATTGCCGTAGAATATATTTAACTAGCACAAAACCAACAGTGTATTCTTTTCCTTATATTTGATGTTCCCTTTTCTTACACATATTGAATCATAAAGTTGGAACCTTGACAATGAATTCCATAATATACTGTAACCATTTCCAATTAAAACAAAAAAGCAATATAATAAAATATAACCAAAATTATGTTTCATAAATACTTTTGCATTCCTAATGACCTAAACTCTTGCTATTGAGGAAATTCTTCACTTGGACTACATTCCTACATAGCTTCAGTCAATCAGTAAAACACTGTGAAAGCTCCCTTTTAGTTTCTACAGACTCATCATCTACAACAGTGTTCAAGAGAGAAAGAGGAAGACAGCTGTCCTCACAAACAAGGACATACTATTTTCAGCAGAATAAAGCTCCTGCTTCACAGAGGTGAATATAAAATGGAAAGTTGGTATTTTTCCAGGTAAACGCACTGCAGCAGCCAATGATGCCAATTTGTTTCCTTTCCTTTATGTCTACTGGAAGGACAGGCCTCAAATGCACAGTGAGCTCACGAACGCTGCTGTTTTATTCAATTAGATTCTGGAGTAAGGCAAAACACTATAGACAGAAAAATCTATGACTGTGTAATTTCATCATATTTAAAGGGAAAGAGACACTGCTGTTTTTTGGTTCTGAACTTGTAATTTCAGAGGTAACTGAATCAAATAGTTACTATTGCTACTGCTGCTGCTGCTAAGTCACTTCAGTCGTGTCTGACTCTGTGCGGCCCCATAGACGGCAGCCTACCAGGCTCCCCCGTCCCTGGGATTCTCCAGGCAAGAACACTGGAGTGGGTTGCCATTTCCTTCTCCAAGGCAGGAAAGTGAAAAGTGAAAGGGAAGTTGCTCAGTTGTGTCCGACTCTTAGCGACCCCATGGACTGCAGCCCACCATACTCCTCCATCCATGGGATTTTCTTACTATTATGAATGAGTTAATTTCAAGTCAGAGAGGCACAGGTGACTTACTCAAGGATAGTAATCAAGATCCTATTTTTAAGAGACAGAGTTTGATTTTGTAGAAAGAAAAATATATTTGTGGCTAATTTAATGAAAAAAACCTTGTGAAGCATGGCCTTATTACTATATTATTCCTAGTTTATTAACAATTTTTAGTTGTGGACTATATATAGAGATGGTTGAAGAATAAAAAGAAAAAGATATCTACCAAAATATTCCAGTGCTAGAATATAAGTCTGGGTTATAATTTTTAAAGTAATTACAGAGATGTGCTTTTACGATAACAAATTATTATATTTTGGTGTCTATCAATTGTTTTAAAGACTTTTTTTGATGTGGACCTATTTTAAAGTCTTTATTGAATTTGTTACAATATTATTTCTGTTTTCTAAGATCCCAAGACATGTGGCCAACCAGGAATCAAATCCGTACCCACTACACTAGAAGGTGAAGTCTTACCCCCTGGACCTCCAGGGAAGTCCTGGTGCCTATAAACTTTTGAAAAAAGATCTGAGAAGATGCTACAACTTTTATAGAAGTTATGCACATTTACATATAAAATATGTATAAATAATATATAATTAAAATAATATCTATAGATGTATACACATATTTTATGTGTATATACATATGCATATATGATATACAGTATATTAGGCAGAAGTGTGTTTAATGTGTATTTGAATAACTGAAACTTATGTATATCACTGCAGATTTCCTTGTCTTTTCATAGACAGAAAACTTTTATAACCTAACATGAGACATCTGTCACAGGGAATGACAGTTCCATAAATTTTAGCTTGACTGTTCACCTCCACTCTGGATTTAGGAAACACATTTTGATGATTCATATATATAGCATAAAACTATTATTGACAATAAAATGACATCAGGCTATATAGACCCATAAATAAAGAGAACTCAAGACTTTCATATAAGTAATCCATGTGAGAAAATCATTGTGTAAATTTGGAGACACCCATCCTATATTGGCATGATGGGCACAAGTCCTTAAAAAAGAAAAATAAGTGTGTAGTTTCCATTTTTTAAACACATTCAGAGTTCTTCTTCCCTTCCTTCTAAAACACATATTTTGGAATTTTATGGTGCCCAGCGTTAACTTTCTTCCAGTTGCTTGCTTTTTGAAACATACTTCATAAGAAATGATTAATTAATTAGTTAGTGGAATCAATCATTTGTTTTCTGCAGTTAACCATATTGAGGAGAACAGTGATTCTGAATCTTTAATGTGCATATAAATCACCTGGTTGTTATTCAGTCACTAAGTCATGTCTGACTCTGAGACCCAGTGGACTGCAGCACATCAGGCTTCCTTTTCCTTCACTATCTCCCAGAGTTTGCTCAAACTCAGGTCCATTGAGTCAGTGATGCCATCCAACCATCTCATCCTCTGTTGCCCTCTTCTCCTACTGCCCTCAATCTTTCCCAGCATCAGGGTCTTTTCCAATGAACTGACTCTTCGCATCAGGTGGCCAAAGGATTGGAGCTTCAGCTTCAGTATCAGTCCTTCCAATGAATATTCAGAGTCAATTTCCTTTAGGATGGACTGGTTGGATCTCCTTGGAGCCCAAGGGACTCTCAAGAGTCTTTTCCAACACCACAGTTTGAAGGCATCTGTTCTTTGGCACTCAGCCTTCTTTATGGTCTAACTCTCACATCCATACATAACTACTGGAAAAAACATAGCTTTGATGGACCGTAGTTATATGGACCTTTGTCCGCAAAGTTATGTCTTTACTTTTTAATATGCTGTCTAGGTTTGCTTCCCTGGTGGCTCAGAGGTAAAGCATCTGCCCGCAATGCGGGAGACCTGGGTTCGATCCCTGGGTCGGGAAGATCCCCTGGAAAAGGAAATGGTAAGCCATTCCGGTACTCTTGCCTGGAAAATCCCATGGACAGAGAAGCCTGGTGGACCACAGTCCATGGGGTCGCAAAGAGTCAGACACGACTGAGCGACTTCACTTTCACTTTCTTTCACTAGGCTTGTCATAGCTTTTCTTCCAAATCACCTAGGGATCTTACCAAACTGTAGAATCAGACTCAGTAGGTCTAGCGTTGCTAGCAATTTTTCAGATGCTATTGCAGTTGGGCAGCAGACCCACGTGGTCTATCAAGGCACTAGAATCCTTAACCCAGTTATTTGTTTCTGTTCCCTCTCACCCTCAGGAATTCAACGAACACATACCGAACATGAACTCTGAACCAGCCACTGTGCCCTCCAAAAAGCATATCTAAGTGCAAGCAAGTTTTCAAATTTCTTTTTTCTTTATATTTTGCTGATTCCCTTTCCATTATGGGAAATAGGGTGCAAAATGCCCCAGGGAAAGTGTGAATGGAGAATATAGGCTACACTTGCTCGAGAGTAAGTAATTCCTTCATTCAGGTTAATTTTTTGCTAAGCACTGTTTAAATCCTGGGGCTAACTATCCTCATAAGTGTTACTAAAGGGAATGTCTCATTCTTCCCTAACAGCTATAAAAATGTAGCCTGATATTTCAGTTATGAGAATCAACCAGAAGCTCATTTTCTCCATCCCTTCAAAATTTTTTCTAAGTAGGAAAATTTTATGGAAAGATGTTTTTTGAAATCAGACACATTTGGGTTTAGACACAACATATTCCACTTACTTGTGTGATCCTAGGTAACTTACATCAATTCCTCAAGCCACTGTTTTCTTACCTGAAAACACGGTTCATACCAATTACCTTACATTCATTTACAACATATATCTTGAACACCTTCAGTGTACTGGCCACTGGTCTAGCTTTGGATGGATCAGTGAATAAACTGACACAGACATCTTCCTCCTACGACTGTTGGGCTTCAGTGTCCAACTCTCGGCGATCCTACAGACTGTAGCCCACCAGGCTCCTCTGTCCATGGGATTCTCCAGGCAAGAATACTGGAGTGGGTTGCCATGTCCTCCTTCAGGGGAATCTTCCTGACCCAAGAGGAAAGTCTCATGTCTCCTGCATTGGCAGGCGAATTCTTTAGCACTAGCCCCACCTGGGAAGCTCTGCGTGGAAATAATGCTATCACTAGGGCCCGGCACATTACTGATGCTCAAAAATGGTAGTAATTAGCAGTTTGTATTAGCTTTCAACTTTCTGGTGTTTTCCAGGTAACTCACAGGTAAGTAAAATTGCCATATTCATATATTTTCATAGCAGTTCTCACTTTTTCATGCTTACTCTAAGCCAGGCATGATTCTAAGTGCTTTATGTATGTATCCACAGTCATCTAATCCTATGAAGTAGGTTGTTATTCTCATTTCATGAGGATAAGAACAGTGATGCTTAGAAAGAAAATTAAGAAATTTACCAAGATCACAAGCTGGTAAATAGTAGAGCTGGGATCTGAACACACAAAGTTTGGCTTCAGAGATTCTGCTCTTAACCACAACACCCTGTAGTAATAAAATTAGAACCATTCTAGGTAATTCCAAAAAGCTTCACTTCACGTATTAAAAGTGTCCATGCGTGCTTGCTAAGTCACTTCAGAAGTGACTCTTTGGACCGTAGTCCACCTGGCTCCCCTGTCCATGGGATTCTTGAGGCAAGAATACCAGATTGGGTTGCCGTACCCTCCTCCAGGGAATCTTCCAAACCCAGGAACCAAACCCGCATTTCTTATGTGTCCTGCATTGGCAGGGGGGTTCTTTACCACTAACACCACGTGGGAAGCCCCAAAAGTGCCCTTACCAAACGGTAAGTTAGCTAAGTGTAGTGTGCCTTACCTACTCCAGTACTCTTGCCTGGAAAATCCCATGGATGGAGGAGCCTGGTGGGCTGCAGTCCATGGGGTCGCTAAGAGTCGGACACGACTGAGCGACTTCACTTTCACTTTTCACTTTCCTGCATTGGAGAAGGAAATGACAACCCACTCCAGGTTCTTGCCTGGAGAATCCCAGGGACGGGGGAGCCTAGTGGGCTGCCGTCTATGCGGTCGCACAGAGTCGGACATGACTGAAGCGACTTAGCAGTAGCAGTACGCCCTCTGGTGGAAAACCAAAGAAAGAAACACAAGGAAACATTGAGGGCAACAGGAAGAGACAGCAGTAAGTTCCCTGACATTCTGGGCTCTAGAAAAGTTTGCAAGTTCATGAGAATGGCTGGAAAACCTTCCAGGAACCAGATATAAGAGTACTGAGTAAGACTAAACAGAAAACATGATGTAGCTCTCTCACGCTGGCTACATATGACAGAGTCTTTACAGGGACAACTCTGCGATGGAATCTTATAGCATCTCCAAAATGAATATTAGAATCATAATTTTTACAAGAAATCATTTTAATTTAAAAAAGTGTGTGTCAGAATGTAAAAAAAAAAAAACATGATCATGAAGCTACTGTGCATCACCTGCTCAGGAAGGAATTGCTAGCAGATGTGGCTTTCCCCTCCTCCTGGTGCTGAAAGTATTAGTTCCTGGGATATACCCTCCTAAGGCCCTAAGGGCTAATTCTGTGCTCCCTCCTCTCATCTCCCAAGCAAAAGCTGCTTTAAAATAAAGTACTATTTCTTCACTTCTCAGACTATACACTCCAGTGGTTAGAGGCAGTCAGTCTTAAATGTGAACTGACTGGTAGAACTCGCCTGCACAGTGTCTGGTGAGAAGTCACCACACTGAAATTTTCCTGTTCAGGCAGCTGAGGTGGGGAGGGAAGTACTTCCCCCTCTTATGCTTCTCTTCACTCTCCTCTCATTCCCAGCAAGATAAGCATTCGTTTTTCAGTCTCTCAGTCGTGTCTGAGTCTTTATGACCTCATGAACTGCAGCCCACCAGTCTCCTCTGTCCATGGGATTTCCCAGGCAAGAGTACTGGAGTGGATTGCCATTTCCTTTTCCGGTGGATCCTCACCCAGGGATTGAACCCACGTCTCCTGCATCGGCAGGCGGATTCTTTACCGCTGAGCCACCAGAGAAGCCCTCTTTTATCTTCATACAATCCATCCTCCGCTCATTTTAGTGCTAGTTCATCCTCGATTGAAAAAACTCATCCTTAAAAATATGGGTTGGCTTAAAGCTCAACATTCAGAAAATTAAGATCATGGCATCCTGTCCCATTACTTCATGGCAAATAGATGGGGAAACAGTGGCTGACTTTATTTTTCTGGGCTCCAAAATCACTGCAGATGGTGATTGCAGCCATGAAATTAAAAGACACTTACTCCTTGGAAGGAAAGTAATGACCAACCTAGACAGTGTATTAAAAAGCAGAGACATTACTTTGCCAACAAAGGTCCATCTAGTCAAGGCTATGGTTTTTCCAGTGGTCATGTATGGATGTTAGAGTTGGACTATAAAGAAAGCTGAGCGCCAAA
>NW_011494720.1:2706741-2728790 GCF_000754665.1 Bison bison bison
TCCTTGGAAGGAAAGTAATGACCAACCTAGACAGTGTATTAAAAAGCAGAGACATTACTTTGCCAACAAAGGTCCATCTAGTCAAGGCTATGGTTTTTCCAGTGGTCATGTATGGATGTTAGAGTTGGACTATAAAGAAAGCTGAGCGCCAAAGAATTGATGCTTTTGAAGTGTGGTGTTGGAAAAGACTCTTGAGAGTCCCATGGACCGCCAGGAGATCCAACCAGTCCATCCTAAAGGAGATCAGTCCTGGATGTTCATTGGAAGGACTGATGTTGAAGCTGAAACTCCAATACTTTGGCCACCTGATGTGAAGAGCTGATTTGAAAAGACCCTGATGCTGGGAAAGATTGAGGGCAGGAGGAGAAGGGGATGACAGAGGATGAGATACTTGGATGGCATCACTGACTCAATGGGCATGGCTTTGGGTGGACCCTGGGAGTTGGTAATGGACAGGGAGGCCTGGTGTGCTACAGTTCATGGGGTCCCAAAGAGTCGGACATGACTGAGCGACTGAACTTAACTGACTGAAAAATATGGGAGTATTTTTATAATTTTTACTTAAAAATCTAAAAAATATATTTACTTTAAAAAAATAGTGCACGCATGCTGAGTCGCTTCAGCTGTGTTCGACTCTTTGCAACCCTGTGAACAGGAGCCCACCAGGCTCTTCCATCCATGGGATTCTTCAGGCAAGAATATTGGAGTGGGTTGCCATCCCCTCCTCCAAGGGATCTTCGAGACCCAGGAATCAAACTTATGTCTCCTGCAACTCCTGCACTGCAGGCAGATTCTTTACTGCTGAGCCACCGGGGAAGCCCTAAAAAAAATAGTGCTAGTCCTTAGAAATAAACTAAACTGGGTTCTGAAGTTAGGTCAACAATAATACATGTTGCCTTAGGGAGTCATGAACTCCAGCACCACTTCAGAGTTTCCTTTCCTGCCACTCTACTCTGAATTCTTTAAAAAATGATTTCTTATGGCGTTTGCCTAGCTCTTGACATGATATAGAAGTTGTTTTTTTTCTGTCATGTAAAGAAAACAGGTGATGAGAATTAGTTTTCTTCACAGTAGTAAAGGAACTCCTGGAATATTGGCAGCATAAAATTACATTTTGGAGAAGGAAATGGCAACCCACTCCAGTATTCTTGCCTGGAAAATTCCAAGGACAGAGGAGCCTGGCAGGCTACAGCCCATGGGATTGCAAAGAGTTGGACATGACTTAAGGACTGAGTAAAATTACATTAATGAAATGCAGTGGGTGTTGAATCATGTTTTTAAAAGAAGGGAGGGGGTGGTTCCTTCTTCTTCCCTTTAATACTAATGATCCATCACTTCTTTTCACAGACTTTGTCCATTTTATCATCTTTTTGAAACCAAATGACGAAGTGTAGCTGGACATGCTCATCTATGTCCACTATGTAAAATGACATTGACCAAAAAATAAACCCTCAAAACCAAAACAAGGCATTAGCAAAACCGTGTTTTTGCAAACCTCAAACTATAGGATCCCTATGGCCCTCAAAGCTCTGGAAGAAAGGAAAAGCTTATTCCTGGGGAAAGGGTCACAGAAGGTTCCAGCAGTGATGTGGAGGCAAAGCCCAAGTTCAGTTCTACTCGTTGACTTCCACAGATGCCAGCCTGAATCCACAGTCAGTCATTCTTTTTATTCATTTCTTCCACAAATATTTAATAAACACCTGCTGTGTGATGGGGAGATAGGACCTGGCCTTCATTGGTATGAGAGGTGACCTGTTAGTTTGAGAGTGAGGAAAGGGCAGAGGTCAGATGAGGAGCAAGTTGCTGACAAACCATGAGTGTTGGGGGCTCTGGAGAAAAGTATCCAAGTCAATTTAAATGACCTTTAGTCCCTCATTTTCCAGCAAATACCCTCTTCTCTCTCCACCTGAAAGTGAAAGTGAAAGTCATTCAGTCGTGTCCGACTCTGCGACTCCATATACTGTATAGTTCATGGAATTCTCCAGGCCAGAATACTGGAGTGGGTAGCCTTTCCCTTCTCCAGGGGATCTTCCCAACTCAGGGATCGAACCCAGATCTCCACCATTGCAGATGGATTCTTTACCAGCTGAGCCTAGAGGGATGCCCTATCTTTATACCTAGAATAAACTTATTTTTAGAGTATGGAAGATCTAGATACTAGGGTACTAGAGTGTGATCTGTTTGGGCTATGGAGCCAGAAAAGATTCTTCAGCTACATGTTTGTTGTGTGATCTTAGACCAGTGCTGTCCAACAGAAACATAATGTGAGCCGCATATGTGATTTAACATTTTCTAGTTGCCACACTAACAATTATTAAAAGAAATAGGCAAAATGTATTTTATAGTATTTTATTTAACCTAGTATATCATTATTTCAACAAGTAGTCAGTATACAACTTATTCATGAGATTTTGTTTTTCTTCATATCGAGTCTTTGATACCTGGGGTGTATTTTACATTTGCAGCTCATCTCCTTTTGGATTTGAATGAGCCGCATTTCAAGTGTTTGCCAGCTTCCTGTGGCTACTGCATTGGCCAGTTGCAGATCTCAGCTTTGAATATAAATAGTGGACGTAAGTTTTGAAAATAAGGAAGTCTTTCGTTCTTTATACCCGAGACCAAAAGGTAAATAATTTATAGCTACCTATCACAAGCTGGAATCAAGATTGCCAGGAGAAATATCAATCACCTCAGATATGCAGATGACACCACCCTTATGGCAGAAAGTGAAGAGGAACTAAAAAGCCTCTTGATGAAAGTGAAAGAGGAGAGTGAAAAAGTTGGCTTAAAGCTCAACATTCAGAAAACGAAGATCATGGCATCTGGTCCCATCACTTCATGGGAAATAGATGGGGAAACAGTGGGAACAGTGACAGACTTTATTTCAGGGGGCTCCAAAATCACTGCAGATATTGATTGTAGCCATGAAATTAAAAGACGCTTACTCCTTGGAAGGAAAGTTATGACCAACCTAGATAGCATATTGAAAAGCAGAGACATTACTTTGCCAACAAAGGTTCGTCTAGTCGAGGCTATGGTTTTTCCAGTGGTCATGTATGGATGTGAGAGTTGGACTGTGAAGAAAGCTGCCACCGAAGAATTAATGCTTTTGAAGTGTGGTGTTGGAGAAGACTCTTGAGAGTCCCTTGGACTGCAAAGAGATCCAACCAGTCCATTCTAAAGGAAATCAGTCCTGGGTGTTCATCGGAAGGACTGATGCTAAAACTGAAACTCCAGTACTTTGGCCACCTCATGCGAAGAGTTGACTCATCGGAAAAGACCCTGATGCTGGGAGGGATTGGGGGCAGGAGGAGAAGGGGGCAGGAGAAGGAGGTGGCTAGATGGCATCACCGACTCGATGGACATGAGTTTGAGTAAACTCCAGGAGTTGGTGATGGACAGGGAGGCCTGGCGTGCTGCGATTCATGGGGTGGCAAAGAGTCGGACACGACTGAACGACTGAACTGAACTGAACGGATCCTAGATAAACACTATGTTGTGGGCTTTATACTATAATCTGATAGTACAGATCGAATAGAAAAGCAGTAACATTGTTTCATCCATTTTTACATTAAACTTCACAGGAATGAACAAATTGGGGTGTGATGTTGTAAGAGCGCCATCTAGTGGCATAGTGCTATTTACAATGTTGAAGCCGAATTTGAGAAAAAGGGGACAACTCCAAGCAGTCAAGGTACGATTATGATTTCAAGAAAGTAGCTTCAATTTCTTAAATTTTAAGTAATGATGGAGGAACTATCATTGTTGCTCTCATATGCAATCTTTCAGGCAGACCCTTGAGTTGTATGAACCGGGCTTGACAAACTTCTCAGCCAGGTAGAGGATATGGAAATGCCAAACTCTGGGTGTCAGGTAACATTTTAACACGAACCCTGGTGAAAGGCAGGCAAGGCTTTAGTGCTAATATGAGTATGGTATTTGCTCCAGTGGAATATGACAAAGCGAACACTCACACAAGGCCAGTGCCTATGAACACATTGAGATTTTAGCAGAAATCCAAGAATATAATCTCTACCATTTAAATGATGACAGAACTACTGCAGAGCTGCCAACAACTCTCTTTGTCAGAATAAAAGCCTCAGTGAAGCCGCATTTGCCACTAGATGGTTGCTTTAAGTAATCAGAAATACCAACTGGCCCCAGCACTGTGTTAGAGTCGCCAAGAGTGACTCTGAGAGTACAGACTGCTCACTCGCTCGACCAGAGAAGCCATGTGAAGGCGGTCATTTAGGAGACTAGCTCCCAGGAGAGACCGAGTTTGACCAGGGTCAGCTCAAGGGCCCTTCTGAATGTAGTTATGGATTCTTGCCACAACATGAACCACCTAAGAAATCTCTCTTTTTTTTTTTAAGGATTTATTCATTTTTATTTGTTTGGCTGCTCCATGTCTTAGTTGTCACATGCAGGATTTTTGATCTCTATTGCAGCATGCAGGATCTTTTTAATTGCAGAGGTATGTAGGATCTAGTTCCCTGAACAGAAATTGACAGGGGCCCACAGAATTGGGAGTAGAGTCTTAGCCACTGGACCACCAGGGGAATCCCAAGAAATCTTTTGACATAACATTTATTTAGATTCAATCCATAAAACATATAGGGTTTCCCTGGATACCAGAACACAAAGACATTTCAGGAAGCTTAAAGCCAGTAGTGTGACTTTCTGTAAAAAAAAAAAAATAAAGGAATCATTAAAAAAAATACCCCATGTATCAGTCACCATGAAAGCACTAACACCTGTAAGTTATTCCTTCTCCTTTCTGTAGCAGACTTACAATAGTCCATTTTGGTGATCTATTTTGGTGCTGGAGTATGTGTTCTTTATTCAGGGACATTCTACACAGCTGCAAGATGGCTTAGCCTCCTGTAGTCATATTAATGTTGATTTCAGGTCAGGTAATTACACATCTCAGAGCCCTGGGGAGGACTTGACATTCTTAAAAATGATTAGTGCAGCTAATTGAACGGTGTAAGGAAAGACTTCTACTCCCCTTTCTCTAGTCCAGGGTTCCTAGAAAGGGGTGCCCACTTTGCATTTGTTGTCTATAATTGCATAACAAATCATTCTCAAACTATGGGACTTAAAATGATAAACATTTATTATCTCAGGAGTTCAGGAATTTGGGATCAGTTTAGTTGGGTGACTCAGTTTGTACTCAGGATGTCAACAGGGACTAAAATTTGAAGTCTGAACTGGAACTGGAAGACCTACTTTCAAGACGACTCACAGACTCAATTCTTTCAAAGACCTTAGTTCCTCACAGTGTGGGCCTCTCTAGGCTGCTGACAACGGACCTTCCCCCAGTGGCTGATGACAGAAATAAAGGGAGGTAGAAATTACCATGTCTTTTACAACATAGACTTGAAAGTGACATGCCATCACTTCTGCTGTAGTCTGTTAGTCATGTAGACCAAACCCGAGGGAGTGTAGAAGGAGATTACACAAAGTTGTAAACACCAAGAGGCTGGGTTCACAAAGGATATTTTAAAGGCTCTTCTATTCACATTTTACTGAAGATTTAAGACATTATAATATGGCAAGAAAATGAAATAAATGCATATAGACTGTAATGGCAGAAATAAAGCTGTCCTAATTTTCAGAAAACATTGATCATCTACATAGAAAATCCCATAACTGAGTTTAGCAAGGTTGCGGACTACAAGTTCAGTCAATTACAGTTCAATATATTAACAATGAATAATTGAAAACTGAAATTAAAGACACCATTTACAATAGCATTAATATATAAAACTTAGGAATAAATCTGACATAGGATGTGCAAGACATGACAATTAAAAGACGAAACTGCTAAGAGACATTTTAAAAGATGTAAATGGAAGAACGACTATGTACACAAGTTGGAAAACTCAGTGCTGTCAAAATGACAATTCTCTCCTTCTCATCTAATCCAATAGATGAATAGGTGCATTGCAAGCTCAATCAAAATCGCAATTTGTATGTTTGTAGAAATTAACAAGCTAATTATAAAATTTATGTAGAAATAAAAAGGATCTATGATAGACAACTTTGAAAAAAAATTTTAAATAGAAAAGGACTGTCACTACTTCATTCCAAGACTTATTAGTGATCAAGGCAGTGTGGTTTTGGAGTTCAAGAGACAAATAGGTCAATTAAACAGTACAGAGTCCTGAAATAGTCCCTCATGTTTATGTAAAATTGATTTCTGACCAAGATGCAAAGACATTTCAGTTGACAAGAAATGAGTCTTGTCAACAAATGATGCTGGAGCAAGTGGACACTCATTTCAAATGATACCTCCCACTACATTCCAAATGTAAATTGCAGATGGACCACAGACCTAAATATGAATTTTAAAACTATAAAGCTTCTAGAAGAAAACAAAGGAGAAAGATATGTATGCTCTTAAGTTAGGCAAATTAGTTTTTTTTTTAATTTAGTTATTTAATTGGAGGTTAATTACTTTACAATATTGTAGTGGTTTTTGTTATACATTGACATGAATCAGCCATGGGTGTACATGTGTCCCCCATCCCAAAGCCCCTTCCCACCTCCCTCCCCACCCCATCCCTTAGGGTTGTCCCAGTGCACCTGCCCTGAGCGGCCTGACTCATGCATCGAACCTGGACTGGCGATCTATTTCACATATGGTAATATACATGCTTCAATGGTATTCTCTCAAATCATCCCACCCTTGCCTTCTCCCAGAGTGCAAAAGTCTGTTCTTTACATCTGTGTCTCTTTTGCTGTCTCGCATGTAGAATCATTGTTACCATCTTTCTAAATTCCATATGTATGTGTTAGTATACTGTATTAGTGTTTTTCTTTCTGGCTTACTTCACTCTGTATAATAGACTCCAGTTTCATCCACCTCATAAGAACTGATTCAAATGCATTCTTTTTAATAGCTGAGTAATATTCCATTGTGTATATGTACCACAGCTTTCTTATCCATTTGTCTGCTGATGGACCTCTAGCTTGCTTCCATGTCCTAGCTATTGTAAACAGTGCTGTGATGAACATTGGGGTACACGTGTCTCTTTCAATTCTGGTTCCCTCAGTGTGTATGCCCAGCAGTGGGATTGCTGGGTCATACGGCAGTTCTATTTAGTTTTTTAAGGAATCTCCACACTGTTCTCCAGAGTGGCTGTACTAGTTTCCATTCCCACCAACAGTGTAAGAGGGTTCCCTTTTCTCCATACCCTCTCCAGCATTTATTGTTTGTAGTCTTTTTGATAGCAGCCATTCTGACTGGCATGAGATGGTACCTCATTGCTGTTTTGATTTGCAGTTCTGTGATAGAGTGATGTTGAGCATCTTTTCACGTGTTTGTTAGCCATTTGCATGTCTTCTTTGGAGAAATGTCTATTTAGTTCTTTGGCCCATTTTTTGATTGGGCTGTTTTTCTGGTATTGAGCTACTTGAGCTGCTTGTATATTTTTGAGATTAATTGTCAGTTGCTTTGTTATTATTTTCTCCCATTCTGGAGGCTGTCTTTTCACCTTATTTATAGTTTCCTTCACTGTGCAAAAGGTTTTAAGTTTAATTAGGTCCAATTTGTTTATTTTTGCTTTTATTTCCATTACTCTGGGAGGTGGTTCATAGAGAATCCTGCTTTGATTTATGTCAGGGTTTTGAGGTTAGGCAAAGTTCTGAGATGTAACACTCAAAGCATGATGAGTTAAAGACAAATGTTAATAATTTCTATATGATCAAAAATAAAAACTCTTCCAAAGACACTAGGAAAATGAAAGATAAGACAAACTCTGATAAAACACTTGTACTGACTGTATACTCTTAAATACCAATAATAACACACAAATGATTTGATAGACACTTGACCAAAGAAAATGTACGATGGCAAATAACAATGGCAAACATCATCAGGGAGATGTAAATTAAAACCACAATGAGATACTGCTACAAACACATTCAAAGGCTAAAATTAAAGACAGACTATACCGTGTGTTGATGAGCACGTGACGTAAATGGGACTCTCATACACTCCTTGTGAGAATATGAAATAGTACTCATTGACTTCCCTGGTGGCCCAATGGCTAAGAATTCACCTGCCAATGCAGGGGACAAGTTTGATTCCTGATCAGGGAAGATTCCACATGCTGAGGGGCAACTAAGGGCATGAGCCACAACTGGTGAGCCTGTGCACCACAGAGATCCTGCTCTGCAACAAGACAAGCCACTGAAATGAGACGTCTGGGTGCCGCAAAGAAAGTGTAGCCCCTGCTAACCTCAACGAGAGAAAGAACAAGCGCAAAAACGAAGATCCAGTGCAGCCGAAAATAAAATAGTAGTCACTTTGGAAACATTTTGGTATTTTCTTAAAAAAGTTAAACATATAATGACTATATAGCCCAAACATTCTACTACTAGATATTGGAAAGCAAAAGTGAGAGTTGCTCAGTCGTGTCCAACTCTTTGTGACCCCGTGGACTATACACCGTCCATGGAATTCTCCAGGCCAGGCCAGAATACTGGAGTGAGTAGCCTTTCCCTTCTCCAGGGAATCTTCCCAACCCAGGGATCAAACCCAGGTCTCCTGCATTGCAGGTGGATTCTTTACCAGGTAAGCCACAAGGGAAGCACAAGCATACTGGAGTGGGTAGCCTATCCCTTCTCCAGTGGATCTTCCCGACCCAGGAATTGAACTGGGGTCTCCTGCATTGCATGGACATGGAACAACAGACTGGTTTGAAATAGGAAAAGGAGTATGTCAAGGCTGTGTATTGTCACCCTGCTTATTTAACTTATAACATCATGAGAAACGCTGGGCTGGAAGAAACACAAGCTGGAATCAAGATTGCCAGGAGAAATATCAATCACCTCAGATACGCAGATGACACCACCCTTATGGCAGAAAGTGAAGAGGAACTAAAAAGCCTCTTGATGAAAGTGAAAGAGGAGAGTGAAAAAGTTAGCTTAAAGCTCAACATTCAGAAAACGAAGATCATGGCATCTGGTCCCATCACTTCATGGCAAATAGATGGGGAAACAGTGGGAACAGTGTCAGACTTTATTTTTCTGGGCTCCAAAATCACTGCAGATGGTGATTACAGCCATGAAATTAAAACATGCTTACTCCTTGGAAGGAAAGTTATGACCAACCTAGATAAGCATATTCAAAAGCAGAGACATTACTTTGCCAACAAAGGTCCGTCTAGTCAAGGCTATGGTTTTTCCAGTGGTCATGTATGGATGTGAGTTGGACTGTGAAGAAGGCTGAGTGCCGAAGAATTGATGCTTTTGAAGTGTGATGTTGGAGAAGACTGTTGAGAGTCCCTTGGACTGCAAGGAGATCCAACCAGTCCATTCTAAAGGAGATCAGTCCTGGGTGTTCTTTGGAAGGACTGATGCTAAAGCTGAAACTCCAATTCTTTGGCCACCTCATGCGAAGAGTTGACCCATTGGAAGACTCTGATGCTGGGAGGGATTGGGGGCAGGAGGAGAAGGGGACGACAGAGGATGAGATGGCTGGATGGCATCACCAACTTGATGGACTTGAGTTCGAGTGAACTCTGGGAGTTGGTGATGGACAGGGAGGCCTGGCGTGCTGCAATTCATGGGGTCACCAAGAGTTGGACACGACTGAGCGACTGAGCTGAACGGAACTCCTGCATTGCAGCCAGATTCTTTACCAGCTGAGCTACCAGGGAAGCCCCTCTCGATATTTGCCAAGAGAAATTAAAGAATACAACTTGCAAAGACTTACATATAAATGATTTTAACACCTTCATTTCTGGTAGCAAAAAAATGGGTGAAAAATCCAAACATTCAACTACCAGGGTGAACATACATATAAACAAACTGGCATATCCGACAGTGTATTTCTTATTAAGAGAAAGGATGAATTACTGTGCACATAAAATGGATGAAACTCAAAAGTAATATTCATTGAAAGTAGTCACAGAGTACAAAGTGATTTCATTTATAGAAAATTCTAGAAAAGACAAAGTAATCTACAGTGACAGATCACTGATTCCCTGGGGACTAACAGGAGGGATTACAAATGGGCAGGAAAAAATGATAATACTCATTACCTTCATCTGGCAAGTGATGGCTTCGTGCATGTGTATGTCAAATTACATATTTTAATGCTTTTGTTTGTTGAAAGTTCCTTTAAGAAAACCATTGTTAATTTCATTGGAGATTTTATTCCATTAGAAAGACACACCCATTTAAGATAATCCATTTAAGATAAATCCTCTATCTTGGTTTCCTGTTGAGATCAAGGGCAAAGCCCTTAAGCCTCTAAGAAGCCCATTGATTGAGATGAATCAAGGTAATCTGAATCAAAAACACTGGTCATTGCAAACACCACCCTCCTCCAACAACACAAGAGACAAACTAAACATGGACATCACCAGATGGTCAATACCAAATTACATTCTTTGCAGCAGATGGAACTCTACACACTAAGCAAAAATTATAGCTGGAGCTGACTGTGGCTCAGATCATGAGTTTCTTATTGCAAAATTCAGACTTCAATTAGCGAAAACAACTAGACCTGCCTCCTGTGAAACCTGTATGCAGGTCAAGAACAATTAGAACCCGACATTGGAACAACAGACTGGTTCCAAATTGCTAAGGTAGTCCGTCAAGGCTGCCTATTGTTACCCTGCTTATTTAACTCATATGCAGAGTACATCATGAGAAATGCCAGGCTGGAGGAAGCACAAGCTGGAATCAAGATTGCCGGGAGAAATATCAATAACCTCAGATGTGCAGATGACACCATCCTTATGGCAGAAAGAAAACAAAAACTGAAGAGCCTCTTGATAGTGAAAAAGCAATGAATGAATGAATACACCAGAATTTCCCAAAGTGTGTTTTATGATCTTGCTTTGATCCATCTTGAAATGCTTATTTCAAGACCCAATTCCACTACTGAGATACTGGGTGGCAAGAAAATTGAAATTGGAATATGTAATTCTACAAGTTTGAGTAAACTCCAGGAGACAGTAGAGGGCAAAAGATCCTTGCGTGCTGCAGTCCATGGGGTTGCAGAGTTGGACAGGACTTAGTGACTGATGAGATGATCTTCCCTGGTGGCTTAGACGGTAAAGCATCTGCCTACAGTGTGGGACACCTGGGTTTGACCCCTGATGGGAAGATCCCCTGGAGAAGGAAATGGCAAACCACTCCAGAACTCTTGCCTGGAAAGCCCCATGGACAGAGGAGCCTGGTAGGCTACAGTCCATGAGATCGCAGAGTCGGACACAACTGAGCAACTTCACTTTCACTTTAGTGACTGAACGACAATCTCACAAGGTTCCCATAAGGAGACAAAGACCCACTCAATGCCTTTCCACACGTCAGTCTCCTACAGCTTCTTCAGCTGTTTCTAAGATTTAAATGTTTACCTACATAAAAGATTCACATTATTTATCAAGCTTGTAACAATTTTATTCATAATAGGAAAAAGTTACTTACATATATACACAAAAGACATTTATTTTCTTACTCTGACATAAAAAACACAGAAATATTTACATATGTACAAAATATTAAAACATTCAAACTTTACAAATAAGGAAAACAAGCAAAACTTCACCAAGGATACTTTTTTGGGAAATACACTCTAAAAAAGAGGTAAAACAAAGGTGACGAGACATTTACATGGAGACACCAGAAGCTGATATTTCAGTAGATATTATTAATTTGGTAAAGCAAATAAAATAATCTGTTAATAGATGGTAAAGAAGATTTACTTGTAAGACTGTTTAGGTAAAATGACATGGTCTTCCTTTGCCATAAAATGGAATGAATTTTACCTCTGAATCACAATCATCATAGTTCCCCTTTTTTCCTTAAAATATTTATATTTTCTGATTTACATTGAGAATTTTAAATTTTTTCACTATTAAATTGTAAAATATTTTAATAAGTTGTGTACCCTCTTTTTTCACTGAAGGGAAAAATCCCATGTATTACACTGATTTCAACATAAAATTGAACATCACAATACATTTTTTTTTTTTTTAGTTAAAACCTAACATTTTTCTAACTAGCCTTCATGATCGATCTCAATTGATGTAATAAGCAATCATAACCGTCGCAAATTCTTCTTGCTTTTCTTAGTACCAGGCACAGGACCCATTTTATAACTGGCTTTTAGGGGCTTGCCATTTAAACAGTCTTCGGTGGTATGATAAGTACACAAACACTTTGTACAATAATCAAATCCACAGCTTTCTCGTTTACAGGTTGCCCGTTGTAAATAGCAATCATATTTTGCAGGTGAATTACAGCGAATACAGGCTTTAAGGCTTTCATTCTTTTTCAAAGTTTTGGCGACCTAGAAAGAAGAAAATCCATACACATATTTTACTAAGAACTGAATGTAATTTAGCTAGTCAAAACAAGGGCACTTCCCCAATACACGTATTAGAGCACCAACACAACTCCTGCCTTTCAAGATCTTACTGCTCAACGTGGGAACAGACCACTGTCAACTGACCCAGTGGTTATTGTAGCATTAAGCTACAAATATGCTCTAATTCATAAACGCTACTCCCACATCAATGCCACCTTTTTTGTGGAACCAGGAGTTGGTTGCTCTTTTACCTCTAGCTTTTCTTTAAAAAAAACCTTTCACATTATATGGCATTTACCTTTATATAGCTATGAAGGTTACCATGTTTCCCTATCTATGTAGTGCCTGATAAAATTGACTTTTTGCTTAGCTCTCTCTTCCTCAGTTATCAAAGGCAATAATTGTGAAATGTAGTATTTAAGTTTTAGAAGAAACTTCAAGGTTTCTCCTTATTCTCTTAAGTGTTTCTAAATTAGAGCTCAACACCACTGAACTGTCATAAACAATGCCAAATAATATCTATTATTTTTGGCATAGAAAGACATCTCTGTGTACTTTCCTAATTTGATTACTTGAGTCATAAACGGTTTTCTTACTCTAAATCCTTTTAACAATAAATACCTCGTTTCCAATTTATTGATAAACAAAAAATTACCTCAGAGAATTCACTGTGTCGACTGTAAGTAGAATGTTTCTGATCACCTGGATCAGGTAACTTAGTTCGAGCATCTTTTTTGGGGAGAGTCTGGGTTGCTGATTTTTGCACAGATGCTAAAGGGGTTCTGAATAAAACATACTCTCTGGTCGAAGCGTGTGGTGAAAACTTAATGTTTTTTTCCTAATTAAAAAAAAGTTTGAATAGGATTAAAAATTATCCTCCTATATTCTCAATAATCAGAAATTTTTATCATGTTTATACATGTAAAAAAGGGCAAATGAGAATATAAAGGATTTATTCCTGTATTCAATTTACCTGCATGTGTGTAAGCACAGCCACCCACAACTATTCAAACATTTAAAGCCTAACAACTAAGTTACTGAGAGAAACTACGAATCAGAAACTGTGAGAAAGCAACTTTACATGCTTAGTACCCAGTATTTAACACATGATTTATAAAGCACTACCCCCAGAACAAAAGGTCATTCTTCCTACCCACCAGTAGATGGCAATAGTCACATTCAAGTGTCACATCAGTGCTGTGAAAGGATTCAAAACAATCTATTGAGGTAGAAAATTTTTCATTAACACCAGCTTATGGATAAAGAAACTGAACCTGGAGAATTTAAGCAACACTCGACCTTAGTCTGCCAACTCCTAAGTCTGAAATTTTAATCGTGTGTTGATCTTTATTCTCAGAAACATCTCCAAAGTTACTAAGTATTTTGCAAAGTGAGTGAATTCCCTTCCTACACTAAAAATCTTCTATATGTAGATAATTCTACTACTTTGTAACAGATAAAATCCCAGCCCCTTTATCTTTGTATTTTCTTTTAATGAGTTATGAATGTAAAGGATTTCCAGATCTGTTATCTTTACTATTTCCCTCTCCCATTTCAAAGGTAGAGAGCACTAGCTGTTATATCTTAAAACAACTGCATAGACTTACAGTAATTCTTTGTATTGCTTTATTATACAATTGCAATGCCACCTTGTCATCTTCCAGAATCTTCTTCCAAGTTGTGCTCACTTTAGACACACTGGAAAAATAAACGATTATAAAGGGAACAATTAAGCACCATGAAGGCTAAGATGAATATATTACAGAAACACAACCAGTGCAAAAAAGAAATTTCTATTAGCAGTGCTTCGTAAACCTGACTATACTTAGAACTGCCTGTGGCACACACTTAAGATTTAAGGATGGCCCATGCCTAGTCACTTGGGTTTAGTTGGTCTAAAATGGGAGCCAGGGCTCGAGCTCCCCCCCGCCCCCAACCTTTTAAAAATTTCACCATCAAGTAATTCTAAGTAGATCTAGGCTTAGGAACCCCAACACTTCATTTTTTCACAATATCCACAAATATCAAATTGGAAACTCCATTGTGTATATAGCGATTTATTAACATTAGACAAATTTCAAACATGTGACACATTGCTACTAGTAGAAATCAATTTTAAAAATCCATTTTGTTAACAAAAATGTTGTGATGTTGATTATCCCTCAAGAAGCTAGTCAATAATAAAAATCAATACTTGTGCCTGTTTTGGTTCAGTTATATTTCATGGACCAGCGTAAAGTAACAAAGAGTACTCCTGAAATTTTTTCAAAAAGCCAAAAATGAACCAAGTTGGAGGCAATCTAATCCAATACTCTGGATAATCATTTTCTCAATTGTTGTTTACTTGCCAAGTTGTGTCAACTCTTGTGATCCCATGGACTACAACCCGCCAGGTTCCTCTGTCCATGGGATTTCCCAGTCAAGAATACTGGAGTGGGATGGGGAGAGGGGTTTAGGATGGGGGACACATGTATACCCATGGCTGATTCATGTCAATGTATGACAAAAACCACTACAATACTGTAAAGTTAGTAGCCTAAAATTAAAAAAAAAAAAAAAAAGAATACTGGAGTGGGTTACCATTTCCTTCTCCAAATCTTCCCGACCCAGGGACTAAACCCAAGTCTTCTGCATTGGCAGGTGGATTCTTTACCACTGAGCCACTACTGCTGCTGCTGCTAAGTCGCTTCATTTGTGTCCAACTCTGTGCGACCCCATAGACGACAGCCCACCAGGCTCTGCCATCCCTGGGATTCTCCGGGCAAAAACACTGGAGTGGGTTGCCATTTCCTTCTCCAGTGCATGAAAGTGAAAAGTGAAAGTGAAGTTGCTCAGTTGTGCCTGACTTCTAGTGACCCCATGGACTGCAGGCTACCAGGCTCCTCTGTCCACTAGGGAAGCCCTAATTCTCTGTTGCTGCTAAGTTGCTTCAGTCGTGCCCGACTCTATGCAACCCCATAGATGGCAGCCCATCAGGCTCCCCGGTCCATGGGATTTTCCAGGCAAGAGTACTGGAGTGGGTTGCCATTGCCTTCTCCAATGGCAATTCTCTGTTATCTCATCCTAAAAGGTTTTCTCTGGTTGGATAAGGAGGAAAGGGCAGTCAGTAAAACGTTTTTAAGAAATAGTCATAATCAGACCCATTTGTATGTTTCTGCATTTTTATCACTTTTAAACTTGAAAATGGTCTAAAAAGAACAGAAATAATTACTTCATACTTTCAAGCGCGACAAAAATCAAATTCCCATTGGACCTGTACAGCAGACCCCTAGGCTGTTGTTTTTATAGTTATGACCAGAAGATGTAGCTTAGATATGAACAATTTCAGAACCAAAAGAAACAAAGATCCTAACAGAAATAGCTTTCACTAGCATAATATGAAATTTGAAGTAACTGGATTAAAAGCATACTTTCATCACCTCAATTAAAACTACAGTGCAAGACTACACTACTATCTTTGCATGAGCTGGTAGCGCTGAGCTATCTAACAAAAATATTCACGGATTATACTAATACATACACTCAGAGCAACAATACTTACTTGATTAAGTCCATCTCACTGAGTTGTGTTAAAATATTTGCTAAGAGATGTTTGAGTCCTCTTCGAAATAGTTCACTGAGAATATCTACACATTCGAGGCCCATTTTCCTACCAATTATATTCTGTAGTCTAAAATTTCCACTGGATATAAATTCCTTCAGCTTCTCCCAATCTATTTTAGGATTTCGTTTACAATTTTTTTTTAACGTTGAACAAACCACTTTTTCAAAATGAAGGGCTGGCAGCAAGTTTTTGTTGGGATACTGGTCTGGGCTTTGTGTCTGTAGCAGGCAGCATTGTGGACTGTCATTGAAACTTTCCACCAGGGCAAGGCTACTGTCTTCATGTTCACTGAGGCCACTTCGTTGGGAAAATGAAGAGTAGCCACTGTCTTCATAACATCCGCTGGTCTCTAGTTCTTGTATGTTATTGGAACTATCAAGTGTTTGTTGTATGTGTTGATTTTCCTTGTTATGCAATGGCTTGCTTTCAGGTTCAAGTTCTACAATCCTGGGGCTCACAACGGGGGACCCAACATCTGATACCCTGTCATAGTCTTTAATGCAGTCTTTATAAGAACCTTCCAAATATGCAGTAGTGTAGGAACCTTTTCTTCTACTGTCATCAGGCTTTACTGGTTTAATTCCAGAATGAACATGGTTATAGTTAAAATCACACTTCATTTTGACAGAGAGAGTGGAACTTTCTTCTTTACAACCTACAAAAAGAACATAACATTATGCCCGATGGCAAAAATTTCCATATATATCACTACTTCTTTAACTTTGGGATACAGATTTAATCACTTTGCATTCTTTCAGAACTGTGTACTTACCATGAAATTAGCTATGAAATTATCCAAGTATAATGTCAGAAAATATTACTAAAACCTAATAAGTACATATATCTTATTCTTGAGGGAGTACTTCAGTACAGTCTGCTTTTAAATCTGGTGTAACTATACCATCTGGCTTTTAGAGTCGTATCTGAATAGAAAATAGTGACAAAAGGGACTATTTAACAAATAGTCTGTGCTTACAGAATAAGGAAATATGATGCATCAAGAGTAGGGCCTGAGGTAAGAGACATCCCTAGAGAAATCAAATACTTCTAGAAATATGGTTAAGATAATGGAAGACGGAATGTATAAGGGTCAAAACAGTTTTGATAAAAGTTGCAAAAAACTTACATATTTAAATGTTAGTAATTATTATAACTGACTCATTGGAAAAGACCCTGATGCTGGGAAAGACTGAAGGCAAAAGGAGAAGGGGGCGGCAGAGGATGAGATGGTTACACAGCATCACCAACTCAATGGACAAGAACTTGAGCAGACTCTGGGAATACCTAAGAACAGGGGAGCCTGGTGTGCTACAATCCATGGGGTTGCAAAGAGCTGGACACAACTTAGCGACTAAACAACAATTTTAAGTCTTATAATAATTAATCACAAAACCTATAGGAAGTTTAGAGAAAGGACTAAAGAGCCAATAAATTTAATCATTTGTAAGTTAACCACTGGGGGTTTCCCAGGGGGCACCATGGTAGTGTTTAGAATCCGCCTAAGCGACTAAGCACACAGGCACAAATTAACCACACTAGTGACTTCTGGGGCAGGATGATTTTGCTGAGGGTTGTCCTGTCTGTTGCAGGATGTTTAGTAACTTTTAGCTATCTGATGCCATTAGCAGTCACTATTCCTCTAGCAGGACAATAAAAAATGTCTCCAGCAACCATTTATTGCCAAATGTTGGGAGTAGGGGGAAGTTGTGGGTGTGTGTGTTAGTTGCTCAGTCATATCCGACTCTTTGCGACCCCATGGACTGTAGCCCACCAGGCTCCTTTGTCCATGGGATTCTCCAGGCAAGAATACTGGAGTGGGGGAAGTTAGCAGAGGCAAATCTCCCCCATTCTTAGTTAAGAACTGCTGTTTTAAAAGATGATTAGGATTTCTAGCAGGCAATAGTGGCTGGGAAGGAATATAGTAGATGGGTTTAAGAAAACTGTTTAGCATTTTTTAAGGCAGAGTATATGGATTCTATGTGCTTCTAATGTACTCCCCCCATCTACTATACCTCCTGCAAACCAATCACAGGTAGGTAACAATTTACCCTATAAGTAAATATACCTAAGTACAGTCAGTATGTTTAGTCTGTACTAAACATTGGTAATCTGTTTATATGGAATTTACTGTTTTTACTTAGAACAGAAATGCTAAGCACTAAAGGACACCTTGTAGATAGAAACTTTCTTTTAATTAAGTTTAAATTAAAAGTTTAGGGACATAAATATTCCCCCAATTAACCCTAACTCTAGAACAAATTATTCTGAGTTGTTCCCTTGTACTCAGAAAAGAGTAAAAAATTCTGAGATTTTCATTTTTGCCTCAAGTAAGGAATTAAGTATGATTTAGCTAAGACCACCCATGTTATCTGAAGATAAAGAAACCACCAACAAAGACACGTTTTATTTTGTTTAGTTCCCTAAAGGGAATGGGCATGTTCGGTCGTGTCACACTTTGTGACCCTATGGACCATATAGCTCACCAGACTCCTCTGTCCATGGGATTCTCCAGGCAAGAATACTGGAGTGGGTTGCCATGCCCTTCTCCTGGGGATCTTCTATGACCCAGGGATAGAATCCCGTCTTTTGTGTTTCCTGCAATGGCAGGTAGGCTCTTTACCACTAGCACCACCTGGGAAATCCTAAAGGGAAGAGGCCTGAAACTATATTTCAGAAACTCAATTCTTTTCAAAGGTATTCTTCCTCTGCTGCCTTTACAACTCAGTTACTGAAAGACTATCCTACAGAACCCTGTTCATTCAACATTATTCTCAAGAGTATGGACAGTTCCTTAAATTCAGAGCTAATAATGATTCAGCTACTTTATAATTGTTTAGAAGTCAACAATTTCCAACATTTCCAAACATATGTTCAAAACTCTGAGGTAGAATGTGAAGTGAAAGACGCTCAGCCAACGCTCAGTCATGTCCGACTCTTTGTGACCCCATGGACTTCTCCAGACCAGAATGCTGGAGTGGTAGCCTTTCCCTTCTCCAGGGGATCTCCCCAAACCAGGGATCAAACGCAGGTCTCCTGCATTGCAGGTGGATCCTTTACCAGCTGAGTCACAAGGATCATTAAAAAAGTGTATATATATATATATATAAAAAGCTCACAGTTCGGAGACCTCTTGAATCAGAAAGATGAGGACTAAGAGTCAATCCTAAAGGAAATCAACCTTGAATATTCATTACAAGGACTGAAGCTGAAGCTCCAATACTTTGGCCACCTGATGTGAACAGCAGACTCAAAAGACCCCGATGCTGTGAAAGACTGAAAGCAGAAGAAGGGGACGACAGAGGATGAAATGGTTGGATGGCATCACTGATTCAGTGGACATGAATTTGAGCAAACTCCAGAAGACAGTGAAGGACAGGGAAGCCTGGCATGCTGCAGTCCATGGGGTCGCAAAGAGCTGGACACAACTGAGCGAATGAGCAATAGAGAGTCTAGCTCTGCCACTTCATTTACCCAATGCCTACTTAGTGACAGAGTCTTGAGAAGGAAAGAAACTAGCCACAGATCTTTTGAAATCCTGGTCTCTTGAAAGCCTTGTGAAAATCCAGACAGAGGTGGACCCTGGAAGGAAAAGTGTTGAACTTTCAAGGAAGAGGAAGACCTGCAGGGCTGTGACTCAGTATACGATAGGGGGATAAGGATTGAAAATTAATGTTGAAGAGATATAGAATGCTATAGGATTTTTAGGGTAGACTGGTTTAATTCATCGTGTAATAAAGAGCCTCTGAGGGGTTCTAAGTGAGACATCTGGTTAACACTAGGATTTCCCTGTAGCTCAAACGGTAAAGAATCTGCCTGTAATGCAGGAGACCAGGGTTCGATTCCTGGGTTGAGAAGATCTCTGGAGAAGGGAATGGAGATCCACTCCAGTATTCTTGCCTGGAGAATCCCATGGTCCTATGGACAGAGGAGCCTGGCAGAATAGTCTGTGAGGTCGCAAAGAGTCAAACATGGCTGTGCAACTAACACACAAACACACAAATAAATAAACAAATGATTGCCAGCTATGGAAAATATTGGATTATATGAATAGGAAGGTATAGGGTTGGTCAAGAAGTTCATTGGGTTTTTTCAAAAGACACTGTGGAAAAACTTGAAAACTTCTCCTGTGACAAAATTTGAACAAACTTCTTGGCTAATCCAATACAAGTGAAAGCAGGGAGGGTAGTTGGAAATGCTTATCACAGGAGTCTAGAGTTGGGTACCCAAGACTAGGATGACCGCAGGGCAAATAAGAGGTAACTGAATAGATCTGAGATCTTTTCAGAAAGGTAAAGTCAACAGAGGTTGGTGATACACTGTATTAGATGTGAATACCCTGGGTTTAAATCATGAGCATCTCAGGTGAAAAACAAAAAACTGAGCAAGTTAACTCTTAAAGCTTGTTTCCTCATGTATAAAATGCAGGTAAGAAAACCAAACTGGACTAAATGCATGGTGGAGTTTCCATCACATATAGTTTAATAAACAGAATCTATTTTCACTATATTATTTTTGTAAGCCAAACCCTTCATATTCTTTATATTTAAATCACGAACATGTTCAAAGTGGCAAAATACATTCTACACAGACTTATGCATTTCAGATTATATTTTCCCCTAGGAATCAAATCCAACTTCAAATGAAAGTCCTGGCTCAGCCTTTTGCCATTTTGTGATCTAGAACATTGAACTGGTCTTTCAATTTCTTTAAAATGGAAATACTATATCCATAATATCTACCTCATGGAGTTGGTAAAGATTCAACACTGCATTTTTAAAACCTCTTATTTACCAACTCAATAGTCCAATCATGAAAAAGTGGTATTAGGTAGTTAACTGTACAAAGTTAACTTCTATTTAACTTCCCAATGTAGATTTAACATTTCATAGTAAAATATAATACTTAAAAAGACTATAGTGCTTAAAGTTAAAAAATCTTTACAGCTATCCCAATGCTAAATAATTAAGTACTACAACCTCCAGTACCTACAAGATAACCAGCATGTGTCCAATACCAATGAGGCATGGCTAGTCCTTTAAAAGAACCTCAAGACCTGCTGCCATAAACTGCAAAAATCAGTCATAATCCCCAAGAGAATATTTTAGAAAAGCCTATTTCAGAAATATTTGAACGCAACAGATTTTTACATTTCATTTTCTTAAATTTTCAAATACAGAAAAAAATCTAGGGGACAGCAAATACTCTCGTGAGGGGCAAGGTAGTAGACAACCGAAGTTAAGCAACCAAAAAAATCCCTTCTTAAAGCCACCAATCTCCAGAATTTCAGAGGGTTTTGAGTCAGGGATTTCTAGACTAAGACTTAACCTGTTAAATTATTTTTTGAGTCTTCTAGATTCCTTTTCTAAAGAAAGGACCGTCTTTCAGTGGTTACCAAATATACACCATCAAGTTGTTAACTTCTAAAATTTTTCACAATTTCTAAAGTAAAATGAATGCAGCTGGGTCTTTTTAAGAGACAGCAACAAAGAGGATAAAAGTTAAGCATTCATTTGGGTGCCTTCCATTCCACCCAAGAGCTGGAATAAAAGATTGGGTCTCCAGAAGCACAGGGGAAAAAAAAAACAAACTAATTCTTCACTTCTCAGATGATCTTCCCCAATTCTTCAAAATCAGCTACATTTGGACAAATTCGGGGTTTCTGCATTAAAAATGCCCTTTTCCCTCCTTCCATTTCAGTCCAGGCCTTGAGACTGAGTCACTCACTGGGTTCAAGGAGGGAAAAAAGGAGAAATTAAACGTTTTTGTTCAGACATCCCCAACAGAGCCTTGGCCCGATGAGAGGGGTCCCTTCATTTGGCGGGGATTGGAGAAGGGGAGACCCTGGAAATCCCGAGGGGTCGGAGGGGTGGCCCTCAGGGCGCGGACCGGCGGAGGAGGCGGGAGATAACAGCGAGCACGATCTCCCGCGCCCGCCAGGAAGACTGAGGTGGCGAAAACCTGGGAGGACTGACTTCCGACCTGAGTGCGGGGCAGGAGTGCAGAAGGGGCGCGGAAGTGAGGGGTCGGGCACCCGGCTGGACCCCGAGGGCCGCTGGCTCGCGGGCCCTGTCAGCGCCGAGGCTCAGGTGTGGGGGAGGGGCGGCAGGGGGCATTTAG
>NW_011494720.1:2729038-2729605 GCF_000754665.1 Bison bison bison
GCGCCGGCCATCCTGCCCCGGGACCTCTGCTTCCCCTCTCCGGCCTCCCCCCTGCCTTCTTCCTCCAGGTCCCGGGGGAACCGCCGTCCGCCCTCCCGAGACCCAGCAAGGGGCCGCACGGCTGGACTCGGGAGGGTGTCGGGGGGTCCAGGTTGTTGTCCACCGCCCCCCACATCCCGCCACCGTCATTCCCCCGCGGGCCCCCCTTCTGGAGGGCGCGCCCCGCTCGCACCCTCTCCTCTCACCCACCGTCCGAGGGGCAAGGGCGCCCGGCGGCTGTCAGGGTGCCGTAGCTGCAGCGGCAGGAACCGGAGAGCGGCCGTAGGGAGCAGCTGCAGGGCCGCCGGCTCATGCCAGGGGTAAGAGAGGAGTCGGCCTCAGGTGAGAGAGCTGCTGCCGCAGGAGGAGAGCAAGCGGCCAGCTTCTCAGAGCTCTTATCTTGCAAAAGGCGCCAGCTGGTACTTTTAAAATCTTTGAATTTGGTGCCCAAATCTGCACGGCCCAATGGGGCACGCAGCTCACACGCGCGATCCAATGGGAGGGCGGCGGGAGGGCGTCCCCTCACTC
>NW_011494720.1:2729705-2735666 GCF_000754665.1 Bison bison bison
TTCATCCTGAAGGCGGCTCCGGCTTGTGTCTGAGCAGCTCCGATGGGTGCAGAGCACGGCCGACTTCCTCCGGTCATCTCTTCAGCGGGAGTTTGATGAGCGGCGACTCCTGACTGTCCGAGAATGCAGACTTTCCGGAAGATGAACCCTCCCCCCAGCTCGGCTTAGCCCGCCTCTCTAGGATTTAGGCGCGCTCCTCTCGCCTTCTAGTTTCGCCCCTCCCCCTGCTCAGCGCTTTCGCGCAAGCGCTGGTGGCGGGCGGCCGCCTTGGAGTTGGCGGGTTGGCGCTTGCGCGCTGGGGTCCCCCGCGTTTCTCTCAGGAGGCGGGGGAGGCGGAGAGCCCTGGGCAGCGGTGGGTGGGGCCGCGTCCCTCAGGCGCGCGGAGCTGGTCCTGCCTCCTCGGTGGCGGGAGACCCCGACTGACTTGAATCTCCTTGGGCCCGAGCTGAAGGGATGAGACTGGGACAGTCGCTTTTTTGTAAGCGTGTTTGTTTTTTTACTTTAGACCATTGTTCCTCAGCCACCTTGCTTTAATCACGGACGTTTAAGCTTATTAAATATATATCTACTGTACTCTCCTGGGTTTCCTTTCAAGTGCCAAGCACACACTGTAATCCTATTCCAGAATCAATGAGTGAATGAATCAGTCATCCTGTCCTGGGAGTTCCAAACCTAACTCCCTGAGTCTGAAGGCCCTTGGCCATGATTTTCTAGTGATGGAGGAAAGGGTGGAAGTATTCATTGCTAAGTCTTCTATTAGCAAGTTGTACCGTAAGTGTCATACTGAAGTTTTAACTCTGTACGTTTAAGTGGTGACATTGCATTCCCCAGTTTCGATTTTGGTCAGAACGCAGTGAAGCCAAAGGATGTAAGCTCCCGAATGTCCGAATTCCTGTCTCTCGCAGTTTTCCCACTTTTGCCTTTCTGCAGCCTCCAGGAGAGTTAATAGTTGGCGGTGTGGTAAGCAAATGCAGAAGACAAGAGGTTCGATCCCTGGATCGGGAAGATTTCCGCCCCCCCCCCCCGGCCCCCAGGAACAAATGGCAACCCACTCCTGGTGGCCTATGGTCTGTGGTGTCGCAAAGTCAGACTTAGCATGCAACACACAGGTGCTCAGTTAAGTTGTTATCAAGTCCTTTGTGAAGCAGGGCGGGGATCAAGGTGGATCCTGCAAATGCTGAGTAACTAACATTTACAAAGTGCCTATCAGATCAAAAAGCTACCATAGTTTTAATATTCATTTAACAAATCACTCCATTGCAAACATCCCTCAAACAGTTAACCACAATCTATAGGATCTGGCTTCTACCTGACCTCCACTCCTACAGTCTTTTGCTCTGTTGGCTCTAGAATTCCGTCAAGTCCTGGAATAAGTCTTTGTGTAAAATTTTTTATAGTTCATCATGGTTTTCTGCGTTTATTTTTATTTTTTAGAATGTTGCCTTAAATTAATATTTTTCTTGGTTGCTGAAATTTTGGGCATCCTCTTAAATTTTGCACCTGAGTCCTGTCTCTCACCCCACCCTGGCCCTGGTACTGAGTCCTGGAGACACATGGTTGAAAAGACAGAAGTCTTGACCTTCAAGGAGTTTACATTCTGATGGGAAAGAAATTGGCAGTTGACAGTTTTACTGAATGAAAGAGGAATATAAAACAACATAAGAATTTAAAACCTCTTCCCAACCCAGGTATTGAACCAGAGTCTTTTACATCTCCTGCCCACCTGGGAAGCCCTATAAAACAACATAAGAGGGTAGAGAATGGGCTGACTGGAAGGGCATGGCTAAGGACTTTGGGTGCTCAAGAAGGTTTCTGAGGCTTTGGACAAAGTTTGGAATGTTGAGGTGGCGATGCAAAGATCTGCATAATAAGCAGAGGAAGGAGGCCGAAGGTACATGGCTTATTCCAGGACTTGATGGAATTCTAGAGCCAACAGAGCAAAAGACTGTAGGAGTGGAGGTCAGGTAGAAGCCAGATCCTATAGATCGTGGTTAACTGTTTGAGGGATGTTTGCAATGGAGTGATTTGTTAAATGAATATTAAAACTATGGTAGCTTTTTGATCTGATAGGCACTTTGTAAATGTTAGTCTTTAATTCTCACAATAACCTTAGCATTTTCATTTTCTGATTGTGCTTCAAAGTGTAAGTTCATTGTCATAGAATGACACAGCTAATAAGCAAAAATTCCAGCCTGAGTCTTTGGGAATAGAGCATGTACTTTCCTCTGTGTTACACTGGGGAGTAATATTTGTGGGAATCCTGATTGTTTGTATGTACATTTTCATGTTACTTTTGACAGGGGCAAAGTGAAGGGACAAAATAGGTGACGATAGTTAATCCAACTAGGGGATTTAAGTAAAAAATATGGGAGACCCCTGTAAGTTAATAATTTCTCAAGAAATTATTAATAATTACTCAAGAAAGAATAATTATTCAAGAAAGCAGGTTTGCTTAGCAGCAAAACCATGTAAGAGAAGCTCGTGACATGCCCCAGGAAATAAAACAATGGTGGCGTGACACCCCCATCCTGCCCAGTGAACTCAGTAAGTTAATGATCCATAGGATATGCTCTCTGCATAAAAACATAAAACATAAAAACAATAATTTGTGGACCTCGCGTGACCATGTAAGGACAAGAAAACTCCCCTGCTTAACCTGGACGAGGAACTAATGATGGAAGCATGAAATCTACTCAAGAAAGATGCAGAAGCTCTTCTCCCCACTTTTCCTTTGATTATGAAACTATTGCCCAGTAAGTTCATGCGACACCCCCTTTCCCACCCACTTGTTAACCTCACAAGCATCCTGTTCTAGTGTGTGTGTGTTAGTCACTCAGTTGTGCCTGATTCTTTTCAACCCTATAGTCTGTAGCCCGCCAGGCTCCTTTGTCCATGGAATTCTCCAGGCAAGAATACTGGAGTGGGCTGCCATTTCCTTCTGCAGGGGATCTTCTCCACCCAGGGATTGAACCCGGAACTGCCACACTACCATCTGTCACCTGGGAAGCCCAGGTGATTCTAGTAAATCACTTCTTATGTATCACTTTGCCTCTTGCTGAATTCTTTCTGCACTGAGACATAAAGGTCTATGGTACTGAAGCTCTTCAGAGCCCCCGAAACAACACCCCAGTTTCACTTCCCGTTTGACCTTAGAGATCTTTATTCACCTCTATTTTTAGATGAAGACATATATATGAAATTTGAGGGGAGGGGGTTCTCCAGTTATTTTTAAAGTTTATTTTCAGAAAAAGACTAAGATGTTGGGAAAATTAAAATTACTATTGTAATGTAAGGTAAGATAAAGATTGAAGTATGTTTTATTGCATGCTGGAATAGTCTTTTTCTCTAGGTTTAAGTTACTTTATATTGATTTTAACTATTAGAGCTTTATATTGAAATGCTATTTTTTATACTTATTTTTGATTGATGATTGCTTTACAAAATTTGTTTGATTTTTGCCATACAGCAGCATGAATTAGTCATAGGTGTACATGTGTCCCTTCCCTCTTGAACCTTCCGCCCAACCTTTCCCACCCCTTCCCACCCCTCTAGGTATCACAGAGCCCTGGTTTGAGTTACTCTGAGTCATACAGTGTATTTCCGTAAGCTATCTGTTTTATATATGATAGTGTATATGCTTCCATGCTACTGTCTCCATCTCACTCTCTCCTTCCTCTCCCCAGCCCTTGTCCATAAATCTGTCTACATCTCGATTGCTGCCTTGAAAATAGGTTCATCAGCACCATCTTTCTAGATCCTGTATATGTGCATTAATGTACAGTATTTGTTTTCTCTTTCTGACTTACTTTACTCTGTATAATAGGCTCTAGGTTGATCTGCCTCACATTAGAACTGACTCAAATGCATTCCTTTTTATGGTTGAGTAGTATTCCATTGTATATATGTACCACAGCTTCTTTATAACCATGCATCTGTTGATGGACATCTAGGTTGCTTCCATGTTCTAGCTATTATAAAGTGTTGCAATGAACATTGGTGTGAAGAGTGAAAATGTTAAAGTGTTAGTTGCTCAGTCGTGTCTGACTCTTTGTGACCCTATAGACTATAGCCTGCCAGCCTCCTCTGTCCATGAAATTCTCCAGTCAGAGATACTGGAGTGGGGTGCCATTCCCTTCTCCAGGGGATCTTCCCAGCCCAGGGATTGAACCCAGGTCTCCTGCATTGCAGGCAGATTCTTTACCATCTAAGCCACCAGGGGAGTCATTGGGGTATATATGTCTTTTTCAGTTTTGGTGAATATTATTAACTGACAATTAACTTTCAATAGGCTCATGAGCACCTGTTAGTTTCATTCTTAGTGGGAAGTTTAGGCAGGACCTTTCTGAATTGTACTAGATGTCAACAGATGTATGTACCTCTTTGTTTTTGCAAATCTGTATCAGAATTGTTGTTTTTAGGTGGAAAATGAAGTGCAGAGAGAACTGTCTTTATTCTCACCAAATCCTTATTGTATACGTGGGGTGTCTGGAAATAACTGAGATGTGGTGCCTGCCCCCTTTGCTTACTGTCTGGGCCTGCAACCTAATAGATGTAGATTCTCAGTAAATAATCTTTGAATAAAAACATTATGAGTATGGGGGTAGAGGATAACGTGTACATAATATAGCTGTGAACACTGGATGAGTCAAATGCATCTAGTTACAGTGGAATTTTTATAGTGACTATATTATAGAATAGAGGAGTGACTTCTGTACCCCAGGGTACGAGTACAGGACAAGGTTTGTCAACCTCAGCATTCCTGGCATTTTGGACAGATGACAGTTCTTTGTTGTGGAGGCTGTGCTGTGCACTGTAGGGTATGACAAGATCAGAACCTTGCGTTTTAGGAACATGAACCTGGTGGTTATGTATGCATGATCTGAATTAGAGAGGATGCAGGGGACTATGCAAGTAGTCCAGGAGATGTAATTTTGGACCAGATTTGAATGGAATCTGTGAAGATGAGGGTGTTTAGTAAGAGACTAGGTGTGAGCAACAAACGGCCTATGAGGAAGAGGAGCAGAGAAGCCCCAGCAAGATGGTAGGTGCTGGAGCAGTGGCTGTGCAGTACTGGAGAGGCTCTGAGGAGATACCCCAGATCCAAGAACAAAGGAGAAGCCCCAGCAAGATGATAGGAGGGGCAAAATCATATTCAAGAATCAAACCCCATACCCTCCATAGACGCTCACAGGGCTCAAACAAACCTTGTACACACCAGGACCCAGAGACCCCTCAGAGACAGAGACAGAACTGTGAGCACCTCCTGTGGAGTAGGGGTCAGCGGTGGACTGCCTCAGGTGCAGGGGCTCTGGGTGCAGCAGACTTGGGTATAGCATAAGCCCTCTTGGAGGAGGTCATCATTAACCCCACCATAGAGGCGCCAGAATTTACACAGTCTGGGAAACAAACTCTTGGTGGGCACAAACAGAACCTTGTGTGCTCCAGGAGAAAGGAGCAGTGACTCCACAAGAGACTGACCCAGACTTGCCCGTGAGTGTCCAGGAGTCTCTGGCAGAGGCGTGGGTCTGCGGTGGCCTGCTGCAGGGCACTGAGTGTAGCAGTACATGCATGGGACCTTTTGAAGGAGGTCACCATTATCTTCATTACCTCCACCATAGTTTCCGTTCAGTTCACTTCAGTTCAGTCACTCAGTAGTCTCCGACTCTTTGTGACCCCATGAATCACAGCACGCCAGGCCTCCATGTCCATCACCAACTCACAGAGTTCACTCAGACTAACGTCCATTGAGTCGGTGATGCCATCCAGCCATCTCATCCTCTGTCATCCCCTTCTCCTCCTGCCCCCAATCCCTCCCAGCATCAGAGTCTTTTCCAATGAGTCAACACTTTGCATGAGGTGGCCAAGTATTGGAGTTTCAGCTTTAGCATCAGTCCTTCCAATGAACACCCAGGACTGATCTCTTTAGGATGGACTGGTTGGATCTCCTTGGAGTCCAAGGGC
>NW_011494720.1:2735871-2736477 GCF_000754665.1 Bison bison bison
GATCTTAGTTTTCTGAATGTTGAGCTTTAAGCCAACTTTTCCACTCTCCTCTTTCACTTTCATCAAGAGGCTTTTTAGTTCCTCTTCACTTTCTGCCATAAGGGTGGTGTCATCTGCATATCTGAGGTTATTGATATTTCTCCCAGCAATCTTGATTCCAGCTTGTGCTTCTTCCAGCCCAGCGTTTCTCATGATGTACTCTGCATAGAAGTTAAATAAGTATGGTGACAATATACAGCCTTGACATATGCCTTTTCCTATTTGGAACCAGTCTGTTGTTCCATGTTCAGTTCTAACTGTTGCTTCCTGACCTGCATATAGGTTTCTCAAGAGGCAGATCAGGTGGTCTGGTATTCCCATCTCTTTCAGAATTTTCCATAGTTTATTGTGATCCACACAGTCAAAGGCTTCGGCATAGTCAGAACCACCATAGTTTCAGTCAGCTCAGTCGCTCAGTCGTGTCTAACTCTTTGCGACCCCATGAATTGCAGCACGCCAGGCCGCCATGTCCATCATCAACTCCCGGAGTTCATTCAAACTCATGTCCATCGAGTCGGTGATGCCATCCAGCCATCTCATCCTCTGTCATTCCCTTCTCCTCCTGCC
>NW_011494720.1:2736577-2738344 GCF_000754665.1 Bison bison bison
TGAGGTGGCCAAGTATTGGAGTTTCAGCTTTAGCATCAGTCCTTCCAATGAACACCCAGGACTGATCTCTTTAGGATGGACTGGTTGGATCTCCTTGGAGTCCAAGGGAGTCTCAAGAGTCTTCTCCAACACCACAGTTCAAAAGCATCAATTCTTTGGCGCTGAGCTTTCTTCACAGACCAACTCTCACATCCATACATGACCAATGGAAAAACCATAGCCTTGACTAGATGGACGTTTGTTGGCAAAGTAATGTCTCTGCTTTTCAATATGCTATCTAGGTTGTTCATAACTTTCCAAAGAGTAAGCATCTTTTAATTTCATGGCTGCAGTCACCATCTGCAGTGATTTTGGAGCCCCAAAAAATAAAGTCTGACACTGTTTCCACTGTTTCCCCACCTATCTGCCATGAAGTGATGGGTCCAGATGCCACGATCTTAGTTTTCTGAATGTTGAGCTTTAAGCCAACTTTTTCACTCTCCACTTTCACTTTCATCAAGAGGCTTTTTAATTCTTCACTTTCTACCATAAGGGTGGTGTCATCTGCACCATAGTTTGGCCCCAGGTAAATAATAGGGAGGGAAAACAGTCCCACCCATCAACAGAAAACTGGATTAAAGATTTACTGTACATGGCCCCGCCCATCAGAGCAAGACCCAGTTTCTTCCTTAGTCAGTCTCTCCCATCAGGAAGCTTCCATAAGCCTCTTACCTTTCTCCATCAGAGGGCAGACAGACTGAAAACCACAATCACAGGAAACTAACCAATCTGAGAACATGGACCACAGCCTTGTCTAACTCAATGAAACTATGAGCCATGCCTTGCAGGGCCACCCAAGATGGACAGGTCATGGTGGACAGTTCTGACAAAACGTGGTCCACTTCAATATTCTTACCTTGAGAACCCCATGAAAAGTATGAACAGGCAAAAAGATAGGACACTGAAAGATGAACTCCCCAGGTCAGTAGGTGCCCAATATGCTACTGGAGCTCAGTGGAGAAATAACTCCAGAAAGAATGAAGAGATGAGCCAAAGCAAAAACAACTAGTTGTGGATGTGACTGGTGATGGAAGTAAAGTACAATGCTGTAAAGAGCAATATTGCATAGGAATCTGAAATGTTAGGTCCAGTAATCAAGGCAAATTGGAAGTGGTCAAACAGGAGATGACAAGAGTGAACATCGACATTTTAGTAATCAGTGAACTAAAATGGACTGGAATGGGTGAATTTAACTCAGATGACCATTATATCTACTACTGTAGGCAAGAATCCCTTAGAAGAAATGGAGTAGCCATCATGGTCAACAAAAGAGTCCAAAATGCAGTACCTGGATGCAATCTCAAAAATGACAGAATGATCTGTTTGTTTCCAAGGCAAACCATTCAATATCACAGTAATCCAAGTCTGTGCCCCGAAGAGTAATGCTGAAGAAGCTGAAGTTGAACGGTTCTATGAAGACCTACAAGACATTCTAGAACTAAAACCCCAAAAAAGATGTCCTTTTCATTAGAGGGGTCTGGAATGCAAAAGTAGGGAGTCAAGAAATATCTGGTATAACAGGCAAATTTGGCCTTGGAGTACAAAATGAGGCAGGGCAAAGGCTAATAGAGTTTTGCCAAGAGAACGCACTGGTCATAGCAAACACCCTCTTCCAACAACACAAGAGAAGACTCTACACATGGACATCACCAGATGGTCAACACCAAAATCAAATTGATTATATTCTTTGCAGCCAAAGATGGAGAAGTTCTATGCAGTCAGCAAAAA
>NW_011494720.1:2738444-2746704 GCF_000754665.1 Bison bison bison
CAAGAGAAGACTCTACACATGGACATCACCAGATGGTCAACACCAAAATCAAATTGATTATATTCTTTGCAGCCAAAGATGGAGAAGTTCTATGCAGTCAGCAAAAAGAAGACCGGGAGCTAACTGTGGCTCAGATCATGAACTCCTTATTGCCAAATTCAGACTTAAATGGAAGAAAGTGGGGAAAACCACTAGACCATTCAGTTATGACCTAAATCAAATCACTTACGAGTATACAGTGGAAGTGACAAACAGATTCAAGGGATTAGATCTGATAGAGTGCCTGAAGAACTATGGACAGAGGTTCCTGACACTGTACATGAGGCAGGGATCAAGACCATTCCCAAGGAAAAGAAATGCAAAAAGGTAAAATGGTTGTCTGAGGAGGCCTTACAAATAGCTGTGAATAGAAGGGAAGCTAAAGGCAAAGGAGAAAAGGAAAGGTATACCCATTTTAATGCAGATTTCCAAATAGCAAGGAGAGATAAGAAAGTCTTCTTCAGCAATCAGTGCAAAGAAATGAGGAAAACAATAGAAGGGGAAAGTCTAGAGATCCCTTCAAGAAAATTAGAGATAACATGGGAACATTTCATGTAAAGATGGGCACAATAAAGGACAGAAATGATATGGCCCTAACAGAAGCAGAAGATATTAAGAAGAGGTGGCAAGAATACATGGAGGAGCTATACAAAAAAGATCTTCATGACCCAGATAATCACGATGGTGTGATCACCAACCTACAGCCAGACATCCTGGAATGTGAAGTCAAGTGGGCCTTAGAAAGCATCACTACGAACAAAGCTAGTGGAGGTGATGGAATTCCAGTTGAGCTCTTTCAAATCCTGAAAGATGATGCTGTGAAAGTGCTGCACTCAATATGCCAGCCAATTTGGAAAACTCAGCAGTGGCCACAGGACTGGAAAAGGTCAGTTTTCATTCCAATCCCAAAGAAAGGTAATGCCAAAGAATGCTCAAACTACCGCACAATTGCACTCATCTCACACGCTAGTAAAGTCATGCTCAAAATTCTCCAAGACAGGCTTCAACAGTACGTGAACCGTGAACTTCCAGATGTTCAAGCTGGATTTAGAAGATGCAAAGGAACCAGAGATCAAATTGCCAACATCTGTTGGATCCTCGAAAAAGCGAGAGAATTCCAGAAAAACATCTATTTCTGCTTTATTGACTATGCCAGAGCCTTTGACTGTGTGGATCACAACAAATTCTGGAAAATTCTTAAAGAGATGGGAATACCAGACCACCTGACCTGCCTCCTGAGAAATCTGTATGCAGGTCAGGAAGCAACAGTTAGAACTGGACATGGAAAAACAGACTGCTTCCAAATAGGGAAAGGCGTATGTCAAGGTTGTATATTGTCACCATGCTTATTTAACTTATATGCAAAGTACATCATGAGAAACACTGGGCTGGATGAAGCACAAATGGAATCAAGATTGCAGGGAGAAATATCAATAACCTCACATATGCAGATGACACCACCATTATGACAGAAAGCAAAGAAGAACTATAGAGCCTCTTAAGGAAAGTGAAAGAGGAGTGAAAAAGTTAGCTTAAAACTCAACATTCCTCAACATTCAGAAAACAAAGATTATGGCATCTGGTCCCATCATATTATGGCAAATAGATGGGGAAATAGTGGAAACAGTTGACAGACTTGCCAAGAAATTAAAAGACGCTCCTTGGAAGAAAAGTTGACCAACCTAGACAGCATGTTAAAAAGCAGATACATTACTTTGCCAACAAACGTCCGTCTAGTCAAAACTATGGTTTCTCCAGTAGTCATGTATGGTTGTGAGAGTTGAACTGTAAAGAAAGCTGAGTGCCGAAGAATTGATGCTTTTGAACTGTGGTGTTGGAGGAGACTCTTAGAGTCCCTTGGACTGCAAGGAGATCCAACCAGTCCATTCTAAAGGAAATCAGTCCTGAATATTCATTGGAAGGACTGATGGTGAAGCTGAAATTCCAATACTTTGGCCATCTGATGTGAAGAGCTGACTCATTTGAAAAGACCCTGATGCTGGGAAAGGTTGAAGGTGGGAGAAGGGGATGACAGAGGATGAGATGGTTGGATGGCATCGACTTAATGGAAATGAGTTTGAGTATACTCCAGCAGTTGGCAATGGACAGGGAGGCCGGTTGACCACGGGGTCGCAGAGTCGGACATGACTGAGTGACTGAAGTGAACTGAGGAAGAGGAATTGAGTACAATTTAAATTTGAGAGGGAAATTCATGCCAGGAAAGAAACTGAGATCACAGCACAAGAAACAGGTTGTAGAGGAATAGGACAAGTTTCATTTTAGACAGTGATTATCTATTTATACTGGCTTCCCAGGTGCTTCAACCCTAAAGAATCTGCCTGCAGTGCAGGATAGGAGGGTTCAGTCTCTGGGTTGGAACAATCCCCTAGAGGAGGAAATGGAAATCCACGCCGGTATTCTTGCCTGGACAGAAGAGCCTGGCAGGGCTACAGTCCACGGGGTCACAAAGAGTAGGACACAACCTACAGACTAAACAACAACAAATCTGTTTATAAATCTTCAAAATTGCCATTCTGACTGAATGAGTTTTGATTAACTGATGTTGTAGGCCATTTTGTAATGAAGTTCAGTTTTGGTTCTGAACAATACACCAGATTTCTAGATAAATCATTTTAGATCTAACTGCCTTTTAGATGGAGAAGGCAATGACACCCCACTCCAGTACTCTTGGCTGGAAAATCCCATGGATGGAGGAGCCTGGTAGACTGCAGTCCACGGGGTCGCTAGGAGTCAGACACGACTGTGTAACTTTCAAGTAGACAACCTGAGCAACTTCACTTTCACTTTCATGCATTTGAGAAGGAAATGGCAAGCCACTCCAGGGTTCTTGCCTGGAGAATCCCAGGGACCGGGGAGCCTGGTGGGCTGCCGTCTCTGGGGTCGCAGTCGGACACAACTGAAGCGACTTAGCAGCAGCCTTTTATGTATCTTAGTGCCATAAGACGAATTTCATTCCCTGACCAACCCTTTCCCATCCTTGTTAAGCATACATACCTGAGATAGAAGTATACCGGGGAATTTATTGCCTTACCATCCATGTTGTCATACTGTGTGGAAAGTACTGTGGAATACTTAATAATATAAACTTAAGATATATACCATTATCACCCTGTATTATGAACACATATATGAAGTAACTGACAAATTCTGGTCTGAATTGGCATTGGCTCCCACTTTACTCACTAATCTAGTTAATTCCTTCATGAGCAAAAGTAATTTTTGGAACCCAGACCAAGATGAGTAGAGCAACATAATTTTTGCAGGAAGCCTACTGGAACAATACACCTAATACTTTTAAGGATCTTAGAATTAACCATTTTAGATCAGACTGCCTTTTAGATCTTAGTGGAATACTAATGCAGAATAGTGAATTCGGCCTAGGGCTAAGATGCCCTTTAGGTGGACCTTGAAGTCTGTCTGTGCAGTGTGTGTTTTAGGCAGAGGGCAGAGAGAACAAAGGCAGGCGTGGTGACAACGCATACTGTGTAATTCAGGTAGCTGTGTAGATGCAGTTTGTACAAATACCTACAAAATCTAAGACCCTTAAAGGTCTTATTAACCCTCTCACATTGTCTCTTTATAAACAAAATGGTTTTCTTCATTCTTGTCTCTTCAAGACCTAATGGCACTAAGATCTAAAAGGCAGTTTGATCTAAAATAGTTAATTCTAAGATCCTTAAAAGTATTAGGTGTATTGTTCCAGTAGGCTTCCTGCAAAAATTATGTTGCTCTACTCTTGTCTGGGTTCCAAAAATTACTTTTGCTCATGAAGGAATTAACTAATTTAGATTAGTGAGTAAAGTGGGAGCCAATGACAATTCAGACCAGAATTTGTCAGTTACTTCATATATGTGTTCATAATACACAGTGATAATGGTACATATCTTAAGTTTATATTGTTAAAATTACCAAAGTATTAAGATTTCTTCTAACCAATAAGGTGTTCTAATGGGAAGGTTTGAGAATTCACTGAAGGTATTTTCCCAACTTCATCAGTATGATTCTCACACTTTTTCTCCTGGGGGCAGAGAGGGAGGAGCAGAGAGTATTAGAGAATATTCTTTTATTAGAGAGTAAGAAACTTACTGGCTGTCCCCTGTTTCCAGAGTAAAATCTAATATTCAAGACCTTTCACAATTTCAATCCAACTTCTTTTTTCTTTTGGCTGAGCCATGAGGCATATGGGATCTTAGTTCCTCAGAGGGACAGAACCTGCACCCTCTGTATCAGAAGCATGGAGTCTTAACCACTGAATCACCAGGAAGTCCCTCAATCCAACTTTTTTATTTTCCCCTATAACTAATAAAACGAGAAATTAAGTCTATTATATACTGTATATTATATACTTTAGTATATTTAATAACCTGCAGCCATGTCCTTTTGATTCTAAAAGGAAACCTAAGACCCAAGGGGAAACTGATAAATCTGGGAGACCCAGGCTTGCAACGTGGACAGTGAATATTGTTGTAGGAACATGTCTTGCTGTAATCTTGGTTGCCTAGGTCACTAAAAGGGGCATTCATCAGCTGTTCTTGTGAAGGCAGAACAGAATGCCTCTCATGAGCAGAACATTCTGGGGGAGAGGGGTACTTTTCAAAATAAAACTCTCTGATGTATTTGGTAACCTTTGGCTAGCTTAAATTCTTAACTGTCTTTAATGGTTTTTCTGGAGAAGGCAATGGCACCCCACTCCAGTACTCTTGCATGGAAAATCCCATGGACGGAGGAGCCTGGTAGGCTGAAGTCCATGGGGTCACAAAGAGTCGGGCACGACTAAACGACTTCACTTCCACTTTTCACTTTCATGCATTGGAGAAGGAAATGGAAACCCACTCCAGTGTTCTTGCTTGGAGAATCCCAGGGACAGGGGAGCCTGGTGGCAGTCTATGGGGTCACACAGAGTCGGACACGACAGAAGCGACTTAGCAGCAGCAGCACACCTCCCTTTTACAGCAGAAAGAAGCTACCAACATAAAATTACTCTGAAATTTAGCACATGCTGGAACTCTAAAGGACATCTGGCTAACAAATGTTGACTTAAGAGGAAACAGTTACCTGACAATAATGTAGGTTTGAATGAATGTCATATGTATGACAAGGTGTCATACATATGTCCATAAAAATTCAGACAACTATTGATTTTAACAAATACGGAAAAATGTGCAATTCTGAGAGTTAACTAAATGTCTCCTAGTTCTCTAACCTATAAATCATATAACCTTAATAGTGAAATTGCTTTTCCTCCTCTGGAAATCCTAACTTGTTCTAACTACCATAAATTTAACATTTATTCATTATCTACTAGGTAGAGCTCTTCATAATTGTCATCCTGGAGTTTATGTTTTCAGAATATTCTTGAGCCAGCATTTCCAGCTTCTCTCACTTTTTTATAGGCTAACTGTCATGTCCTATTTCTTTTCTGTAGTTACAGGTTGGATTTATTAATACTTTTTGAAGTGAAGGAGCACACACACCATGGGAGAACAGTGAGGGTCTGTTTATCAAGCACATGATTTACTGGTGTTGCTCTAAACACCAAGAGGTCTTTGACAGCTGTGCAGCCTCAAGTAGACGTTCCTGGGCTTTCCTTCCCTCTCAGGCCTCCATCCTCTGAAGTCAGTCTTATCATTTCATGTTTTCCCTTGAGAGTCAAACCAAATTTCTGATCATTCATTAAATACTTTACATAAAACAAAGGACTATTCTCTTTTGTCTACTTCTTGTAAGGAAGAGTTCAAAATATTCAGCCAGAGTCATGATTATGTTTTTTCACTTAATACGTTCAGAGACATATATAAATTAGCTGTTTATTAAAAATGTTATTCTCAACTGTGTTAACTCATGTGTTTCAAGAGAATACTGTATATACACAACCTGATTTGCTATAACAGAATTTTCACAAGCTATACAAGTCTTTAATAACAAATCAACTTAAACTTTTTTGGAAATAATTTCTACTAAAGATTCATAATTAGCATAGTCCTTCAATGACTGTACAAGTTCATCCAGTAGGTACTCTCCTTGCATAAAAGTTTCAAGATCATGAAGTGACTTGTTTATTCTGTGATCTGTGACTCGGTTCTGTGGAAAATTATATGTTCTTATTTTCTCTGACCTTCCTTTTGTGCCAATCTACATATTAAAAGAAAAAAAAAAGAATACAAGATAGTTAAACTCAGGGCAACTAAACCTACAAAGTTAATTTACCTGGAGATTAAGCTCTTGGTTTATAATTTGAAACACAATGTTAAAAACCATATTTTAAACATTTTGAATTCTCAAATTTAACATGGGCACTTGATACAGAAAAAAGAACACAGGCTTGAAAAGTCAGACAGCTTAGTACTTGAATTTTGAATCCTCTCTGCCATTTTTTTTTACTTTATAACTTCAAGTAATTTACTTCAACTTTAAACTTTAGTTTCCCCATTTATAAAATACAGATAATACCTACTAACACTGATAATGTACACATACAGCCTGGCACAGAGTTGATATCCAAAAATGGTAGCTAAATATATATAATCTCTGTGAATTAATCTGGTTATCATCAGTGATGACAAAGTGATCAATTCTCCATAATAAAGGAGTTAATAGAAGGGCTCTGTAATTATAAAATCAACTGCCAAACAGGAAGAAGGTAAGTTCAATTTCCTTTCCAACTTTCTTCCATAATTTTAAAAGGATTCAAAATGAACGGGAATTCGGTATATCTTTTTAAGATAACTTTGCTGAAAATGCTGAGAAAGACATTTTTGAATACAAAAACAGTGTAAATGTGTAACAAGATTACTATAAAACAAGCCCTTGGTTGAATGACATGAATTATACTTTAACTTTGACAAATACAATGAAATAATTTTAACACATATTAAAACTGGGTAATCTAAAACTATTTTTATCTTTTCAAAGCATTTAAAAAATTCAGTTTTACCTGAATCTTTCTAGCATTGTATCGTTTACTTGTTTCTTCTTCTAGCTGCAGGCTGTACAGTTTTGCACGTAACTTTTTCATAGCCATTTCTTTATTTTTCAGTTGAGATCTTTCTTGCTGGCATTCAGAAACAATACCTGAATAGTGTTATGAGAATTAAAAGAGTTTTAATAGAAACATCTTCTTCACGTATTATCAAGGAATACTCCTCTTCCTTCTTCCTTTATGAAGGGAAAAAATAAGACTCTAATATTAAAGAAGGAAAATGGCTGTCTGGGGAGGCCTTACAAATAGCTGTGAAAAGAAGAGAAGCAAAAAGCAAAGGAGAAAAGCAAAAATATAAACATCTGAATGCAGAGTTCCAAAGAACAGCAAGAAGAGATAAGAAAGTCTTCTTCAGCAATCAATGCAAAGAAATAGAGGAAAACAACAGAATGGGAAAGACTAGGGATCTCTTCAAGAAAATCAGAGATACCAAAGGAACATTTCATGCAAAGATGAGCTCAATAAAGGAAAGAAATGGTATGGACCTAACAGAAGCAGAAGATATTAAGAAGAGATGGCAAGAATACACAGAAGAACTGAACAAAAAAGATCTTCATGACCCAGATAAACACGATGGTGTGATCACCAACCTACAGCCAGACATACTAGAATGTGAAGTCAAGTGGGCCTTAGAAAGCATCACTACGAACAAAGCTAGTGGAGGTGATGGAATTCCAGTTGAGCTCTTTCAAATCCTGAAAGATGATGCTGTGAAAGTGCTGCATGCAATATGCCAGCCAATTTGGAAAACTCAGCAGTGGCCACAGGACTGGAAAAGGTCAGTTTTCATTCCAATTCCAAAGAAAGGTAATGCCAAATAATGCTCAAACTACCGCACAATTGCACTCATCTCACACGCTAGTAAAGTAATGCTCAAAATTCTCCAAGCCAGGCTTCAGCAATATGTGAACTGTGAACTTCCTGATGTTCAAGCTGGTTTTAGAAAAGGCAGAGGAACCAGACATCAAATTGCCAACATCCGCTGGATCATGGAAAAAGCAAGAGAGTTCCAGAAAAACATCTATTTCTGCTTTATTGACTATGCCAAAGCCTTTGACTGTGTGGATCACAATAAACCGTGGAAAATTCTGAAAGAGATGGGAATACCAGACCACCTGATCTGCCTCTTGAGAAATTTGTATGCAGTTCAGGAAGCAACAGTTAGAACTGGACATGGAACAACAGACTGGTTCCAAATAGGAAAAGGAGTACATCAAGGCT
>NW_011494720.1:2746804-2747558 GCF_000754665.1 Bison bison bison
ATCATGAGAAATGCTGGACTGGAAGAAACACAAACTGGAATAAAGACTGCCGGGAGAAATATCAATCACCTCAGATATGCAGATGACACCACCCTTATGGCAGAAAGTGAAAAGGGACTAAAAAGCCTCTTGATGAAAGTGAAAGTGGAGAGTGAAAAAGTTGGCTTAAAGCTCAACATTCAGAAAACGAAGATTATGGCATCCAGTCCCACCACTTCATGGGAAATAGATGGGGAAACAGTGGAAACAGTGTCAGACTTTATTTTTGGGGGCTCCAAAATCACTACAGATGGTGACTGCAGCCATGAAATTAAAAGATGCTTACTCCTTGGAAGGTAAGTTATGACCAACCTAGATAGCATATTGAAAAGCAGAGACATTACTTTGCCAACAAACGTCCATCTAGTCAAGGCTATGGTTTTTCCAGTGGTCATGTATGGATGTGAGAGTTTGACTGTGAAGAAGGCTGAGCACCAAAGAATTGATGCTTGTGAACTGTGGTGTTGGAGAAGACTCTTGAGAGTCCCTTGGACTGCAAGGAGGTCCAACCAGTCCATTCTGAAAGAGATCAGCCCTGGGATTTCTTTGGAAGGACTGATGCTAAAGCTGAAACTCCAGTACTCTGGCCACCTCATGTGAAGAGTTGACTCACTGGAAAAGACTCTGATGCTGAGAGGGATTGGGGGCAGGAGGAGAAGGTGACGACAGAGGATGAGGTGGCTGGATGGCATCACTGACTCGATGGACGTTGAGT
>NW_011494720.1:2747658-2773922 GCF_000754665.1 Bison bison bison
GAAGGACTGATGCTAAAGCTGAAACTCCAGTACTCTGGCCACCTCATGTGAAGAGTTGACTCACTGGAAAAGACTCTGATGCTGAGAGGGATTGGGGGCAGGAGGAGAAGGTGACGACAGAGGATGAGGTGGCTGGATGGCATCACTGACTCGATGGACGTTGAGTCTCAGTGAACTCCGGGAGTTGGTGATGGACAGGGAAGCCTGGCGTGCTGGGATTCATGGGGTCTCAAAGAGTCGGACATGACTGAGCGACTGATCTGATCTGATACACATAACAGATAATTTTACAGTTATTAGAAAACTGAAAATTGGACTTACAGCTCAAAATATTTACATACTGAAAGCATACATACTGAAGAGTAAGCATTAGTCATTTAATATGGATTATTTTCTGGTACTTTTACCTAGTCACATTTTTTTTCAAAAAGTAGTAACTACTCATTATACAAACTGAACTATAAAAGTTAATGTTATTACCAGAGATAATCAGTATTAATATTTTTATTCCTGTTTATATACTATGTGTTACATAAAACATCATCTTAAAGTTTAACATGAGAATTTTCTCATTTAAAAAAAAGAGAAAAAATCAAGCAAGCACTGCCAGCAAGCACTACCAACCATGGGAATTATGCCTATCTGAGATCATTTATAGGAAGATTGAGGTTTCCTATCCTTGTGCTCTTTTTCACATGTAAGTCACTGGAGCAACACTTGTAAAAACACATGTAGTTCTATCTAACACAATTCTAAAGACTTAAAAAAAATTACAGCTCCACTGCCTAACACTATAATCAGGACAGAACCCCCAGATGTCTGCAGATGGACTTAATGGAAAGAAGCCCCTGAAATTGCATGCAAAACTTTGTATATAAGCATGTTTCTGGGTAAAAGGTCCAAGTTTTCATTTTCTCAAAGGAATTCATTTTCTCCTCTCTCCAAAAAACACTAAAAACTGGTGATTTAGAGCATTTTCTTTTAAAGGATCACCCATGATATTACTTCACTGTGAGGATTTTTTTTATAATTAGTGATATAATCACTAATGTGGAAATTTCCTGGGCACGGATCTTTCCCTCTTCCTGCCTTTGTAAGTATCCTACGGAGTTTCAGCTAAGGAATCGAGATAAATCAAGTGTTGAAAATAAACAGTTCCTAGTAGCCTATACGTTGCTGGTAACTGAAGATCTGTTTCAGAGGAAAAGTCATTCAGAGTTTGATTTTTATGTTGAAGAAGGAACCACGCACCCGTTGGGAGATGAACGATCCGGACAGCACTGTCTGTGGTGTTCACATGCTGCCCCCCGGCTCCACTGGCTCGCTTAGTATCAATCCTCAAATCCTTAGGATTAATCACCAGGTTAATCTATACATAAGAGAAAAGTTGGGAGTTTTGAAAATTACATGTGTGATCTGTTCAAAGAGAATTATTTATAAAAATGCACGTCATAGATAATATTCGTATTAAGATTTGGAAGGTTTAATTTTAAGAAGAGAAAATAATTGGAAGGATACCATTTTTTTAAAGACTTGTCTTATTTGAAGAGTGGGGCTCACCAGGTGGCACTAGTGGTAAAGCCGCCTGCCAGTGCAGGAGACATAAGAGACGCAGGTTCAATCCCTGGGACAGGAAGATCCCCTGGAGAAGGAAATGGTAACACAATCCAGTATTCTTGCCTGGAGAATCCCATGGACAGAGGAGCCTGATGGGCTACAGTCCACAGGGTCACAAAGCAACTAAAGTGTCTTAGCATGCACACAGTGGATAAGTATCAAAATATAATGCAAAATAAAAACAAAACCTCCCTAATCCTCAAAAACTAGACTTCTCTGTAAACTACCCTCTTATTACCAATGGCAGATCTCAGCTATTAATAGAAATGTGAATATAATCACTAAAATGATTTCTGAGTTCAAAAAGACTTTAGTGGAGGAAAAAAAAAAGACGCTAAAACACTACAGGAAGGTTTTATTTTGTTTCATTTTAAATACAGGAAGACTTAAACATACTTAGAGGCAGAGCAGAGATGAATGGAAATGGCTAATACCAAGAAGTCAAGGATACAGATTCAATTCACAAATACACTGGATCTGATATCAGCATAATGCTCTGTCCTGGCAGTCACCATCCAAAGCACTGCATTTAAAGAGCTCTTGCATGAATTATACCCACTCTGTGAGATGTCCACAACTCTAGCAGCAGGCATCTTATCATTCACAGGCCTTCTAGGTCTCCCTATGTAGCTCTTAACTGTTGCTGCTGCTGCTGCTAAGTCACTTCAGTCGTGTCCGACCCTGTGCGACCCCATAGACGGCAGCCCACCAGGCTCACCTGTCCCTGGGATTCTCAAGGCAAGAACACTGGAGTGGGTTGCCATTTCCTTCTCCAATGCATGAGAGTGAAAAGTGAAAGTGAAGTCGCTCAGTCGTGTCCGACTCTTAGCGACCGCATGGACTGTAGCCCACTAGGCTCCTCCATCCATGGGATTTTCCAGGCAAGAGTACTGGAGGGGGGTGCCATTACTGTTGCTAGGAAGAATTAAATGAGATGATACATGGACCTCAGTCTCCATCTTTTCCTGAAAATCTCTATCTCCAAGATGCTTAAGCCAAAGTGACTAGTATCAAGGTGTTGCTTTTGCCATTTATCCTGCTTCCCTCTCTCCCTTAACTATCCTGTTCCTCACCTAGATTTCCTACAAAAATTAGACTAAAGAAAGGAACTCCATGTACCCTATTAGACAGTAATACAGACTTTCTCAAAAGTAATAAACAGAAATCCTCAAGCTTCCTTCTCACGTGCTTATTTCATTCTAAAAAAAGAAGTTAAAAATTTCCCATCACTTTTCAGTGTAAGTGATGTAAGCAAAATATAACTCCCCAACTAAGCTACTTAAAAATATATAGACTGAGAATTTGCTGGTGAAAATAAAGTATACTCATTGTGTACAATGTAGCGATGTGTTACTATTTTAATGATTGGATTATAAACTCACAATTCTGTAAAGTAGTTACCCTTTATTAAAACAGGATTCTTGCTATTGATATTCTGGGAACAAGTCACACAAAGCGAGTCGCCATAAAGGCAAGCAGCTCGTAAACTCTATTTAATATTGTTTCTCCTTTATATGGTCTCAAAATACCTGCTGTAAGCTTAGTAGTGGAGAAAAATAGACAATGCAACATCATATGACTTTGTAGTTGTTTAGTCACCAAGTCATGCAAAGATGGACACAATAAAAGACAGAAATGGTATGGACTAACAGAAGCAGAAGATATTAAGATGAGGAGGCAAGAATACATAGAAGAACTATACAAAAAAGATCTTCATGACCCAGATAACCATGATGGTGTGATCACTCAACTAGAGTCAGACATCCTGGAACGTGCAGTCAAGTGGGCCTCAGGAAGCATCATTATGAACAAAGCTAGTGGAGGTGATGGAATTTCAGTTCAGCTATTTCAAATCCTAAAAGATGATGCTGTCAAAGTGCTTCACTCAATATGCCAGCAAATTTGAAAAACTCAGCAGTGGCTGCAGGACTGGAAAAGGTCAGTTTTCATTCCAGTTCCAAAGAAAGGCAATGCCAAAGAATGCTCAAACTATGGCACAATTGCACTCATCTCACATGCTAGCAAAGTAATGCTCAAAATTCTCCAAGTCAGGCTTCAACAGTACGTGGACCGTGAAATTCCAGATGTTCAAGCTGGATTTAGAAAAGGCAGAGGAACCAGAGATCAAATTGCCAACATCCGCTGGATCATCGAAAAAGCAAAAGAGTTCCAGAAAGACATCTACTTCTGCTTTATTGACTACGCCAAAAGCTTTGGCTGTGTGATCACAACAAACTTGAAAATTCTTAAAGAGATGGGAACACCAGACCACCTGACCTGCCTCCTGAGAAATCTAAATGCAGGTCAAGAAGAAATAGTTAGAACTGGACATGGAACAACAGACTGGTTCCAACTAGGGAAAGGAGTATGTCAAGGCTCTACATTGTCACCCTGCTTATTTAACTTCCATGCAGAGTACATCATGGGAAATGCCGGGCTGGATGAAACACAAGCTGGAATCAAGATTGCTGGGAGAAATATCAATAACCTCAGATATGCAGATGACACCACCCTTATGGGAGAAAGTGAAGAACTAAAGATAAAGAGCCTCTCGATGAAAGTGAAAGAGGAGAGTGAAAAAGTTGACTTAAAACTCAACATTCAGAAAACTATTATCATGGCATCCAGTCCCATCACTTCATAGCAAATTAGATGGGGAAACAATGGAAACAGTGACAGACTTTATTTTTTTTGGCTTCAAAATTACTGCAGATGGCAAGTGCAGCCATGAATTTAAAAGACACTTGCTCCTTGGTAGAAAAGCTATGACCAACCTAGACAGCATATTAAAAAGCAGAGACATTACCTGGCCAACAAAGGTCCATCTAGTCAAAGCTATGGTTTTTCCAGTAGTCATGTATGGATGTGAGAGTTGAACTATAAAGAAAGCCGAGCACTGAAGAATTGATGCTTTTTCTGAACAATGGTGTTGGAGAAGACTCTTGAGAGTCCCCTGGACTGCAAGGAGATCCAACCAGTCAATCCTAAAGGAAATCAGTCCTGAATATTCATTGGAAGGACTTATGTTGAAGCTGAAACTCCAATCCTTTGGCCACCTGATGCAAGAACTGACTCATTGGAAAAGACCCTGATGCTGGGAAAGATTGAGGGCAGGAGGAGAAGGGGACGACAGAGGATGAGAGATGGTTGGATGGTATCATCAACTCAATGGACATGAGTTTGAGTAATCTCCGGGAGTTGGTGATGGACAGGGAAACCTGGCATGCTGCAGTCCATGGGGTCGCGAAGAGTCAGACACGACTGAGCAACTGAACTGAACTGAACTGAACTGAACGTGTTCAACTTGCAACCCCGTGGACTGCAGCCCTCCCAGCTCCTCTGTCCATGGGATTCCCAGGCAAGAATACAGGAGTGGGTTGCCATTTCCTTCTCCAGGGGATCTTTCCAACCCAGGAATTGAACCCACATCTCCAGCATTGGCAGGTGGGTTCTTTACCACTGAACCACTAGGGAAGCCCTTAAGTTCACTTATATGTCCTTAATTCTTACCATTTATTGTTAAAATCATACCTATTGGACTGCGATAATATATTTGAAAAATGAATTAAAATACAAGATGACAGTCAAATAAGAAAAGGAGATACTCAGTTCAGTGAGGTGAGTGTTAGTTGGGGGCAGGTGCTGTGCTGGGCTAGGACTCCCGGGAGGGGGGCTATGGTGCCTCACCTCGGTGGGCTGCGGTAGGATGGCTACAGTTATGGTGCTGGTATGGATGCGGCCTTGCTTCTCTGTCTTGGGCACTCTCTGGACTCTGTGCACACCTCCTTCAAACTTCATGTGCTTATAGGCTTCTGAACCCCCAATGCTGGCAGATGCATGTCTAAGGCCACCTTGAAAACATTGGTGAAAGACGTTTGTTATTCCTGCCAATTACAAATAACTGACCATCACTTCTACCATCTTGAAATATAATTAAAAGAGCTACAAACTTATATAAACACATCAACTGTGAAACATTGAAAGCCTTTAGCAAGTCTATGATATTCAGTGTTTTAGTATCTTTATTGTTTATAATTATTAAACATAAAGCATTTATGGTGTCAATAAACTGACTCAGTAACACCCTGAAGGACTACTTTTAAAAAACCATTAGCCACTGAATGACAAGTATTTTATAGGCCATTTCAAAACTGGTAATATTTCTGCATTCAACATTATTAAGTTTGAGCAAACTCTGGGAGATAGTGAAGGTCAGGGAAGACTGGCATGCTGCAGTTCATGGGGTCGCAAAGAGTTGGACACGACTTAGCAACTGAACAGCAACAATTATTAAGTAAATGATAAGCATAAAACTACTTAATCCTCCTTACACAAAAATTATAAAGCTTAATCATGGTCTTTCCAACCCTTTCCCTAAAATACACATAAATAAATAAAATCTATGCTTTTCTCAAAACAAACCAAACAGTTTACTGACCTATTTCACTTGGAAAATATTCCAGGGTTTCAAAATGCCATCTTTTAAATGCAGCATACTGCTGATACATATCAAATATCTCTGAGGTAAACAACATTGCCTCCTGACCCCCAACTCCTGCAGTTACCTCCAGGATCAAATCATTTTTATCTGTTTCTTCTGAGGGAACCAAAAGTAAGATAATCTGCAAATAAAAAATATCACCCCTCCTATAATTAAGATTTAAAATATTTGAAAAAGAGCTCAGTGATTAGATATAGAATTTTAAATATTTAATTTACTTAAAAAAGTTTCTCTAAGCAAATACCTTAATATTGCTGATTACTATTCAACCATCTTGCCAACTAGACCATACAATGCATAACTTCTAAAAATATTAATGTTATAACTACATTACAAATGCTATAAGGTTCAGCTAAAACTTACAAGTTTATTTCTTTTTGGTGTTCATGTATATTAGTTCTCTATTCAGTTAATGATTAAGTCCTTGCTGTGAAAAGGACACTGTATTGTGTGTAGCAAGCATAAGAAGCAATCCTTGGAGATTTATAGCCTACTATGGCAGGGAAAGAACACTCAGATTGCATTTGTATTTTTCCTAAGCTTCTTTAATATGGAAGAGACATGTGCAATTTTGGAACTGCAGAGGCTCTTAAGAGATGATCTGGTCCAATACCCTCATTTTACAAGTCAAAGAAAATGAGATTAACAGAGTGCAATGATGAATTAAAAAGCAAAGTGTCAGTTACTGGAACTCAGATCCTTGTGCCTAAGTCAGTCTTCCTTCCACTAAAATTGTATGTTTCACACTTTAGTGTGTGTTAGACACAGACACAATAGAAGACAGACTTCTCAGATGAGGTGGATCAAGAAAGAAAAGCCGCCAACATTTATAAAAATGGTTCTTTAATAGAGAGGCACTCTGCTAAGGACTTTATGTATTTTAATTCTTAATACATCTTGGGCAGGTACTATTAACAGCTCCACCTTAAGATGTGAAAACTAAGTTTCTCAAGTTTAACTTAACTAATAAGTTTAACCCTAGTTGGCCAATACCCTACAACTAGAAAGTGGAAGGGCTAGAACTTGAACCCAAGTCTCCCTGAGTTCTGAAGCATCGCCAAGGTGTGCTGGCCAGGAGCTGGCCTTGTTCTCCTGCTTTCCCGTAGCTCTAGCCTGTGCCAACAGAATGTGCCCATTCACATCCTGAACTAGCACGACGCAATTTACACCTGTGAATTACTAGCCAACAAACAGAAACCGTTAATACACGCATTCTTCTACCCCACAAAAAGTTTATAGAGTAGAAGCCAAGTTACCTGAAGCTTTTCAATCTATTGTGGAACTTTTCTTCCAGAGTAGGTAGTGCGGAAATTAATTTTTGGTAAGTTCCACACTTAGGTAAAGAGAGAGAATTTCTATGTTAAGCATCCCAGTTCCAAGCTCCGTCCTCACTTTATCATGTTCTTTCACTTATATTTCCAGAGATAACTGCTGTAAACCTTAAAGCTCTGCTTTACAGAATTAACAATGGATCTAATTTCATGATTTTTCATCTAACTTAATATGTTCTTCTGCAGTTCTCCTAGATATAAAGCCAATACTCTTAGATATAAATGCAATTCTGTTTTCAAAATCCTAAGGGGCCTAGTCCAGGCTGGCACTCTATAAGAGTATCAAAGACAAAAAGATAAAGAAATATTCCTGCTTCCACCTACCATTGCTCCACAGTCTCTTCTACTCATGTCTACCCCCACCCTCACCTCTCTTAAAAAACAAAAGAGAGAAAACACATTATCAACATTTCATTGCCTTCTTGGAAAATTCTATTAATGTGACATTCATCTTTCTTTCAGATTTCTACAATCCTTTTAGTATGATAAAAACAGAGCTACAGGGAGTATGCTTTTTCTGCTTTAAAAACCAGGTTTATAATTGTAAATACTAGCATGCTGATTAGTTCTTGACTTGCTTTTATAAAGTTCTAGTAAAATATAATGGAAGTGATAGCAGAATGCTTTATTCTTTGCACAAATGCCATACCTGATGCTTTAATTGAGCTATTTCTTTTTCACATGAAGTTATTTCATTTTCGGCAAGTTTCCTTAAGTCCTCATTTTCATCTAAGAAAAAAAGGCAGCAGGTTGAGTTTTCCTTAATTAGTATTAAATAGCTGACAGAGTTCAAGGTAAAAGTTTTGTCACTGCTGAAGGGAAATATAACAATTACCCTTTTTTAATAACTGTCATTAATTTATAGCACTTTATGCACTAGTTTTTATGAGCATGCAGTTAAAAAACAAAAACTTTTTTCCTGATGAGAAGGGTAGAAGTTAAAAATAAAAATAATCTCTATGGGAAAATACAAAGAAGCTACTAAACTTTTCTATAATTCTTCCTCCCCCAACTATTCATATTAACAAATATGCTTTTAGTTTTCAGACTTAGGACTCTACAATAACGAATGAATGCACTGAGTAAGTTAGATCAGAGGGAAATATAAGGCACCATTAGTAAAGCCAAAACTGAGTTAAAAAGTAGAAAGTTATTTATTGTCTTATTAGGAAATGCTTCATTAATATAAAAGTATCCACCTAAACATTTAGACCCTGCCTGATATTCACAGAGTACCTACAAGAAGTACTCTTCTTCTCTTTCAGGCTTTACTCTAGTTCTTATTTCATCTAGTTTTCACTTTTACCTTACAAAATATACCTCCTCTTTCCTCTATCTGATGGACAACATGCAACCTATAAAACAGAGAGAAGCGGAAATTGTATTAGCTATTACAGTTTGTTATCTCTGTTGAAAGATCAAACTCTGTATTGGCTGGAATGTCTTATTCATTTACTAAGAACCAATTATGCTGGGAACTGGGAATAACATGTAACACTTGCCCTCAAGGCAGGATTTTAGATCATTTTAGTTTCTTTATATTATTCTAGGGGAGAAAAGCTCACAAAAAATAACAGCCTAAAACATTATGTGGTTAAATATTAAAATAACAGCATGCAGAAGCAATTTTTTGTTTTAGAGATGCGCAGAATAAAGGAAAAAAGGGTTAACTCAATGAGAAATAATAACAGCAGCAAATTGAGATAAACAAATACAGGGAGTGTTGGTGATATGGCAGGATATCATTTTGGTAAGAATGGGTTATGAGATTTGGTGAAATGGAAAAATGTGCTTCATTTAAAAAAGCAAAAGTGAATTAGAGCCCCAGTTCAACCACTAAGATTCTCTTAGAACATCTCTCCTAACGTCTCTGAATGTCAGTAATCTCAAGAGTAAATGAAAGATATGAGTTGGATAACTTCTAAGGGGCCTTATTAGTTCTGAAATGTAGTGTTCCGGTTAAGATGAAGAAGACTGGAACTAGGGTGTAGAAGTAATCTAACTTAAATACTTCATTTTATTTAATTCAGGTCCCCCAAACACTATCAATTTCAACATGTATTGAATATAATTTTTTTTTTTTTTTATATTAAGGCTTTGTGGCTGCTACGGGGACTTGAAGCTTGGCTTATGAAACTGATTTAATTTTCCCCTAAAAAAATACTTCTAATTTTTTTTTTCTTTAACACTCTGGGCAGCTTCTTCTCTTAAATCACTTAATTTAGACTCTCCTTAAGTCTCAACTATACAGTTGCATTAGCCTTCTGTCTTCCATGGCATCTTTAGTCCTGTTCCAGATTGCTTCTCAACTGCCTCCCATCAAAGTTCCTAAGCAACAAAGCTATTCCCATTATTCACTCCCAATCCAAAAGCTTCTGCTGGCTTCCTTCTGCCAAAAGGATGAAACCAAACTTTGCAGGTTAGTATTTGAGCCTTCTTACAAAATGGTTAACCCCACCCTCCCGCTACCCCTCGCCTCCCCAAACCTACCCCTTCCTCAGTTAACACAGAATGCAGTGTTTAAGAGCATGAGATTTGGAGTCAGTCCTATTCAAGCTCTATTCCTTAAGAGTAGTTTAACCTGGGCAGAGCTATGTTCTCTTTGTATCTCAGGTTCCTCTTCTGCTGCATGAGGCTAAAAGAACCTACTTCATAGTTTATTATGTGAACTGGATGAGTTAATAGACAAAGAAAAGCAAAGCCTAGAGGAGGCAAAGGATCGATTAAAGGTAAACTATTATTATATCATCTAAGGTTGGGCCTTTATACCTGTACAAGCCTTTCTCCTTCCAAGTTCTCCTTGCTCTCCCAGGTCTTTACTGATCTATGTTCTCACTTATCAGCTGTATCAGAATTAATTTTCTTGCTTCAGTAGACTGTGACCCTCTCTAGAACCTTTCCTCTGGCTGGCCACAGGCCAGCCACTAGGCATCCCCAGGAATTTGTGCAAATTAAGTAACTTGAGCCCCATCCAGATTCGAAAGGGCAAGAATCACTTGGCAAGCTTGTTAAAACCGCCGCATGTTCTAGGTCTCAGAGTTCCAGTCTGGGTTTACTTAGCACGCATTTTTTCTGTCACTTTTGCGGGTGGCCGCTCTACCACACTGAGAAACAATGCTCTCAACTCCTTAACAGGAATAGGGCCTTGTCTTCGGTGAGCTCATCTCCTGCCATTAAATACGCAACCAATTAAAGTCAACTTAAGTTTTGTAAAAGGGCGTACAGCACTGTCAAAAGAGCACAAGGAGAGGATGGGGACCAGAACTAACATAATGATGTCTTGACCTCTGGTGTAAACCATAAAGAGCTGCAACTGAGTAAAAACTTCAAAATCAGAGTGTGTGGAGGCGTGACCGGCGGCTTGGTGCAAAGGGCAAATGAAGAGTCAAGACTCCGCTCTGAATCCCGCTGCCCTAGGCCAGGCCCTTACCATGAAGCAGGTGCTGGGTCTCCTGCAGCTCCTGCTCCTTGTCGCTCAGAAGTTTGGCCACCGCCACCAGCTCAGGCCGCCTGACCTGAAACTGGGCTTCAGAGCCTACCTGGCGCTCTAGGAAGGTCCGCAGAGCTCCGCCGCGGGCGAACAGCTCCTCCAGGGGCAGGTTACTGCAGCTTAGGTGTCGGCGGGCCGGTACAACACCCCGGCGGGCCCAAAAGCCCCGAAAAACATTCCAAACTAACCTGGGGCGCATAACTACAGCCAGTCCACCATGGCAAACAAGACCCGGAAGTTCCGGACAGAGCAAATCTCGCGATACCGCGAGGCTCGGACACAGGGGCGAGGCCTATCCGAGCTCCGCCCAGCTCATGCGCCAGTTTAAAGGGGCTTCCAGGAAGCCTGGTTGGGAACTTCCGGTCATGCATTATTAAAAGCCGTAGTATTCGCGGAGGCCGGAAGTTGAGATGCAGAGCTAAAAGCGATAGGGGCGGGTCTGAGAGACCTCGGGCTCCTCCTCTAAAGGGTGGGTCAGAAACGCCTCCTGTAACGAGCCGGGGCGGAGTATTAGGCCGGAAGGGGAAAGGCATAGACTGTTATTACGCTTTCTGACGTCAAGATTGCTTCTCAGGTACTCAGTGAAGCTTTCAAATACCGTGCTGGAGGACCGTCCAGTGTCAGCTACAGGAGCTGAGATCACAGTACAGATGTCAGTCTGGACTGACGTTCCCAAAGGCGAATTGTAGAATGGCCATCAGTGTGTGTATGTGTGTTTACTCCTCTTCCATTTCTCGTTCTCCTGTTTCTCCTTTCGACGGTGGTTAAGGCTCGACTCATGGGGTCGCAAAGAGTCGGACACGACTGAGCGACTGATCTGATCTGATCTGATCTGAAGGCTCGTATTAATGGGACGTGACAAGTGGATTCGAAGACCAGTTACCGAGTGATTTAGCAAAATCTACTTTCCTGCCCTTTATCTGCCACTTAATTTACATAGCCTTTAAACGACTTGCTTCCACACCGATTCTCCTGCCTAGTCTCACTTATCCCTTGTTAGTCGGCTGCTTTTTAAAGACGTTGAGCCATTCGTTTCCTGTTTGCTGCTAACCACTGCCAAGCAAAGCCTTGACAGCCCCGCCTCCGGGGGCCCCGCCCGCCAATTTGACATGGTGGATTAGTGCCCAGAATACTGAAGTTTATTCGTGTAATGCTTTTGAATTTTTAAAGACCTCTTCATAGACCACCAGAAGAATGTATGAAGTGAAGTGAAGTCGCTCAGTCGTGTCCGACTCTTTGCGACCCCATGGACTGTAGCCTATCAGGCTCCTCCGTCCATGGGATTTTCCAGGCAAGAGTGCTGGAGTGGATTGCCATTTCCTTCTCCACGAAGAATATATAGGAGAGTATAATACAACCCAGAGAGGCCTGGGGACGCTACAGCTGAACTCTCAATTGGGGAACTCTCACCACCTAACTAGTTTGAGCAGGGCTTACTTACTGTACAGAGACCTGACATACTGAAAAAGTTTCTCATTTATTTATTTTTTAAATATAAAAATACAGGAGTCCTCTGCAAGGTTCAGTCATCCTTACTTAAGTCATCTAATCAAAATTGTTAAGTATAAAATTCTTATAAAATGCGCTTGCATTGCCTCTGCTGTATTCATTTCTGTACTCTACATACAAATGCAAAGTGAAGTAGAGGAATGAGATCACTCTCCAAACAATATAAAACAGAAATATGTTTGGCTACTTAGAAGCTTCCACTAACTCAAATCTTCTTTCATTTTGTATGTGAATTAAAGCCACACTACTTTTACAAAATTGTCTTGCTTTAAAGTAGTGATTGAAATCGAATCTTAAATTCAAATCCGAGTATAGAACAGGACTGATGAGGTTATCTACATCTCTTTTAGGAACAGGTATTTCTCAAGTCTAAACTCAACTTTGAATATTGTTTTAAGCACAGAATTGGGGGGAGCTACTTGACTCCAAACTCTCAGCTGAATTTTCAAAACAAGTCATTTCATGAACATACTTCATTACTTATAAAAGGTGCAAAGGTGCAAAAATGTAATAAGCAATAACCTTGTAAAATAATGTAAAGAATCCAGCCAGAAATTATTTTCCCTCAGATGTGTAAGCAATTTAAGTAATATAAATAAGTGTACCTTTACTCCTGTAATGTGACACCAATGAGGAAACAGTGACTTGTCTAAGGATACATGGGTGAATTCTTTATTAATTCAAAACATTTAAAAAAAGTCAGTGTGTAATGCATGTGTGTTTTACAGTAATATCCATGGGTGTCCACAGTGTAGTCAAATGAAAACAGCTGTAGTTTGATTTACTTTGAAAAGTCAAAGATCTATACCGTTTGAGATTTCTGAATTTTCTTACATTATTGTCATGCTCAACTTCTATTATATGTTGAAAATTCTAGCATTTTCAGGAAGTCTTATTGTACATAGGTAAAAATAATAAAATAGATTCAAGGAAGGAGGAATAAAAACCCAAAACAACTTAGAGGAAAAATAATCTGGATTATCTATTCAATTTATAAGTACCTACAGTTATTTTGGCATTTCAAAATAACCAAGCATGGTATCTCAAGTTATATTCATGCATTCAAAACTTCTTTATGGTCCACTAATAAATATTGATCAACTCCAAAATATGGATATAGATTATTAAGTACAATGAACATAGCAAAAATTTACACATGTTCAATATGATAAATTTTACAAGAATCGAACACATTGAAATTATTTTTAATATTTAGCAAACATCTTAAAATCATATACAAGAAACATTGTATTTATGACAAATAGGTTAAAGCAAGACGGAAAAAATCAAGTCTTACATTATTCCAGTATTCGGTGTTCATTGTTCAGTGAAAGGCAATATAGAAAAGTACTCACCAAAATGACCATCAATTGAGACTACCTTTTAAGACAGTAAGACTAAAATCTTCACTACCCAAGAGACGTAGAGGATTAAGGTAATTATACATGTAATTCAAGAGAAGAAATTCACTTTCACCCCCATTAAGTGAATATTCAAGTTAACACTATTTTGGAGTTTTACTTTCCTATATCAATTTCCAGTTCATTATATTTTCTTCATAATGTTTGTTAGCAGTCATTTAGTGGAAACTAATAGCAGCGCTGAGGAATCTGCTCTGAGTATTATGTCAGTGTAAATGTCCAGTAAATCTACCTCCAAAATACCCTCTTAAAAAACGTATCACTTTACAGTGGAAAAATCTAACAGACACTACCTCAGTCAGACGATGACGTTCAACATCAACAATAAGTCATGTTGATGATGGTATGTACCTTTGATATGGTGTGATATGAATGGCACTTCTGTGGTCTTTCCTCCAAAATCTAATAACACCTGTCTATTCATGGGAAAATGATCAGAAAAATTCCAGTTGAGGGACATCTTACAAAATACTAGGCCTGTAACTCCTCAATACTGCCAGGGTTATCAAAAACAAGAGACATTTGAGAAAACATCATAGCTAAGAGGGTAACATGATGACTAAATGTAATACCATATCTTGAACAGAATCCTGGAACAGGAAAAAAAAAAATTATGAAAAGCAAAGAAGGGCAGGGAAGCCTGGCATGCTGCAGTCCATGGTGTCTCAGAGAGTCGGACATGACTGAGCAACCGAACAACAGCAAAGGAATCTGAATAAAGTATGGACTTAATAATGCATTGATATTGGTTCACTGGAGAAGGAAATGGCAACCTACTCCAATAGTCTTGCCTGAAAAAAATCCCATGGACAGAGGAGTGGTGGGTTACAGTCTCTGGGGTTGCAAAGAGTTGGACGGGACTTTGTGACTGAACATCCATGTATCGGTTCATTTATTGTGACAAATGTTTCATGGCTGTGACATGTATGGATCCTATCTGTACTATCTTTTCAATTTTTCTGTAAATCTAAAACTATTCTAAAATTAAAAGTTTAATAAAAAATTTTATGAACACACAACTACCTTTTATTCTCTTACTTTCGTGATAAACTTATTTTAAAAATCATACTACCTTAATAGTAAAAAGCATGCTTTCTATTCCATGGCAGTGTCAATGTTTTCTACTGGCTATCTTTTTTAACTTGGGTTTTAGCTCTAACTCCTACATATATACTTGGCAGATTAACTGAAAAATTCTTCCTATGCTTGGGAATGTTTATTTCCTGTGGAATTTAAATTTTCAAATGATTTCTCTTAAACTTTGATTTAAACCTACAATATTATACACCCACTCACACATCTGCATATACACATCTAAATATATCTGTGTGTGTGTCATTGAAAGAAACATTTCTTGTTTGTAGATTGAGTATGATGTTGAACTGAGAACAGTGATTTTGAATCACATTATTGAACAAAGCAAAGACATATTCATATATTCTTCTGTCTTAAAATGAGCTTGATCGTATTTTTTGAATGAATAATTCAATCAGATTTTTAAAGTACAGTTTCAAAAAAATCTTGGCAAGTGCGTTGAAGGCACTTAATGCATTCATTCTTGAAATGGGAATTACTGAGCTAGAGAACTTTGATATAATAATATGTAACACTTCATTCTTTCTATGTTTAATTCATTCTCATGACAATCCTGTAAATTTTTATATTCTTCATTTGAAGAGAAAGAAACAGGTTCAGAGAGGATAAATGATTTGCCCAAGGTCACATGAGACAGAACTATAACTGGAAGACAAATGTATAACTAAAGCCTGGTATTTGGAAAGAAAATGTATCCCTCTGTGGATTGTTGTGTGTTCCAAGGATACTACTAAGAGTGCTGCAAGGAAGATCTGAAACAAGTTTTCGATATCAGTTTCACTGGTAAATATTTGCAGTTGTAATAACTAAACTTTTTATGGATTGTTTTCTCAGAAGAACAAACATTTTATATTGGTCAGAGATTAAAAAAACTGAAAAGGGCATACAAAGTGTTTGCAAGTTATATTTTGAAAACTAAGGTCATAAAGTGTCAGTATAAATACAGGTAAAAAAACAATTCTAGAAATATCTTTCCCACTTTTCAAAATAATTTGCCATCTAATGCAAAGTTTTCAAAGCTTGTGTTTGATAGGGCCCTATCCATAGACTTTTTAGGTGGCTTACTTTGTATTTTCTGACTGTATTTTAAATTTCTTCCTTGCATACTTCTTCCTCAAAGCATCTGGTATATTGCCATTTTGTAAATGTAGTTTGTTACAACTACAATATGACCTATTTCTTCAATATAAGTTAAAAGTGTATAGAAAAAAAAGGATACACTCAAAAATAAGAATCAGGTATTATTTTAAATCAGCTTAATGGGGTGAAAGTGTATTTTTGCCCCTAATAAATAAATACTATTTACCTATTTCTATAGTCCTTTTGCAAAACTGAACTCTCAGGTAAATACATGATACACATTTCATTCCACACTAACAACCTAGGCAGCATGAAAGGATACTAATAAACACCCCATGCATATGACCAAATATCAACTGGTCATCTTATGTACATATTTTAAGATTAAAAAAAGTGACCACATTACGGTCTTAACTTTTGCACTTCATAGTGTTGATACCAAAATTGTGTTTTGCTATCGTTCTTTTGCCAGTGCACCTACTGAGCTTAGAGCTGCCCTATAACACTGTTGGGATATCTGTATTACCTTTGGGTAACGTAATAACAATTATTCAAAGTAAAGAAGCATCATCCATTCATTTTTAATGTGATCTAAGTTCAAAATGCATCTCTGAACAGATGTCTCCAATTTATATAAATATATATGTATATTTATATATGACCTATATCCTCTACTTTTCTTTCCATTATAGACACATCTGAACTTAGGCATTATTTAAAGAGCATTAACCTCTTTCTGTGTACATTAGCAGATTCTAACAGTATACAAAGATATCTTGGTAATGTAAAACATGAAGTGTACCTTCTAAAGTGCTAATTTTTCCTCAGGGAGGAACTTACTCTCTAGAAAAAAATCAAACTCTACCAAAACAAATATTGTGCTCTTGGAATGGTAGCATAGACACCAGTTGAGGGCTTTTTTGTTTGTTTGTTTGTTTATTATAGCTCTGTAATTAAAACAGAAAGAATTACACCATACTTTAAAAATTGGTAGAGTTGCAGATACATAGACATACTGTTAGATACACTTAAAACATTTTGAAATTAAAAGAGTTGCTCTCCCCTCCCCTGAAAATAGGAATTTAGCACAGAGGTCCTCACATAGTGTGGTTATCGATATTTGATGTGTAAATCTACCCTAGACTCATTCTCAACACATTTCTAATCAGGTTTCAAAAGGGTATATCAGCTTCAAAATCTGTATTCTACAAATGCCCCGGGTTAGAGATTAGGACTCTTTATAAGGGCCCTATCTTTTACATTTGGTAAAATATTAAAAGTATTGTCAAACAGACAATTCATCTAATAGTCCAAAGTATCTTATAAAGATAACTTATGACTAGCAGGTCACCATCATATATAGTAACAACAAGAATATAAAGTCTACACTTAAAAAATTTGATTCATGCGGTGTATCTTTGTATATTACATATTTTCTAGTCATGTATACCATACATTGTGCCTCAAACACAGGAACAAATGTGATATTATAACATATATGTGTATACATCATTGTAGCATAACAAACTCAACTCTAATCAAGAAAAAAATAGTTTAGGAACAATAAACTTCACGATAGAAGTAATGATTCTTTTAGGTTTTTCTTCACTCGTTAGGAAAAAAATATGACTTTTTGTAAACATCTTCATAGCTCTCTTTTCCCACTATGTTACTGAAAACTATTATTCAAACAGTAAATATTTAATTGACATGGATAAAGCATGTCTTAACACTAACACTTTCAGACAAAAACAGGCATTTGTTAAAAGAAATGTTTATTATAAATATTTTCTATCTTATATTTTAACTACATTTTCATAAAGAATGTATTTAAAAGTGCTGAATACGGTAGGATAGTCAGCAACGCCAGTGTAAACAGAACGCTTTGTTTTCTACTCTGCAAACGTTTTTTTTTTAATCCCATTTTGTCAAACACTGCAACAGTTAAAATATTTGCATAGGGAAGATTATAGCCCTTTTAATCATATCTCCTGAATGCTATACAAATTAGAAAATCAAATTCACATAAAAAAATTCTTGAAATGTTTAACTTTATGGAAAAAGAAAATTACAATGCCAACCTTTCAAGTAAAGTAAATTTTAAAAAGAAAACCCCAAACTTGTTTTTCTTAAAAAAAGTTTAATAAATTAAAAAAATGAGAGGTAGTTAAAAAATGACAAAGGAAACTTATAATTTTAATATCATCCTTAATATAAGGCCAGTATTCTTAGTGGATATAAATATTTTTAAAACTTTCATTTTAGGTTACTCAATATTATACTTATTAAGTTTAAGATTAAAAAAATAGCCTCCAGGGGATATTAATATTCAAATGTAACACTTTGATATAAATATGACACTGTTGTCTGTGTGTGCACGACAGGATACTGTTTCCTTGAATGTCAAAAGTACATGCCAAGGTCAGGCAAGTATTTTTTGTCTTAAAAGATTTAGTGGTACTTATAAAAAAATAATATGGCAGCTAAAACATTTGAGCACTGTTCTGCCTTTCAATTAGGGATGAGAATTAATAGTTTGGTTTTAACATATTTTAAATAAGTTATTTTTAAGATACTACGTGAAAACAGTTAAGGTCTGAAGTAGAGAATTATCTTCTAAAGAACCCCTATAAAACTTTTCTTCGTTAAAAACCTTAGCTTTTACTGGATTTCACTTTCAACGAAAATATGCCACAGTCCAGATGCTATTCATCCAAAGTTTTAAGATGCTACATATAGGCATTCCTTTATTAAATCTTTTCTTTATATTCCAAAACTAAGTTATCAAGCTTTTTTTTTCTTGCTAAAGTACATACTTTATGCAACCATTTTAGAACTGGAGACCCAGTCTTTAATAAATTAATTACAGTATTGGACATCTGATATATACATAGATTCATTTTCTTCTATTACAACTAAAAACAATATCACTCTTTGATTTGTCATTGAGATAGAATATCTTCAAATTGTTTTGTGCTTTTTTCTTTTTTCCTCATATATATATGTATATATTATTTTTTACATAGCAAACTCTTCTGTAATGAAAATGCCACAGTTTTGGCAGTGAACAACCAGAGGAATTCCCCATGAGGATTTTCCAACAAACAGAGATAAATAGCTCTTTTTTCATGTACAGAAATATTGGCTTCAAAGTTAGTGTACTGAACACAGTATATAGCATGTTGACTATCAGAGTTACAATTTTAAAATTGGCTTTTTCTGTCTTAGAGTATATTTAAAAATGCAAACCACAGCCAACTTTGGGGCAATTATTTCTATAAGACCATATTGCACAAAAGTCCTTAAATACAGATATAAGTTATGCCATTTGGATTTAAGTGTTGTGAAAACTAAATGGCAAATGAAGCGGGTTTACTTGGCACATGCAGTCTCTGGGCACACTAGGAGACTGTTCATAGGACTACAAATACAGTTTGCTTGCAAGTAGAATGAATGCATGTTCAATGAAATAAACTTAATTTGGCAATTCATTGTTTTATGTGGTATTTTCTCCAAAGTAACCACGGATAAACCTTGATAAAAATGGAGCCAAAGACCATATGGTTGTATTTTCACAGTAGCCTGAGGATTGCTAAACTGTAGTTCTCCAGGAACTCAGTTTCAGGTGTTACGTAACTACTTTTATTTCTCATTGCAGCCCTCCAAAATGATTTTCTTTAATAAAAATTAAGATTCAGAAGTAGAGCTGGCAGTACTTTCAACAAATGACTTATAAATTTGAGAGTTCAAAAACCTGGGGAAAGAATCTCTGTGCATTAAGGTATATATCTGGAGTTGGGCATCTTCATACATGTGAGGATTAGGATCCAACAGATTTCTATTGATCACCTCTCTAACTCGAGAATCGAGACTGACCTAAAAAGAAATAAGAGCAGATTCATTAAATAATATTTTTTCAAAAGATCTCAATCAAGTAACTATATGCTCATGACATTTCAGAGAAACCTTAAAGAGTAAATCTAAAAATCTTGAGGTTATGTTTTCAAAGCTCTCATAACCCTGCATACTTTTTTCCTTCAAAAATTGAATTAAACAAAAACCAACTGTAAACCAAAATTTGAGTTCAGATATCTTGGCTTACTTGGATGTACCCCTTCTATGCATTCATTCAGGAGTTTTTGACAAGTTCTCTCATTGTTGCAGTGCTAGAGAGTCCCCTAGCTAGAATACAAAGTTGTGTGTGTGTGTGTGTTAGTCGCTCGGTTGTGCCTGACTCTTTGTGACCCCATGGACTGTAGTCCACCAGGCTCCTCTGTCCATAGAATTCTCCAGACAAGAATACTGGAGTGGGTTGCTATTCCCTTCTCCAGGGGACCTTCCTAATCTTCTCCTGGGTTTCCTGAACTACAGGCAGATTCTTTACGGTCTGAGCCACCTAGGAAGCCCCTAACCAGAATACAAAGTTACCTCCTCCTATTACATGACTGCTGGGCTGACTCTCTTCATTGAACAAGATAAAAATCTAGCGGAGAGTAGTTCTCTGTCAAAACAACATGTAAATTACATACTGATACCTGACAGTTTCACGTCCCAACAAGTCCTACTGTGTCAGGATGACACCAGGAATGTGGAAGGGCTGAGCAGAGCAGAACCAGAGCACATACTCTTCAGGTGTTACAACTATAGACCTGTTCACACAGAACACGCTATAGTCCTTCCCTAGGAATACGTCCAAATCACTCTGTACTAAAGATTAGAAGAACAATTTCTTGAAATGCAGTCTTTGAAAGAAGAAATATCAGTAGGAACTCAGAGCACCCATTAAAGTAGCCATACAGTGTTATTTGAAAAGTGTAAAGTAATTTTAAGAAATTAAATTCTGCAAGTGATTCTGTTTTTTGTTTTTGTTTTTTTCTCCCTGAATGCTAATCCTGTTGGAACTGGTAGGGTAAGTTGGAAAAGGAATGGGGAGGATTAAATAGCAATAAAGGCATGCTACGGGAAACAGAACTAAGCTCTTTCCTGAAACGAAAGAAAAAAACCCTCCAAGAGGCAAAACACCTCTGAGTCTGATTGGTGTCTGACGTTCTCACTGTTGAACAAAGACCAAGGTATGGTGATCCATAGCTACCCATTTCATGATGTACTTCTATACAAAGCCTTCATATGTATAGCTAAGGTTTTGTCACAAGCATCTTGCAAAAGCTTTTTTGGTTCTGGCTTCATTTTCCACCCATTCTTTGGATAAGCCTGGGATCTGAGATGGTCCCAATGAGAGAAGCCACTCATATTTTCTGGTGTTCCCAGATTCCTAAACTTTATAGCCCATGTGGAGTTGAGTTCATAGAAACACCCCAGGATGACAGCTAGCGGGGGAAGATACATCAGGAAGTGGTGATCCAGACTAAATTTCTGTGGTTTTGCTAGACTAAGTTATACAAAGACAAAATTAAACGTTTCTTGGCTGAATTATGCGTTATTCTCTCTAGATTCTAAAGAAAAAAAAAGTTCTGGAAATGGGTCAAGTTTAATTCTCTGTGTTATTGCCACAAGGATCATCATCAAGTACAAAGTAAAAAAGCACAGAATTTTAAGCTCAACTTCTTATTAAAAAATATTTGTGCCTCTCGCTCAACAGGAAAATGTTGATACTGAAGTTTAAACTGATAGATCTTGTTCTGAAATGTGGTATTATGATAAAGTGAATCTTAACAAACATATTCTACTATTTTTTTTGCAGATGGTGCTTTTACTTTCAAACTTGTGTACTTTTTGTTTCATTGGAGAAAGGAACACTAGATTAGTGATAAAGAGATAAAAGAGGTCTTTATTTCGTAAATAATAGCATATTGAATATATGCTATTTAACACATACATTCCCTAACATATATATTTAACATATGATAAACTGATAACAGTTTATCAGTTGCTAGAATGATATTCGTTATCTTAAGACAGAAAGCAAAATAATTTGAATTATTAAATGTGTTGAGTCTTCATTGTATGATTTAAATTTTATTTTCAAACTAAAAACAGTAGTGAAATATCATAGAGAAAGTAATACCATTCAACATTTAGTAATCTGTAACAAAAACACATTTGCTATTTCCATTTAAAAAATAAAATATTTACCTTAATATCTGGTGGTTTGTTTGAAAAGGTTGTCTGTTAGTCAAAAGACGTGTAGAGAGGTCAAATAACAAGGATAAACCCCATGAGTATGACAATCTATGGTTTCATCTTGTGGCCTCTTTGTGCTTCGATTGTGGAACATCTATAATACAAATTAGTGCGGGTGGATCCCAGCATGGGCCTGAGCCTAGGCCCCCTAGGATTCACCCCTGAGTAGTGCCGTCTCATCTGGGGTGAGATGCCTTAGTGCCTAAGGCACCAGGGGATTTCCTGTACAGACATAACTTAAGGGAAAAGAAAGTTGAGTAGCACTAAGACAACAGCTATTCTAGGTAATGCAAATTCTTTTCTTACTCAGTCTTCCCAGACTCCCGTTTTGCGGGGTGAAGGAAACAATGTGTGCTCAGTCGAGCCCCACTCTGTGCAACCCTTTGGACTGTAGGATTTTTCAGGCAAGAATACTGGAGTGGGTTGCCATTTCCTGCTCCAGGGAATCTTCCCAACTTAGGGATCAAACCCATGTCTCCTGCATCTCCTGAATTGCAGACAGATTCTTTACCACTGAGCCACAGGGAAAGGGAGCAAAGCAGTGCTGTAATAATAGAGTAAAAAGACAATCTACTCCCATGGGGCTGGGCACACGACAGCACTGATAGACCCGGCAGCCCTGACCCAGCAGTCTTAGCGGTGCTGGAAAAGTGGGCGTGTTGAGAGGCGGTAAGTGAAACTGATGGAACCATCCATTGCCACAGGGAGGAGACAGGGAAGAACAGCACGTGGCTTACAGACACAAAAATATCCACCAGCAACTCCACACGGAGAAGGCAATGGCACCCCATTCCAGTACTCTTGCCTGGAAAATCCCATGGACGGAGGAGCCTGGTAGGCTGCAGTCCATGGGGTCGCTAAGAGTTGGACACGACTAAGCGATTTCCCTTTCACTTTTCACGTTCATGCATTGGAGAAGGAAATGGCAACCCACTCCAGTGTTCTTGCCTGGAGAATCCCAGGGACAGGGGAGCCTGGTGGACTTCCATCTATGGGTTCGCACAGAGTTGGACACGACTGAAGCAACTTAGCAGCAGCAGCAGCAGCAGCAACTCCACAAACTAGTTGGGAGGAAAATGAAATGAAAGCTAAAGGTTCAACAAGAGTGTGGGGGTAAAATGGGCAGAATGAAAACAGAAATCTTGTTTGTGTGACTGGGGAAAACCTGGGTCAAACTGAATTATATACTATGCATGGAGCTAATTCACGTGAAGTAGGTGGATATGGCCAAAAGGCAGCACACCAAGTTTTGAGCCTGACTTCCCCTTCTGGTCATAGAAATGCAATGAAAATTTTGATTCTTTGGACATTGTTTTGGTGGAATTATACTGAAAATGAATTACCACAGAAAGTCTTTTATCCTCATAAAGACCCTCCTAAGTTAACTTAATTCCTTGAACATTTTCTTTTTTTACATACCATGATTTAATTTTCCCCCATTTTTTTCATTTTATTTTTAGTTTTACTGAAGCTGCTTTACTATTTTTTTTCTAAGTAAAATATTGATTAATTTTTTTTCCTTTGTAAGCCCATGTTAAATTTTTACCAACTATAGCTTCTGCTCCTGGAGATGTTCTCTATAATTTTAACTAACTTTGGTCTCATGTAAAATTTTGTAAATTTGAAGGCTATCTGATTCTCCTATCTGTTTTAGTACACTTTTTACCACATGCATTTTTAGCCATATTACTTTGTGTCGGTTACTTCTATGGAAAATAATTCTATATTGCAAATAAGACTGACTATTGGAATGCATTTCTTGAAGCAAAGATCATTGGTACAGTAACCATACTCCTGGTGGCGAATAATGATGGGAAAGTTTATCTTGCTTCTGAAGGACAGTTCAGACATGTGATGAAGGTTGCTAGTTCTCACTGTGTCTCAAGTTCTAAGTTTGGGTTCACAGAAGTCTAGAGTTGTGTCATGAATAGAATACTAAACAATGGAATAACAACGAGCATATTGTAGTTAGAAGAGCTACACTTGGAATCAGAAGATCTTGGGCTTATGTTCGCTCTCTACCAGATATAATTCTACTGTCCCTGCTTTACTTCTTTGAGAATCAACTGGTTTTGCTATAAAATGGTGCCATCTGTCCTAGAGGCTAAAGGGTTATTGTGAGATTTATACTGTAATAGTATCCATAAGAGCATTTTATCAACAACAAACTTTAAGCCCAATGTAAGATAATAATAGTACTGCTAAGTCGCTTCAGTCGTGTCCGACTCTGTGCGACCCCACAGACGGCAGCCCACCAGGCTCCCCCTTCCCTGGGATTCTCCAGGCAAGAACACTGGAGTGGGTTGCCATTTCCTTCTCCAATGCATGAAAGTGAAAAGTGAAAGTGAAGTTGCTCAGTGGTGTCCGACCCTCAGCGACCCCATGGACTGCAGCCTACCAGGCTCCTCCGTCCATGGGATTTTCCAGGCAAGAGTACTGGAGTGGGGTGCCATTGATTGATCATATGTATAACAATACCTTTTTCGTCAAACCCAATGCCTGTAGACTTCGTATCAGCTTGAATTTTACCTTCTCAGAGTGACCTTACCAGACTAACCTTATTCTAATGACATCACTTGACCTCCACGCCATCATAATGCTTATCACGATTTTTAATTACTTGTCTTTGACATGATTTGTCTGTCTTCCTAAAATGAAAGCTCCGTAAGGTTCACCATTATATCCCTAATATCTAGGCCAGTACCCGGCTCACAGGAAGTACTCAATGCATATTTTTGAATGATAATATGCATGCACAAAGAAAACTAGAAAGATACAATCAAATGAGTTTTGTTAGGAAAAACTGATTTAAATCATCAAAACTGTTAAATTCACATAATTTTGCATGAAGAGACATCTGTCTGTGTGCACACATGGGACCACATGTCTATCACATATACAATATTTTTAGATAATTCTGGTTTTTAAACAGGCTTTTTGCTTTCTCCTCCTAGATAGCAACTATGAATAGAAGGAGTTTAGGGTGAAATCAGAAGAAAACAGTACCTACTACTATAAAAACTGTCATTCAGCAGAACCTGAAAGTCATAGATTTAGTTGGTTTTAGAGCTTCACCCAGGCCATTATTCTATAAAATGAGGAAGCTGAGGCCACAGAACACTGAAGTGAGTTGCTTAGTGTTCGACAGTTAAGTGGCAGGCCTAGATTACAGCCATGGTTAAGGACAACACCATCACCAGATATCCGAACACACATGCTGCTGCTGCTGCTGCTAAGTCGCCTCAGTCGTGTCTGACTCTGTGCGACCCCACAGACTGCAGCCCACCAGCCTCCGCCGTCCCTGGGATTCTCCAGGCAAGAGCACTGGAGTGGGTTGCCATTTCCTTCTCCAATACATGAAAGTGAGAAGTGAAAGTGAAGTCGCTCAGTCGTGCCCGACTCTTTGTGACCCCAGGGACTGCAGCCTACCAGGCTCCTCTGTCCATGGGATTTTCCAGGCCAGAGTACTGGAGTAGGGTGCCATCGCCTTTTCCCCCGAACACACATAGTTTTCTGTAATTCTGATAAGTCTTACAGTTGTTGCAAGATTTACAATTATCTCTTTGCTCAATAGCTCAATGTTGCTTAAGTTGGTTACAACTTTTAATCAGACTGTTTGATTAAAGTTATTTTGCTGAGCTGATCTTTTCAATACTTAATATGAGCTGCCACTGGCAACTGCAATGCATAGCAAGGCTACTATTCATCTTAAATTCCTCTCTATTACTTCCATTTGAGGTACCTTTGAGGACCTCACATAAAAAGAAAACTTACTTTTGAAAGAAATGACATTTTTTGTTTTTAGATTTTTTAAAATTTAAAATGTGGTCATTTCCCCTCTTGAAATGGGTGCTACACCAAGAATGAGAGATACAGTGAGTCCTATACATGTCAACATGTCAACATGTATCTTATAATATAATGTTTAAGTTGTTAAAAATGCATATAACATAATCTTAAAACAACAAAATGTAATTTTCAGCACACTGGCTTCATGAAGGAAATATGCTATGTTGATAACATTTTAAGAATGGGGACCTCCTCTACATTTAATAGGCTTCTCTGAAGACTCTTGAGAG
>NW_011494720.1:2774022-2774526 GCF_000754665.1 Bison bison bison
ACTTCAGAGGCTGGGCAACTATGAACCGCTCCCCTCCAAGTGCTTGTAACTCTGGGAACTGGACCCTTTCTCAGGAGCAAATTTGATTTTTTAAAAGTTAATGGAAAGGTATTAAACTGATTGTTTGAAATGTTCCTTATTTATTAGGAACATTCTAGCAATGGGAAGAACAGCTTTCACTTAACAGGAACAGGAAAACTAGAACAAGGGAAATGATTACCATTACACATCTCTCCCCCAAGAAGAGTAATGGGGTGATGCCTGCAGGCTCAGTCACTCAGTTGTGTCCGACTCTTTTCAACCCCATGGACTGTAGCCCGCCAGGCTCCTCTGTCCATGGGATTTCCCAGGCAAGAATACTGGAGTGGGTTGCCATTTCCTCCTCCAGGGGAACTTCTTGACCCAGGGACCAACCCTGTGTCTCCTGTGTCTCTTGAATTGCAGGAGGATTCTTTACTGCTGAGCCACCAGGGAAGCCCAGTGGGTCATAAATGGTCATTTTTC
>NW_011494720.1:2774626-2800004 GCF_000754665.1 Bison bison bison
GGCATCACCAACTCAATGGACATGAGTTTGGTTAAACTCCAGGAGTTGGTGATGGACAGGGAGGCCTGGTATGCTGCAGTCCATGGGGTCGCAAAGAGTCAGACACAACTGAGCAACTGGACTGAACTGGTGGCTCAGTTGGTAAGAAATGTCGGCAATGCAGGAGACGCAGGTCCTGTCCCTGGGTTGAGAAGATCCCCTGGAGAAGGAAATGGCAATCCACTCCAATAATCCTGCCTGAAAAATTCCATCAACAGAAAAGCCTGGCAGGTTACTGTCCATGGGGTTGCAAAGAGTTGGATATGACTGAGTAGCTAACACTTTCCTACATTTAACAAAGGAGAACATGATGACCCAATCAAATTATGGTAAAATGAAAGTCTGGTGAAGAAAACTGAGGTTCTGGTTAAGAATAAAGTCCTGACAACTTGCAGCTATTTAGTTACTACCATTTTACAAATGATTCAAATGTTCACGTTCTTTAAAAAATATTTTAAGTAGAAACCGTTTTAGAGTTTCAGAGGTAGAGCCTGATTATCTAGCCGCAAAGTAGGAAACAGATTCCCGACTCCATTTGGTTCGCAGTGGCTGCTGTGCGGACTGTGCTAAGAGAGATTCTGAGGTTGAATCTGGGTGCAAAAGGCAGGGTCATGGTGTGTATGCATTAGTCTCACAGTCGTGTCCGACTCTTTGTGACCCCATGGACTGTAGTCCACCAGGCTCCTCTGTCCATGGAATTTCCCAGGCAAGAATACTGCAGTGGGCTGCCATTTCCTTCTCCAGGGGATCTTCTTGATCCAGAGATCGAACCTGAGTCTCCTGGATTGCAGGCAGATTCATTACCACCTAAGCCACCAGGGACACCCAAGATGACGAGTAAACTGACCATGTCGTTTGCTGGGACACAGGGGCCTTAACAGCTGTCGTTCTGGATTTGGTTCACTATCCTCTGTGCCCCTTTATACTTTCAGTTTTGTAAACAAATCAGCTGAATACGGAGACCCAGATAAAAGTGAATTAATTTATCCCAGGCCACACAATTAAGTTGGAGCTGAGTCAGGACTGGAATCCTATCCATCTGAGTGTTAATTTAGTGTTCTTACTACTATATAGTCAGGGATCTCTGAAGGTGAAATTAATACGCTAGTAAAATTCAAGTAGAACTGATGAGATGCTGAGGGTCTAAAGAGACCAGAAACCTGGAGAGTGTATCTTTAGGATGCAGAATTTTAATGGTGTTAGGAATACAAAGTGGTATCAGTAATACATGTTTGGAGGCTATAGAAAAAATCATCCCCACCTGGTTTCTATGGCTACCTTTCTTTACCTTAATGCAGGAAATAAAAAAATAAGACAATCTTTTGTGTATCCAATCCAAGCTTTCTCATGCAGAGACAATACTACTGGGGTAGTCTGGAATACCAACGGCACTTATAGAATGACTGATACATTAAAAAAAAATTACTTAGGAATACTTGATGGGAAGTGAAATGGCTTATATAGCATTTCAAATACAGAGTCAATAGACACAGTGAAAGTGAAAGTCACGCAGTCATGTCTGACTCTTTGTGACCCCATGGACTATACAGTCCATGGAATTCTTCAGGCCAGAATACTGGAGTGGGTAGCCTTTCCCTTCTCCAGGGGATCTTCCCAACCCAGGGACTGAACCGGGATCTCCTGCATTGCAGGCAGATTCTTTACCAACTGAGCTATGAGGGAAGCCCAGAGTAGACACAAACTCATCTTTCGGATTTCAAGGTAAGGAGTGTAAGACAGGTTGGGGTCACATCAAGTGTGGTAACACGGCCTGTTTCCAGGGAACATAATAAATGTCTGTGTGCAGGAGAGGGGAGTGAAGGATAGAGTCTGGGGGCAGAAAGTCCAGGTCAGAACGTTTACATGGACAGGTGAAATCACAGTGGATTAAGAGAGAGAAAAGACAAGAAGAGGGTGACATGCAGAAGAGAAGGCATTCCAGGAAACTCTAAATTCGCATTCCTAAAAGCCCTGGTGGAACTCACTTACTCAGCACTTCAGAGGCTGGGCAACTATGAACCGCTCCCCCTCCAAGTGCTTGTAACTCTGGGAACTGGACCCTTTCTCAGGAGCAAATTGATTTTTTAAAAGTTAATGGAAAGGTATTAAACTGATTGTTTGAAATGTTCCTTATTTATTAGGAACATTCTAGCAATGGGAAGAACAGCTTTCACTTAACAGGAACAGGAAAACTAGAACAAGGGAAATGATTACCATTACACATCTCTCCCCCAAGAAGAGTAATGGGGTGATGCCTGCAGGCTCAGTCACTCAGTTGTGTCCGACTCTTTTCAACCCCATGGACTGTAGCCCGCCAGGCTCCTCTGTCCATGGGATTTCCCAGGCAAGAATACTGGAGTGGGATGCCAGTTCCTACTCCAGAGGATCTTTCTGACTCAGGGATCAAACCCACGTCTCCTGCATTGGCAGGCTGATTCTTTACCACTGAGCCACCTGGGAAGCCTTTATGGACATACGCATGCGTGCTAAATCGTTTCAGTCGTGTCCAGCTCTTTGCAACCCTATGGACTGTAGCCTGCCAGGCTCCTCTGTCCATGGGATTCCCAGGCAAGAATACTGGAGTGGGTTGCCATTTCCTCCTCCAGGGGAACTTCTTGACCCAGGGACCAACCCTGCGTCTCCTGTGTCTCTTGAATTGCAGGAGGATTCTTTACTGCTGAGCCACCAGGGAAGGCCAGTGGGTCATAAATGGTCATTTTTCAGTTCTATAAAAATTCTAATACAAGCATCAACATCAACATGCTTTTCTGAAGCATCAACATTCCCACCCCTCCCCAGACCAGAGGTTTCAAACAGTAGGTATGTGGGACACTGATTAAAGGTACAGATTTCTGGGCTCTATTTTCCAAAATTCAGGTTCAGAAGTTCTGACTCGGCCTCGAGAACTTGCTTTTCAAACAAATGCTCTAGGAGATTCTCAGAGGGTGATCTGAGGATCACACTTTGAGAAGCATTGCCCCAGTGTAAGTCCTTCTTTTCTATTTTAGTTGAATTCTTGGCCAATTGTATTTACCAGGCTTCCCAAGGTTAGTTCTGAAAAGCAAGTCACCATCACAGGAGTCAGCCAGAGATAAACGATCAAAGCACAGTGGGGAAACCTAACCTTGAAACACCTGCTCAGGTAGATTCTTAGAATGGAATCTAGATTATCTACCCAGATAAATCTTCTAGCCTCTCCACACCCAATGCATTACTCAATTCGGACAGAGGTCCTTTTAAGTTCATCCTTGGTCTTAAGAAGCCCACATCAATCCTTTACAGATTTTTACCTCTTTTGGTGAGAGTATAGAAATGTAATCATCATATATCATCCTGGCCTTTTCTTCAATTACTTTTTTGTTCTGCTCTTTCTTTAAGTCTTCACAGGCAAGCCAGAAAAGTAGGTTCTCCTCACTGTATTCCGTTCGCAGGAACTCCCTGAAGAGATTTCTTCCTGCCGGGGCCTTCATCATCTTGTCAAAATTTTGAGACCAGGACAAGACTTCATCTGAAGTGGGGTTTTGGCTGCCGAGACAGAAGAGGGGCATTATCAAAAGCAACTTTGGTGCAGGGATGAGAAGTAGATAGAAATGCTGCCACCTAGTGGTCATATAGACTCAGTCCAGCCTGACCTGGCAAACATCTGCCAGGACTGGGCTAGTTATTTCTGGGTCTTGACAAAAATTATTGTAGGTATAAGCTATGTGTTTGGGAGCCAAGCATTCAAATAGCAAGGCTCGATACACACTGAGCACATGGTCATCATCAGTTCAGTTCAGTTCAGTCGCTCAGTCGTGTCCGACTTTCTGACCCCATGGGCTGTAGCACGCCAAGATTCCCTGACCATCACCAACTCCCGGAGCTTGCTCAAACTCATGTCCATCAAGTCGGTGATGCCATCCAACCATCTCGTTCTCTGTTGTCCCCTTCTCCTCCTGCCTTCAATCCTTCCCAGCAGCAGGGTCTTTTCCAATGAGTCAGTTCTTCCCCTCAGGTGGCCCAAGTATTGGAGCTTCAGCTTCAGCATCAGTAGTTCCAATGAATATTCAGGACTGATTTCCTTTAGAATGGTCATCAAAGATTCTTAATGAAGCTTGGACATTTTTGAACTATAACAATCTACCGCAAATCTATTACATTACTTTGAAAGGCAAACTGAACTTTTTGTTTGCATCTGATGTAGATCTTAGTTTCCAGGTCATAAGATAGAGTTTCTCTTTTCATCTCTGGTAGCTGTATTTTCACTTTTCACTGAATCAAAAATAAGAACACATTGTGTGCTCTTTCACATATTTACCTAAACTTTAAGAATTATTCTGGTAAATATTATGAGTGAATTGTAACCACTGAATGGAGTTACCACAGCTTTTGAACTGTGGTGTTGGAGAAGACCCTTGAGAGTCCCTTGGACAAGGCGATCAAACCAGTCAACGCTAAAGGAAATGAGTCCTGAATATTCACTGGAAGGACTGATGCTGAATCTGAAGCTCCAATACTTTGGCCACCTGATGCGAAGAGCTGACTCATTAGAAAAGACCCTGATGCTAGGAAAGACTGAAGGCAAGAGAAGAAGGGGATGACAGAGGATGAAATGGTTGGATGGCACTACCAACTCAATGGACATGAGTTTGACCAAGCTCCAGGAGATGGTGATGGACAGGGAGGCCTGGCATGCTGCAGCCCAGGGGGTCCACAAAGAATCACACATGACTGAGCGACTGAACAACAGCAATGACAATTAAAAAGCATAGACCATTTACAGTGACATCAGGGACTTTTTAGATACCTGTATTCAGGTTTTTTAGCAACTATTTCCCTGCAAAACCTCGTTTGCCTATACATCAAAGAAGTATAGGAGAGAAGCAAAGATAATTTTATGGCTAAATTGATCCTGATTTTGCTTTCCTATGCCTTGGTATGTTTAATAATTTTCCAACCTAAAATACATTAGGTCAGAAAAGTAGTCATATTTATTTTTTCCTTACCTTTTGGACCAAATATTTTAAGTTGATTTACTATTATTCTAAGATGTCTGAACCTCCTCATTTGTTAAAAAAAATTTAAAAGACAGAAAAATCACTATGAAGCCTCAACATTAAAACCTTCTCCTGAGCAGCAGAAAAAGAAAGCACCTGTCATTATACAAATAATCTACTTGTGTTTCAATTCTGTTCTGTAGATGCTGCGTTTCGAATTCTCATTTTGGAGAAAATACTTGGTTAGAGTCTGTTCCAATGGAAATGGGACCAAGGACCAGCTAGGTGCCTTTCTGACTTAGGTAACTTCATAAATCGTTTTTGTTTTAGACTCTACACCTATAAAGAGAATGACTTAAAAAATTCTTATAAAGGGAACTAAAGAATTAGGGCAATTTGGGGGGGGCATAGTTAATTCACGTAGCAATCATTATTTTTGGAAAGAGAAGGATAAACTCAAGCAATGTTTTAGCCAATAGTTGAACAGATTTAACAGAAAGAGTGATAAAAAGGAGTTGCAATCACAAAACAAGATCTGCCAGACGGAGTGGGCATTCATTTCCCAAAACCGTTTTGAGAAGTACCAGGAAGCAAGAGACGCTGTTTAAGCCCTGGGAAGAGGTAAACAGCACAGACACGCAGACACAATTACAGCACAAGTCACTCACCATTCCTCTAGGACCTGGATACTCTCCATCTTCGTGGTATGCGTGGGTCTTCCTGCATTTTCCCCTCTTTCTTCATTCCTAACAGTGAGGCTGTAATGTAGTATAACACTTTATTTTGTCAAGGGAAAACAAATTATTTAAAGAAAAGAAAAAAAAAGTTCTAGGACAACACTTCATGGAAGAATTTTATTGTCAACTATGTGAGTGTATTCAGAATACAAAAGGAGCAGCACCATTTTTAAATGACAGGTAAGCCCTCGTCAACGAAGGGAGAGAGAATTACCATTTAATAAAGCAAGCCATAATCTCAAGAATGGGTGCTGTCACACCTTCTGACTTCATCCTTGAAAAATCTGAATTACTTAAAATCTTTGCAACACCCTATGTGATTATATGCCTCAAAATTCTATATATATCATTATATTACTCTTTGGAGTAATGCTATTTTGACTTGTGGTTAGTTCTATTCTGATTTCAGCTAATTCTCCCCCCTTGATAGCTCTGCAGACCAGGCTTTCTGTGACTTCCCATCATTCCTCCACCCACTCAAGTTTGAGTGACAGCATTTGTATTTGACATTTTCTTTGCCCTTTCATCTCTTCAAGCAAACCTACAATAATCCTAGAGGGAAAGCCAGTCACTGAGGGTCTGAATAGGAGAGTGTTGGGTGGGAGGCCTTTCTGTGTCTCTGGGACACAAATTTGGGAATTCTATAGGATTATAGGAACTAGGTTATTGATATTTCTCCCAGCAATCTTGATTCCAGCCTGTGCTTCATCCAGCCTGGCATTTTGCATGATGTACTCTGCATATAAGTTAAATAAGCAAGGTGACAATATACAGCCTTGACGTACTCCTTTCCCAATTTGGAACCAGTCCGTTTTTCCATGTCTGGTTCTAACTGTTGCTTATTGACCTGCATACAGGTTTCTCAGGAGGCAGGTCAGGTGGTCTGGTATTCCCATCTCTTTAAGAATTTTCCAGACTTTGTTGTGATCCACACAGTCAACTGAGGGACTGAACTGAACTGATAGGAACCAGGATAATCCCAGGGGCTTTAGTAACCCAGAACAAGAATAAGATTTCTCTGATTCAGGTAAACTAGCCAAGCAGCATAGGGGTTCTAGGTGTAGACAATGTGATGAGGAGGTTATGGGCAGGGTGGACAGAATAACTCAGTGGCCTTGGAAAAGTCAAGCTATTGAATCAGCCAATTGATCCCCTCTGTCTAGAAGCCAAGGAGCTTCACAAGAGCCTACCAGAGAGCAAAGGAAGTTGGGATGACATCTCAGTCATTCAGTCATTATTTATTCAATAAGGGGAAATAGAAACCATTACTTTCTAGTGCCTATTATGTGCCAGCCACTGTGGTTTTACCTTCAATTTTACTGTCCCCATTTTATAGATGAGCAACGAGAGGCACAGGGCTGTCTGTCAGTCACTCCGTTGTCTCCAACTCTTTGTGACCCCAGGGACTGTAGCCCGCCAGGCTCCTCTGTCCATGGAATTCTCCAGGCAAGAATACTGGAGTGGGTTGCCATTCCCTTCTCTAGGGGATCTTCCTGACTCAGGGAACGAACCTGGGTCTCCTGCATTGCAGGCAAGCTCTTAGCCACCAGTGAAGTCCAGTTGGCCCAAAGGCAGGCAGTAAATATGCAGTATGATTGGAATTGGAACCCAATTCTCCTGAACAACCCTATAACTGTTATTGAGTGCCTGTATCTGTTATTATGAACCATGCTCTCTGATAGACACTACAGCAATAGACTCCTTATATGAATGCAGAAAAGTGTCACTAAATACGGTGGTAGCTTAGTGCATGAAGGCTTCCAGTAATTAGCTGTTATTAATCTGGAACATTTGGGGAAGGAAATGGAGACAATATCTCATTAATTCATTCTCAGGTGCCAGGGTGAGGATGGGAGAATGTAGCAAAGATTTTTAGGCAAAGGAGTCAATCTACAACTGAAAGTGAGACTAGATGGAAAATTCAGTCAGAGAGAACTTTCAATACTCTGAGATAAACGATAATGGAAAAGAATAATAAAAAGAATGTATCTGTATGTGTTTGCATGCATGATCAGCTGCTCAGTCATGTCCAGCTCTTTACGACCTCATGGACTATAGCCTGCCAGGTTCCTCTGTCCATGGAATTCTCCAGGCAAGAATACTGGAGTGGGTTGCCATTTCCTTCTCCAGGGGATCTTCCTGACCTAGGGATTGAATCCATGTCTCCTGCATCTGTGTGTATGTATATATATAAATCACTTTGCTGTACAGCAGAAATCAGCACAACATTGTGGATCAAATACAATTAAAAAATGTAATCCTCAAAAAAAAAAAAAAAGTGGACGATCTGGAGAAAAGAGAAACCTATAGGAATTAGAAAGAATTCTTCAGTCAGAAAAAGGACACCTCAATGAAAACAGTCATAATGAAATAAATTCAGTTCTTCTCTATCAACTTCTAGGGCAAGTGGCAGATTTTACTGGTGTAGAAAATCTCTCACAAAGGTGGTGTGGCCCAGGGAATTCTAGCCGATTGTCACTCAAACGTCCAGAAAACCGAGGCATGCCCTGCAGGGAAGCAGCAATTCCTGACCGCTCTCAGCCTTCAATGTAGGGGAACCTGAGGAAGTGGTGAGGTGGGATTCAGAGAGCCCCCCAGTTGGTTGGGGGGCCGCCTGTGGTCACTGTGAATGTGCTGCAGCTCAGGAATGTGTTGGAGGAGAGAGTCATTAACTTCTCCAAGTGTCTTTGAGGACGAGTGCCTCTCTGGAATTTGACATATTTCCAGCAATGATGGGAAATTATACACCACTGATAATATTACGTGAAATTTCCTGGAAGCTAATGACGGGAAACGTATAAAATATGCAATTTAGGGTGAAAGTGAAAGTCGCTTAGTTGTGTCCGACTCTGCCACCCCATGGACTATACAGTTCATGGAATTCTCCAGGCTGGAATACCAGACTGGGAAGCCTTTCCCTTCTCCAGGGGATCTTCTTAACCCAGGAATCGAACCCAGGTCTCCCCCATTGCAGGTGGTTTCTTTACCAGCTGAGCCACAAGGGAAGCCTGCAAATTAGGAGGGAAATTCTAAATAGAAAGATCACATTTAAATAGAAAATTAGTACTCATCCTGCCAAGCTTCACTGAGCTCTTACGTATGTGTGCACACATAGGGGGGACTATAACAATATTAGGACATGAGGCTGCTTTGCTGATTAAATAAGAAACCCCTTAAGAATTTATTTTGGTTACATTTCCATACCGTGTCCTATGGAGTGTGCTACACCAATGCAGATATCCTTAATTCTCATAACATCTGTGAAAAAAATGTATTTTCCATTGTGTCTTCGCTGTAGAGCAACAAATCTGGACTCCACACACATGATTCACAAGTTTCTGAACATGAATCCTGGCTCCTGTATCTGTTTCTGTGATATTTACAAACATCCCAAATGCCAGCATATTAAAGTGATCATTATGAAATATTGGGTTGTGTGTGTATCTTTTATTTCTACAGATGGTAAAATATGGACACATATTTGTACTAAAACTACTTACAACAGACATTCATTCAGTAAGTGCCTAACTGTTCACCGTTTGCTCCATTTCTTTTTTTCATTTTTATTTTAGTTTTGGATGTGTTGGGCCTTAGTTGCAGCAAGTGAGATTTTTGGTCGTGGCACTTGGGTTTAGATTCCCGGCACGTGGGATCCTAGTCCCCCGATCAGGGATCAAACCTGTGTCCTCTGCACTGCAAGGCATATTTCTAACCCTGGACCACCAGGGAAACCCCTTGCTCCATTTCTTGATCCGGTATTGGACACAACACAGTCCTGCAGCAAGAAATTGACTTTTAGCAATCAATGTGTCCTTTTTAATCAACTGCCCTTTAGGACCATTCTCTAAAAATTGGTTTCAAAGTTCCAATTATCAAGAACTACCGATAATGCCATTTTAAAAGATGAAGAGAAATGGAGACAATGGTAGAAGACTTGATACTAGACTATTTTCCATCTATGTCTTAGACACATCTGTCCCAAATTTCACTAGGTCTTGCTCTAAGTAATACAGTCAGTGTTTTGTTTTGTTTTTTTAGGTAATAAAATACAGGACATATTTGCTGTGAATCAACATATACATATAATACGTGCTTAAAAAAGCTCTAAAAGAAAAAAAAAACAGTCATGAGGGGTCACGTGGAGACATGTTCTTTTTCACTTTTACACTGCTCGTAACATTTTAAACTAACATTTGCACTTTTTAAACAACTAAAGCCATTGAAGAGAACAGAATGCATAAACAATGCTCACTGTAGAAGTCTTGATCAAAGCTTAAATGTTTTATGGGAGAAAATGCCGATAGTCTATGCTAATATTAAAATCAGCATATAAAATCCCGTTACAGATTTCTTCAAATAGTGACTTTAGGAAGAGAAATACATTGGGTGTATTTTAGAAAATAAGGAAGTATGTCCTTTTTACGTGTAGGTGGGTTTTTTGTTTGTTCACCGAGGAGTTTGGATAGTGGGATGGGGAAACATTACATACTGCCCTTGATCCAGTTTACTTCCTGGTTCTTCGTCATGGCAATGTATGGGACCTATTTTGGAAGAAGGTCTACTTTTTAAAGAAAAACTGGTTCTTAGGGAAAATCCTTGAAATGGTTGTAAACAAGATGAAAACTTTATAGTAGCCCTGTTAACTCTGAGATAAAGGCTGAGGACAAAATCACATGTGTCTTTACACAAACCATCAACTGAGGAATTGATTAGATGTTTCAACTTAATACAGTATGACATCAAGGCTCAAGAAAGAATCAGTCATTGGTAAAAGGAACTCATTATTTTGACATTCTCACATTGTACTATCAGCTTTTCCTTTTTATGTGACTGTTCTACCTCAAATTTCCTAGTGCAAAAATGGAATCAAGTTCCTTCAGGTTCTGGAAAAAAATTGGTAAGTTATTCTTTAAATGTTTCATTTTTCTCAGTCAAAACATCATGATAAATCAATATTACAGCTTTACTTAGGAGTCAAAGACAATTTACAAATGTGTATGAGACACCTGATTTATGCAAGAGCGTCTGAGTTGGAAAGTCAAGATGAACAAGACAGAGGCTCTGAAACTGAGGCGTTCTGACAGGTAAATAGGCATCATAGAACATTGTACTGAGAGCTGAGTTAGATGTGTTTGCCAGATGGAGACCGAGGCAAAGGGAATTCCAAGCAGAGGGGGAAGAGTTGTGTAGAATTGTGAAAAGGCGTGACATCAACATAGAACTAAGTGGGCAGATCAGATGTTTCAAGGTGGGAGCGATAAATTAGAACAAGGCAGTGAGGCGTGATTAGGTGCTGAGCCAGGAAAACAATGAGGTGGAATCCGAATCTCAGATAGATCTCCTTTAAGATGATTTTGGCTTTCCAAGCTTTATTTTCCCTACTCACAATGGGAACAAAGACTAAACACTTGTAGCAAAAAGGCAAATTATTACACATGCTTAATTCAGTTCAGTTCAGTTCAGTCGCTCAGTCGCATCTGACTGCGTCCCCATGGATTGCAGCATGCCAGGATTCCCTGTCCATCAATGGAAAGGCAAATTGACTGCGTATTTAAATGACAATTTAAATGACTGCATATTTAAATGACAAGTTTATCTGAGTTTTTCCTTTCAACTTGAGAGAATAAACCCTTACACCTTGCTGTCATTATACAACCCTTTCTCATGCAACACCTTACCATTTCTTCTTCACAACAGTCCTGGAAAGTAAGCAGGATTTTTTTTTGTTTTATTAATCATTCCCATGAGTCAAGAGGAAGTACTCGCCAAGGTTGACTTACTGACTGCCCACAACTAAAACACATCAAGCCTAGCACTGGAACTCATGCCTTCTGCCTGGTTTCACACTCATTTTTGCTGTGCAGAGTTTCTTCTCTTGATACAGAGGAATGAATCGTGGTATTTTACCTTTTCAGGTATTTACAAAATGGGTTGCTCTTCAACGTTTGGAAAGTCAAACCTCGTATTGCAAACCCTCTCGTCACAGCGCTCAGTCTCTAGGAGGCATTGCCAGGACGACTGAATATGCGATAGATATTGGCAAGAAACAACTTCTCAGCTCCCTGGGACTTGAGACTGCCAGGGAGAAAGGAGCTGTTCTAGAAGCTCTGACAACAAAGCCTGACAAGGGAAGGAAGAGGTGACGCCACTCGTGACTACAGAACCGGGGTCGCTACCGCAAGGAGCCTCCCTGGGAGGCTTTGCTTCCACAAGCTAAGACCACTTTGGGGAGAAGCGGATTGGGAAAGGGGAGAAGCACCGATGCATTGCTTAGGAAAGACTATACAAAGGAAGAAAAACGGGAGCCGAAGGGGCATAACCATATACCCTCTACCATTTCAGACAAATACAAATCCAGTGATAATCAAACCTATGACTTGAACCTCATCTCCTTCCTTTCTATACTCCGGTGAAACGACCTGGTTTTGAATGGGGTGTGTGAGGATGGGAACGGTGGTTAGAAATGTGTCTGGAAAGGTTATACAAGACTTGTCCCCAAAAAACATTGCCCCTAGAATTACTCCTCCTATTTTTCATAATGAGGTATCAAATATTGTAAAATAAATGTTTCATCTGGCTTAAGCTTTTATTTCATTGAGTTAAAACCTGTCAAAGTAAAATAATCTGCTACTAACACTCTGTCCGCTAGAGGGCAGTGTTGCATTTATAAACAATGTTTTCATCACAATAAAAAAGAAAAAAAAATGAAGTTTCTGAGTTTATCCTTATTTGGAGAAAAAAAAAATCTATCCTTATATGTATGGGGTTTTCATAGTTACATCTTTCTAAGGACTTTGAAAAGAGTCATCAAATTTTCTGTGAGTGAAATAAACTCAAAAGCGATCAATTTAATCTTGGGCTAAGTTGCTTCAGTTGTGCCCGACTCTGTGTGACCCCATAGACGGCAGCCCACCAGGCTCCCCCGTCCCCGGGATTCTCCAGGCAAGAGCACTGGAGTGGGTTGCCATTTCCTTCTCCAATGCATGAAAGTGCAAAGTCAAAGTGAAGTCGCTCAGTCGTGTCAGACTCTATGCGACCCGACCCCACGGACTGCAGCCCACCAGGCTCCTCCGTCCATGGGATTTTCCAGGCAAGAGTACTGGAGTGGGGTGCCATTGAGGTGTGTACAATTATACCTAGTTTTCCTTTTTGCTACTTACCCTAAGTCATTTAACTTAGGAGTATTTTAGTCTTAAAAAAGGGTCAGGCATAATCCTATTAACATTGTAGTTATTCTTTCCAATGATAAGCTGTTTGAACTCTTAATATGTCTCTTGCTGGGGTAATATGGCCTGAAGATACATTCTTAGAATAAATTAATTAGAAAAGATTTTAAACTACCAACAGGCAGGAAATATTTTTTTTTCCTTAAAATGTGTTCAAAGAGCCATGGTGAAAGTGGATCCCAAAGGATTTCAATGCCAGTTTGTGCTGTATGTTAATCACTTCTTTTGCTGCCAGGTAAAGACAAAATCACTGCATCTTCTCACACATGGTCTCTTTGTTACCAATTTCTCTCTACACCTGCTTCTGTTTGAAAAGATATGTTTCTAAAACTCTCTTTTTCTATTGGTATTAAATTTTTGTTTCTATCGGTATTAAATATTTATATTAGTATTAAATTTTTATTTTACTTATTTCTATTGGTATTACATTTTTATTTTTATTTCCATGTATTTTAGGTTTATGGACATTCAATTGGTTTGGGATGCCAACTGCATTTAACAAGTTATTACCTGGTTAAAATCTGGATCTACTATGTTAGCTTATGTTTAGTTAAATAACTGAAGCCTCCTATTTGGCATGTAGACAGTTTCTCCCCCCCCCCCCCTTAAAATTAAGAGAATTACAGGATTGAATATTTAGATGTATTTTATATAATATATGCCAATTATTAGAATCCTCGACTTCAGTTCCCAAGTTGACTGAAGCCCTATTTTAAGCTCTTCCTTCAGCCCACTGTAATTTTCGCTGTAAGTCATAATTAAGTTAGTGGATGCTTCTGTGGGAAAGCAAGTATCTAGGATGTGAAAAGACCAACTGGACTTTTATTGACTTAGTAGACACTGTTATTAAAATGGCATGTGATCACCCATGTCCTTAAATGCTTCAGTTAAGTTGGAATCAGGCTTCTCATTTTAGTTAACATGTGTGTCTATTATAAAAAGCAGAATGAAAAGGCTAAAACACCAGCAGCTGATACTCAGAAAAACATCTGCTAGCTGTCACTTACCCATCCATGGCATTCATTCCTTCCCAGGGATTTTCCAGTTACTATGTGTGTGACTATGTGTGGGATTAGCAACGATTGAAGGTGATAATCCTGATCTTTGGGGAGACTTGCTTAATCTCAGGATATGATGAACTTAGAACACTCTGGGTATAAATGAGTGTGTGGTCCCTGCTCCACAGAACTCAGGGAATACTGAGTTCTATCTGTACTCCTTTATACGAGAGTTGGAGAGAAAGGACCAGGGATACCCAATGTAGAAAATAGGTTCTGTTGTATTAACTGAGATACAAATAGAACATGCTAAGCACACAGTGGCCAAATTCCATGAAATCTGAAAATTTCCCGTCAGCCTGAGACTTGCAACTAATATCTATCAATAAACGATTATTTAGGGATTCCTTAGAAAGTACTGAACCCTAAAGTAACAGGTATAGGTATGTTGTGAATCCCGTCTTAACAGATGAAGAAACTGAAGCTCAGAGAGACTGAAGTGAAAGTCGCTCGGTCATGTCCGACTCTTTGCGACGTTATGGACTGTACAGTCCATGGAATTCTCCAGGCCAGAATACTGGAGTGGGTAGCCTTTCCCTTCTCCAGGGGATCTTCCAAACCCAGGGATCGAATCCAGGTCTCCTGCATTGCAGGTGGATTCTTTACCAGCTAAGCCACAAGGGAAGCTCCCGAGAGACTGAGAAACTTGCCAAATATTTCATAGCCATATGTTATAAAACCAGGATTCATCCAGGTCTAATTCCAGTGTGGTTTTCTTCCCTCTCCCATGCTGCTTCTTGACAGTAGGCTTTATATGAGGAAGGCATGTTATTAGAATTTGTGTGTCATCTTTAAATACGGCCAGGCCACATCTATTTTGAATGAAGCACATGGAGTTATTATTTGACTATTACTTATGAAATTGGTTAATTAAAAGTTTCTGTGCTTTTTTGCTTTATACAAAAAAGTAGCAATGAAATATACTTTCTGCTTAGGAGCACATGTTCCCAGGCATGAAAGTGAAAGTGTTAGCCGCTCAGTTGTGTCAGACTCTTTGCGACCCCATGGACTGTAGCCTGCCTGGCTCCCCTGTCCATGGAAATTCTCCAGGCCAGAATACTGGAGTGGGTAGCCATTCCCTTGTCCAGGGGATCTTCCCAACACAGGGATCAAACCCAGGTCTCCCACACGGCAGGAGGATTTTTTACCATCCAAGTCACCAGGGAAGCCTCCCAGGCATGAGATGTATATTAATAAAGACAGGAATTTTGTGGCATTGAAAATGATCATATTTATGAAACCCAATGAAGCAGAAGTATTACACAATCAACTTCATATGTGCAAGAAATGGATTTTATTGTCTTATCTGGCAAGTACTTAGGAATTCTTCTTTTTCTTAGATTATTTTTCATGTGGACCATTTTAAAAATCTTTATTGAATTTGTTACAATATTGCTTCTGTTTTATGTTTTGGTTTCTTGGCCTTGAGGCGTGTGGGTGGGATCCTGGCTCCCTGACCAGGGATCAAACCTGCGTCTCTTGCATTGAAAGGCAAAGTCTTAACCACGGGACTGCCATGGAAGTCCCAATCAGTCGTTATTGAGTGAGGTCCTAAGACAGCAGGCAGATTTTAATAGGTTTACCAGGCCTAGATCTAAAGAAGCTAAACCTAAAAGGAATATAAAGAGTTCCATTGAGAGAGACGAAAATAATATTAATTTCAATCAGATGTAGGGAAACTATGACACTTTCCAGATAAGCAAGGGGTAGCAAAAATGTTGTGACTAGTTTTCATATTATTATTGATTTGAAGAGGCTGGGGTGGGGTGGAGGAGACAATTCTTAAATATTGTCCAGGTGGCTAACATATTTGGCTAGGATTTACAGGGGCTGGATTTCATCTTGTTTTAGAAATTGAATACTTTGATTAAATCAGAAAGGGAACCCCGGCTTCCCTCACCTTGAGTCTTCGCTCCAAAGGATCAGGGTGTCTCAGAGCCTTTGGAAAGGGGTGCACTCAGCAGTGTTTCTCTCCAAGTTTTTCCTCCTCATGCACCTTAAAGGGAAGTTTGATTCTCCGAGTTCACTGACCACCTCCCGGTCGAATAGACGACAAGATGTTTTACGATCCTTATCCCTTTGGACCTCCCTGGTGTGTTTGCAACATCCATCTTTCCCCTGTGTGTGAATCTCTCCATTCTCCGGACTGCTGTGCTGGCCCCGTGGTGTGTGTTGTGTGTTACCTCCCAGACCATCTCTTCTGTCTTCTGCATTTGCAGAGCTGTACCGCTCTTCCCTGAAAGGCTGGTTGGTATTTCCCGAGGTTTCAGCCTGTAGTTCATCGCTCTACATGCTAGGTCATCTTATCTCCTGTCTACTGTGTGCTGATGACTCCCTGCTTGTTCTACCCAATCAAGATCTGCCCTGCAAGCTTCAGCATCATTTCCACAACTAATCCTCGGGTACCACCAATGGAGCGAGTCCAACTGGGCCTAACCACCTTCTCTTCCAATACACTCCCCCCTCTCTGCAGGCTCCGTCTCTCTACACCAGCTAAGGCAGCTCCTCGACACCACCATCACGGGGCCAGGTCAGGGTTGGCAGCCCCCACCACAAGCTCTGAGGCTTCTACCCTCTGACCTTTCCCTCCCCAACCCCCCTTCATCCTCACTCCCCTCTGTGATTCCTCACCAGGCTCCTCACACTTGGACTCTCCCCTCTCCTACTTCCCTTCCATGTCATGGGAACCACGACCCAGGTGGCCCTGCAGGCATCCCCAAGACACCCAGTAGGACGCATGTGTCGCTGGTTCCTCCCTGAGATCAGGCTGTGAGCACCTGACCTTCCTGCTGGCTCTTGCTTTCTTCTAGCTGGATTTAATCTTCTTTCTCCATTCTTTTTTGGTTCATTCTTTCTACTCTTTTCAACAAGACTGGCTATAATGTTTTCATTGAGTATTTTATTTTCTCCATACCCATCTTTCCACTGACGGTCTAAGGGCTGCAAATGTGACTCAGAAAAAAAAAAAAATATACATTTACAGTAAACAAAGAGTTGAAAAGGAATGGATAAAGAAGATGTGGTTCATATATACAATGGAATATCACTCGGCCACAGAAAAGAACAAAAGAATGCCATTTGCGGCTACATGGATGAACCTAGAGATTATCATGCTATGTAAAGTCAGACAGAGAAAGACAAATATTGTATGATACCACTCATTTGTAGAAATTAATTTTAAAAAATGATATAAATGAATTTATTTATAAAATAGAAACAAACTCACAGATTTTGAAAACAAACTTACCAAAGGGGGAATGTTGGGGGGAGGGAAAAATTAGGAGTTTTGGGATTAACATACACACAGCTATTATTAATATATATAAAATAGATAATCAACAAGGCACATACCATATAGCACAGGGAACTCTATTCAATATTCCCTAATAACCTATAGGGAAAAGAATCTGAAAAAGAATGAATAAATGCATATGTATAAATGAATCACTAGGCTGTACACCTGAAACTAACACAATATTGTAAATTAACTATGCTCCAGTACAAAAAAAAAACCCAAAAAAACCAGAATGGAATGCTTTCAATGGCAAAGGGTCAAGGAACCCTGATTCTGGCAGTTTTCCAATAGATAGCACTCAGAGGTAACACAGACTCGGCAGAGGCAGCCTCAATACTAAATTTTTCTGGAGGGTGACCTGGGGAGTAAAACCAAATATTCATGTCTAGATTCAACGGCTTATTGAGAGTCTGTTCGCTGTCACACTGAGGCAGGGAAAATCCTGTGAAAGCTAATGACGTCAACAGTACCAGGCAATAATCAGCCTTCAACTTTAAATGAGTGAATGAACAAGGGCATGACTTAGAGAAGGTCCCTAACCCCAGCGCCCACTTTTTGGTTTTGTGTATATGGCCTGGGAAACCTGGGTTCATTCTGGTACAAGTTTTTTGACTGTGTGTGTTTAAACGTTATGATAAGTTATAGAAACTTACTGATAAAATTTACCCATGACATGGTGAGACAGAGTTTTAAAACTAGAATTCTTTGTAAGCGATGTTTTTGATGGTCTGGTTACAAGTCCTTTGGAAGTCCTATGTAGCAAACCTGTGCTCCCACGTGAGATGAATCAGTCTCTGAGGGTGACAGGCAGAGAAAAGACTGCTTTTCTCTGAAATGACTCAACTGGCATGTGTGAGTGGATTTACTTCCAGGGGGATGGTTTCTTTACCATGGAGCAGACACGGATTTTGTTTTTCCTTTCAAAAAATATCCTTTGGCTTTTAAAGCATGCCTTTTAGTATTTCCACTGGCAAAGAGCTAACGTGTGACAGCGTCAGAGGATAAAATAGGACATTATGTTTGCACTGTTTTGAATTATACAGGCTGTGGTACTTGTTAAAAATGGAGGGAGGGGTGACCAAAAGTATGCTGATGAAGTGTTTAAGGTTCACTTAGTCAGATCTGTTCCATGGTCTGGAAACCAGTGTGTCAAATGGGATATAATTTTAACTTGCACAAGGCTATTTAACTCATTCATGTCTTGACCAGTTTCTCCTGAGAAGGATGGAGACCATCCAGTGCAGTGGACCAAATACTGCAGGCAGTACCCAGGAGCGCATGGGACTGTGAACTTCATTTGACAAGTCTTAGTTAATATAGTTCTTGAAGAGTTTACAAAGTAAAAAGCTTTGGAAACGGTTCATATCCAGTCTGTAAATGAAAAGTATGGAAGTGTCATCTTATAGTGGACAAAACAATGCATTGGGATACTAAGAGACTTGCATTTTAATCCCCCTACTGTCCTTAAGGAGCTTAATAACAGCAGGCAAGTCTTCAGTTGCCTTATCTGTCAAATCAGACATAGAATGTTCCAAATACTAGCTTTTAGCAGGGCCATTTTTCTTTCAAACAAAATCCTGTATCTTAATCTGATGAGTGAAAAAGCTAAATAGAGAACCACTCCCTTGGATACTGCCAGTGGGGAGCTTGGGACCGTAGCCAGTGACACTCCCCACCCAAACCCCCCAGAATCATCATCTCACTATCACACAGCAGCAGGAGGAGTCAATGGAACATTCTGGACACATGGTATCTGAAATCTGTGGAGTTCTCATCTTTTATGAGTAAACACAGAAATCAGTGTTGCTTGCTAGGACACCCCCAGGAGTAATGGAGAATTAAAACAGAAGTGGATTAGTACCTAGAGACTTCCTTGAAAAAAAAAAAACAAAACACCAGTCTGGGTTATTTTAGTGTAGCCTCTGAAGTTAGGTGAGAGTTCATGGAACAATTTGGAAATTAGGTTTAAGCTCGCAGTGCATTCTGAAATCTCTCCCTTTCTACCTCCTTTTTGAGGCACCTTGTTAGCACGATGCAACACGCTTTCACAGGTGTCTGAATGATCTCATGGATTCACACTGTGAGTGGTTTTGTAATGAGCCCACATCTTTAAAAGCATTCTTTCTCATAGAGAAGAGGGAAGGGGGTTAGCTACCTGAAGAGGCAGGTTGCTTTTTTGAACCCTGATCTAAGGGGAAACATTATTTTGACAAACCTGAACCTCTAGACGTGTGGTCTTGACAACACCGTCCTGGTCGGGAACAGCTTGGTCCCCTCTGCAGAAGGGCTTGCAAGTCTATAGGCCGTCTGCTTGATGGCCAAGACTCGGACATCCGTGACTTACTTGTGTAACAAAGCTTAAAGGGGCTAAACCCCATTCCTTTGCTTTCTCTTCTTGAAATGAAGGGCACTGGGGAGAAGAGAGAGATAGATGGACTTGGGGAAGGAACTGAAGTGGTTCTTTGACAAGGACAGAGGACATCGTGAAGAAGTCCTAACTGTTGAGATTTTTGAAGGAAAATATGGGAATATTCAGTAGTTGTGTATTTATTCTCTTTATCATTGCCCCAAACAAACCATAGTGGTAATTTATAAGGACAGAAATAAATTTAAGCACGAGAGAGGAGCTGACGATGAAACGCGAAAGAGAAATGCAAATCTGAGGAAAATACTAAGTTGTTTCAAAAAGCTATAACATGGGAGGCTCCAGTGAGGTATTTATATTTATTACTAGACAGAGAAATTGATTTTCTTGGCACTCTATTTCCTTAAAAGGAGGTAAAATCAGCTACATGACAACTGTTCCTACTTAAGAATGACGGTTACGTCAGACTTTGATTTCTAACTTTTTTGTACCTAAATTACATTTTTTAGTGTTTCTTTTTGTTCTACTCCTTTGACCTAGCCTGGAAAATTTGAAGAACACTTCTTTCTATTTTCCCTCTCTAATAAGCTTTGACAATTTCTTGCCCTAAACTCAAAGTATAAAAGTTATGATATTTAAAGAATGGATGGGTAAAGGACATCTCCATTTATGAAGAGTTAACAGTCCCAATTAGCATCCAACTTATCGGTTTTTTTTGTTTTTAAATAGTTGCTTACATTAGAAACTACCTGTGTGAGCTCAGTCGCTCAGTCGTATCTGACTCTTTGTGACCCCATGGACTGTAGCCCACCAGGCTCTTCTGTCCGTGGAATATTTTAGGCAAGAGTACTGGAGTGGGTTGGCGTTTGCTGTTGGAGTGAGTTGTCATTTCCTACTCCAGGGGATCTTCCTGACGTAGGGAATTAACCTGTGTCTCTTGCATTGACAGGTAAATTCTTTACCACTGTGTCACCTGGGAAGCCTCCATACTACCTTGATCTTAGCCAAAAGGCTGAGAGCGATTACATACTATTTATCAAAAAAAGAAGACTTGTATGCTTATGGATTGTGCATTTTACGACCTAGACTTGGGTATCCACGACTCACTCATAGCAAATACAGTTCTTGACAACAATGCTCTCTTGTCTAAAACTAATACAACGCTCATCCAAGGCACCATATGTTTAGGGTCCAAATAGCAGGTTGGCCAAAAGATCACTCCGGTTATCTGTAAAAAGCCAAAAGAACTTTTTGGCCAACCCAATACTTGTCACCCTAGAGATGTGGAGAGTTATTGCAGCTTCCAAAAGCTAATTTGTTCTCCATCCACTGTGTTCTGAGACAATCTGAGGCTCACAAGCTCTCATTGACTATTGTGCTTAATGTGCACCTGAAGAATTAATAAAAGCAAGTCTTGCTAAATATCTGAAGGACAGATAAAAGCAAACTGCACGAAACATCTGTTTGACAACAAAGATTACACAACAAAACTTCAGTGTTTGTTATTTTAATCCTGAAGCAATTCAGAAATGAGTTCCTGCAGGCAAATACACTCATATCCTAATTACTGGAACATGGCATAGAGCAAGTGAGAAATAGAAGTCTAATTCTTAACAGGATGTAACAAAATATTTGCAATGTTTTATACAGACTTTAAAGTAAAACAGTCTTACTTTCCAAAATAATTTTTTTTATTATATCCACAAGCTGACATTTAAAAAAAAATATGCATTATTTGAAGCTGCTACTGCTAAGTCGCTTCAGTCATGTCCAACTCTATGCGACCCCATAGACGACAGCCCACCAGGCTCCCCCGTCCCTGGGATTCTCAAGGCAAGAACACTGGAGTGGGTTTCCATTTCCTTCTCCATATTTGAAGCCAGGTCTTCTTTAAAGAGTTTTTATTTTTCCCATATGAAATGTTCCATAGCCCAGTAACCAACTCTTATTAAATGCACACTATGGGTCAGGCGCTGTTCTCAGCTAGTATGTGTTTTATCTCATTGAATGTTTAAAACGACCTTATTACGTAGGGATTCTTATCACTGTCATCTGATAGATGAGAAATCTGAAGACACTGAGCAACTTGTTGAAGGTCAAACAGACAGTGACAGATGAAGAGTCTGAACCCAGGCAGTCTGACTTGATGCTTTTGAACTGTGGTGCTAAAGAAGACTCTTGAGAGTCCCTTGGACAGCAAAAAGATCAAACTAGTCAATCCTAAAGGAAATCAATCTTGAATATTCATTGGAAGGACTGATGCTGAAGCTGAAGCTCTAATACTTTGGTCACCTGATACAATGAGCCGACTCACTGGAAAAGACCCTGATGATGGGGAAGATTGAGAGAAGGAGGAGAAGGGGACGATAGAGGATGAGATGGTTGGATGGCATCACCGACTCAATGGACATGAGTTTGAGCCAACTAGGAGATAGTGAAGGACAGGGGAGTCTGGTGTGCTGCAGTTCATAGGGTCACAAAGAGTTGAACATGACTGAGTGACTGAACAACAACAAGTCTGACTTCAGAACCACCATATAAAGTTGTTCCCCTATAATTCATGGGTTAAGGCCAGAGCTAGATGATCTCCTGAAGAATGAGACAAAAAAAAATTTACACAATCGCACTGAAATACTTCCCTCTCCTAGAACTCTCTTTCTTCCATCTGAAATACTTGATTTACGGCTTAAGGTTGAAAGAAAAAGGAATCATAGCATGACTTTTCCCAACAAGGAACCATCATCTGGGAAGCAATTTTGATCTTTATAAAAACTATTTTAAACCTTCTAGATTGCTGCAGTATGGGATAGTTCTCTGGAAATGAAGTCTCCTAGACAGCTGAGAGTGTGTTCAACGCCAAGGCTGCTACTGGAGCATCACGTTTCATCTTCTGCTTTGGTCACTGTGATAATGCCACTAGATCACAGGACCAACCTCCAAGGATGTTGGGAAACTGTAGCGATCATGCACAGGAAGATGACTCCAGCAGCTGGGCATTGCTTTATGTTTTTTAAAAAAATTTATTTATTTTAATTGGAGGCTAATTAATTTACAATATTGTAGTGGGTTTTGCCATACATTGACATGAATCAGCCATGGGTGTACATGTGGGCACATGTGCTTTATGGTTTTGAAACAGGTTGGGGAGATCCAACGGACCATTGCTAACCCAGAAGATCCACCTATGAATTGGATCTTACAGGACCCTGAAACGTGCAGTTCTACGGAAATTTCATTAAGTTTAGTTTGGCCCCTCCAACCTCCCAAGGGATGTCATCTTTGTAAATCTCGGAATTCTGGGTCCCACTGATTTTCTTATTTGAAGGCACTTTGTGGATTTGGAATGGAAACAGGTTTTCTGAAGTGCCCGAATCATGGACATTTAGCACTAGCCAGTGCCTTGAGAATCAACTTTAACTCTCCATCACTTTTCTAGTGAGGAAACCACAAACCAGAGATTACAACTTTAATGTCAAAGAAGCTGTCAGTGACAACACTGCATCGGTAGCAGGTTCTCCGGCTCTAAGTTCAGAGTTTTTAACAAACTGGCTTGACCTTCATACCCATCATAGCCCCTGGCCTTTTAGATTTGTGGGCGTGAGTCTGTGGCACTTCTTTATCCTTTTTAGGAGTCTGTGGCTGAGGCTGCCACTCAAATCTGTGACAGAACAGTCAATCTCTCATGAAAGAACATAGAACTAAAACACTACATGGAATTCAATACTGCTAGAGATTACTTTAGTGTTCTTGCACCTTCTATTATGGGAGAATGCTGTCTGCTGTTCAACAAACACATAGCCGCAAATCTTATTTTTACTCATACCTTTAAGAAGCATGGGTGGAAAAAGTCATGATACAAAACAATTTTTCATTCTTTCCTACCAATTTCAGTGTAGATTCTGAGGAAGTATTATATTTTGCTTAGGGAAAGGTGTGCATTAAACCAATGAACATCTCCAATAACTGCTGCTTGTAAAGGGAATAAAAAGACAGATCGAGAAGTTTCTATGGTTCCAAGAGCTGACACGCATGTTCACGCCAGTTATGACGCAGCTCAGGTGTGGTATCACACAGATAAGAGGACGTACCAGGAGCAGCTGCAGCAACAGCACCAACAAAAGCAACACGTGTTGTTGGGTCTCTGGTTTCCAGGTGCCTGAGACACAGCAGGTGTTTCTTCATTCTGTGACTGCTGCCTTTTTCGCATTTCAGCTACTGCAGTGCCCAGGTGGCTGAAAGAAGAGAGAAAACATGAGGTTGGAAAAAATTACGAGGGTCAATTGCCTCTGCGGAAGGAAGCATACTTTAGTTAAGGGGTTGGGGAGAAGACAATTTGAGAAAAGGTAAACACGAATAAGCTTTAGCAGTCAAGTTGCCAATTCTCCAGAAGTTTTTTTAGGCAAAATTCTAAAAACTACCACTATCGGCCGCATACAATCACAGTAAGTGTTGCCACGTAATCAGAATCAGTTGGGAAGGTAAATATGATAAGGTTTGAAAATGTATTTTCACTTCCTTCTTTACTCAAAGATGACTACACCTGCTTTCCTTTATGGACACCTTTACATGGTTATAGTGGGTGTGAGTGTTTTCTCCACTGACGTTTACACTAAGGTTATAAGTTTACGAAATCATCGCTGCACGGTTTCTAACTCTATAACATAGTGAAGAAGAACAGTTTGATTTTAGCCCTCTCTGACCTTTTATTTTTTTCTCATCTCTTTTTAAAACATACAAACTCCTTTGTGGCACTTCTGGCTCACCGTCCCAGGACTTGATAACATTGGCAAAATTCCTTACTCTGGTAGGTGTCCCTGTTGCAAATGCATCAGCTCCCTTTCCTCCAGCACTCAAAATTTATGTTCATTTAGTAGATACTTGTGGAAAAATAAAAAGTTATCAAACCCACAAGAATCATTTTAGTGGAATTTATATATCATGGCAGATAAGAAAAATGCTGGGGTACAGACCGTCCTACCAGTGACCTTACTGGTAGGGTGAGTGGCCACATATTTATAAGCCAAGTGAGTTGCCACATATTTATAAGACCAACTCTAATCCAAAAGTTATTTATGATAAAAAATAAAGTTTTATTTTATTAGACTAAAATAAAAGATAGCATAAACTTCTAGAAAAGGGAATGATTCTACTGAATAATATTTTCCTAATATGTAATGTATGTAAACCACACATATATATTATCATATGTATGACTGTAAGCAATATTTGTTAATAACATAAAGTACTTTGGAATTTTTAGCATTGTGATCTCACGCTTTAAAAAACATTTTCAGCTCTGAATACAATGATACTTAAAAAAATACCATATTCTTTTTTTTATTTTATTATGTTTTACTGGAGGATAATTGTTTTACAATGTTCTGATAGTCTTTGTCATACATCAATATGAATAAGTTATATTGATATATAGATACAGATATCCCTTCCCTCTGGAGTCTCCCCCTCCCCACCCCACCCCCTCTAGGTTATCTCAGAGCACCAGGCTGGGCTCCCTGTGTTACAGTAGCTTCCTGCTAGCTATCTATTTTAAACATGATAGTGTATATATGGCAGTGCTACTTTCTCAAGAGCAACCCTCTCCTTAGACCAGAAACAGACCAGAAAACCACAGTGGTAGATAAACAGGGGTGAAGTCACAGTAATTCTGTAATTCAACTATGG
>NW_011494720.1:2800104-2864650 GCF_000754665.1 Bison bison bison
CTCCATATTCTACTGGGGTAAAAAATGCTCCACTGTGAGCAGTGGAAGGCCAGAGTTCAGGTCACCTGAATAAAATCAGGGGGTGGTGGTTCTGTCACTCATAAAAAGATGCTAAAAAAACGATCTGTACTATCAAGGGTAGCTAGTGCCCGGAGTGAGAGGATGCACAGAGAGCCCCCTGACCTGACCCAGGCCAAGCAGCCCACAGGTTCTGTGAGCGGGTTAAGGATATCTCCAAAACCATTCCTGGATGAGAGAAAATCCTGAGATGCCAATGAAAGAGCTACTTTGGAACTGAAGGTCTTGAGGGAGTATAGGAGATAACTGAGAAGCATTATAAAGAGTGAGAGTGAGGAATACACCTCTTAGTGAAAGCAAAAAATCCAATGAACACTAAAACCAGAAAGTCACTCAACAATCATGAGATGACTACACTCCTGATCAAATGCGAATAATAGAATCATCTAAAATTAGTTTAATGAGCATATATTTAACATAAACAATATGACAAAGGAAAAAACTGTTCATGTAAGAGAACAAGAAATTATAAAAACAAATATAGGCAAAAATGAAACAAGAACAGATAAAATAGAAAATGGAGAAACAACCAACATAGCCATTAAAAAGATTCAAATGAAATAATCTCTTCCCATAGCAACCCCCAGAAGAATAAGTATCAAGGACTGTACTCAGAATTCAACAAAGAGAAAAGTTGAAACATATAAAAGGGAATTGAGACAACTATAGCAGTAACACTGAAAGATTCCTGTATGTGTCCAACAAGATTTTTATCATAAGGAAAGAATTAACAGACTGTCAGGGAAGTATTTTCCAGGAAGCTTTATTGGAAGAAAAAACAAAAAAACAAAACCAAAAAGACTTACGATGAAAGAGCATACCACATGCTTTAGCAGGATTAATAAAATCCATACATATATGCATTAAAATATAATCACAGAACTCTAAGATAAAGATATCAGCTGAATTACCCACAGAGGAATAGCAAGGACTGACAGAAGAATAGCCACAGCAATCAGACAAGAAAAATAAAAGACCAAAATCGGGGACTGACCTGGTGGTCCAGGGATTAAGCATTTGCCTGCCAATGCAGGGAACATGGATTCGATCCCTGATCTGGGAAGATTCCACATGACATGGAGCAACTGAGCCCATGCGCCGCAACTACTGAGTCTGTGCTCCACAATTATTGAGCCTGTGCTCTAAAGTCTGTGAGCCACAACTACTGAGTCCGTGTGCTGCAATTACTGAAGTGTGTCTAGAGCCCGTGCATTGCAACAAAGAGAAGCCCTCACTCACCACAACTGGCGAGACAGCCTGGGCAGCAACGAAGACCCAGGGCAACCAAAAAATGAAATCCAAATTGGAAGGGAAGAGGTAAAATTGACTACACATGAAAACTACCAGAACTAATAAGTAAATTCAGCAAGGTAAGAATCTGCCTGGAATGCGGGAGACCTGGGTTTGATTCCTGGGATGGGAAGATCCCCTGGAGGGCATGGCAGCCCACTCCAGTATTCCTGCATGGAGAATCCCCATGGACAGAGGAGCCTGGCGGACTACAGTCCATAGTGCTGCAAAGAGTCGGACACGGCCGCGCAACTAAGCACAATACAGCACACAGCAGGATACAAGGTTAACATGCAGAAATCTATTGCATTTCTTTATGCTAACAATGAAATATCAGAAAAAAAAAAAACGCTTAGTTGCATTTGCTTCCTGTGTGCCATGATAAACAGTGATGCTAAAGGTAATTCACTGTGGTTTACCTATAAATAAGGAAAGAAAAATTTGTATGTCTGTTATATTTTTCTTTGAGTTCACCAATCAAGTTTTAAGCAAAGTAAGTCTTCTTAACGTTATACAAGTGAAGAAAGAAAAAAAAAAGTTTTGCAAAATGATCATATCTATGGACTGAAACTGTCAAATACTTTTGAATATGTGGAGGTCAATCCTTCTTCCTTCTCTTCGACCCCATAGGGAGAAAGACTGTCAAGAGATCACTTACTTTCAAAGATAGAGGATAATGAAGTAGGAGAAATTCTCCTTTACAAGAACGCACCTGTGCACCGAACTGGGACTTCAGGCTTTGTGAAATGTGCAGCCCCAGGAGGATGCAGGATCCAGGGGCAGAGCAGGGCTGGGAGCAGGTGTGGTGGCATCTCAGATTGCTCCCCTCACACTGGCCAACTTGAAAACATTTCATTTAGGGCTTTCCTGGTAGCTCAGTGGTAAAGAATCTGCCTGACAATGCAGAAGACATGGTTTTCATCCCTGGTCTGGGACGATAATACATGCAGAGCAACTGAGCCTGTGTGCCACAACTGCTGAGCTTGTGCTCTAGAGCTCAGGAGCCACAAGTATTCAAGCCCTCGGGCCCTTAAGCTCAGCAACAAGAGAAGCCACTGCAATGAGAAGCCCGCGTACAACTACAGAGTAGTTGTGCTCTGCAATAAGAGAAAGCCCTGCTCTCTGCAATAAGAGAAAGCCCTGCTCTCTGCAATAAGAGAAAGCCCATGCAGCAACAAAGACCCAGCACGGCCAAAAGTAAATAAACAAATTAAAAAACAGAAATACTTCATTTAGTTCTCACTGAGGTTCTGCAAATGCTGTTATGGAATAAGATTAATGGCTCCAGCATCTTCATTTCCCCCTCCACGGCTTAGGAAAATTTATTAACAAGGAAAACCCATAAATCTATATTGTGATCAGAGAGGGCTTTCCTTCTGTTGTGAATTAATTGTATCTTCCAAGAAATGAAGAGAAAATTCTGATCTCACTCCAGTTGTATACAATTTTATCCCATGTAGCTCCTTCCATTTTTTCTGGATGAGATGCAATGATCAAAACCATCTTTATGCAAAAAAAATCAAAATTCAACATGCAGAACTACAGCAAAACAAAAAGCTCTGCACATCAAAATGAAAGTCAGTCTACAGAATGAGGGAAGTACTTGGGGACAACAGGTCTGATATGGTCCCCAAATATTTCCCCCATCCTTTAGATTGACTCAGTGATAAAGATCCCACCAGCAAGGCAGGGGTCACAGGAGTTGTGGGTTCGATCCCTGGGTCAAGATCCCTGGAGGAGGAAATGGCAACCCACTCCAGTGTTCTTGCCAGGAAAATCCCATGGACAGAGGAGCCTGGTGGGCTGGTCCATAGGGTGGCAAAGAGTCAGACATGACTGAGCGACCGAGAACATATGTCTGATAAAAGGTTAATTTGCAAAATATACAAAGAATTCCTACCATTCAATAACAAAAAGACAAATATGATTTGAAAACGGGCAGAGGAATTGAACAGACATTTTTCCAAAGGAGGCAGACAAATGGCCAAACAGATGGCAATATGCTCAGCCTCACTAGTCATCAGGGGAGTGCAAATCTAAGCCACAACGAGATTATCACCAGACACTTGTTAGAAGGGTTATCATCAAAAAGACGAGCGAGAACAAGTACTGTCCAAAAATGTAGATGAAAGGGAACCCTTTGCAATATTGGTGGGAATGTAAGTTGGTTCAGCCACTAAGGAAAACAATATGGAGGTTCCTAAAAAAATTAAAAGATAACCACACGATACAGCAATCCCACTTCTGAATATATGTCCAAAGGAAATGAAAACTGGATATCAAAAAGATACTTGCATTCCCATGTTTTGAAGCATTATTCACAAAAGCCAGGATATGGAGATGACCTAAGTGTCCATCGATGGATGAATGAATAATGTGATATACATATACACATACAAACAATGGAATATTATTCATGGATAGTTCTTGAGGGCATTATGTTAATGGTGATAAAGCAGACAGAGAACAAATATTGTATGACATCACTTATATGTGGGCTTCCCAGGTGGTTCAGTGGTAACAATCTGTCTGTCAGTGCAGGAGAGGCAAGAGACACGAGTTCGATCCCCGGGTTGGGAACATACCCTGGAGGAGGAAACGGCAACCCACTCCAGTACTCTTGTTGGAAACTTTTATGGACAGAGGAGCCTGGTGGGGTATAGTCCATGGGGTCACAAAGAGTTGGACAGGGCTGAGCGACTGAGCAGGCATGCATTACTTATATGTAGAATTAAAAAAAGTTGAATTCATAAAAACCGAGAATAAAATCATAGGTACCAGAAACTAGGGTGTGGGGGAACTGGGAAGATGTGGATCACAGGGCACAAACTTGAAGTTAGAAGATGAATCAGTTCTTCTTATTCATAGAAGATGAAGAGCTAATGCATGGCACTGTGATTATAGTTAACACTACTATATTGCCTATTTTGAAGTTGTTAAGAGACCTGAGGATGAGATGTTTGGATGGCGTCACTGACTCACTGGACATGAGGTTTGATCAAACTCCAGGAGATGGTGAAGGACAGGAAACCTGGTGTGCTGCAGTCCATGGGGTCACAAAGAGTCAGACACCACTGAGCGACTGATGATGATGAAGAGACTTGATCTTAAATATTTTCACCATAAAAAAAATGGCAATTATGTGATGGGATGAAGGTGTCAGCTAATACTACTGAGGTAGTCATATTGCAATATATAAATGCATCTGATCAACACACTTTACACCTTAAATTAATATTGTTATATGTCAATTATATCTCAGTTTAAAGAACATCTTTACAGTTTGAATAAAGAGTCAAATAAAACAATATAAAATTTAAAAGGATAAATACAAGCATCTAAAAAGCTGCATATGACAAGGATGGGAGAAACATGGCTTAATGGGACCATAACAAGGTAATTTATTGGACAATAAATTCATTATTAATCAACAGTATGATATAAACAAAATCATTTAGAATGCATTAATAAGAATATGGTTTGTAATACAAACTGGTGATAGGTCTTCTCTGGGCTGGTTAAATGATTACGTTCAATTTTGGCCCCCACAACTTAGGAAGGAAAGTGGAATTTGCTCAGAAAATCAGGAAAGTTAAAAAAAAAAAACTTAAAAAAAATCTCATGAGAATATTACACTTAGAACATAAGTGTTTAAAGAAGATTCAGATAATCAGAATCAAAATTACCTAGTATTTGAAGTAACATCCAGTAGAAGAAAATGTCCATCTGCTTGTAAGATCCCTAATGTTAGAAGATGGATTGATAAATAGAAGCAACCAAAAGAGACTTGCTTTCATAAATAGAAAGTCTGTCTGATATTCAGGTAAGACCTTAATTTACCTGTGAGGTTAGTATCAAGTCAAGCGTTCTTGAACTTATTCAAGCTAAGGCTGGACATTCTGAAAGAGGTTGATGTACAGGGGCCTTAAGTTTACATGGATCGTTAGACTGAGAAAAATGTTCTTAGTTCTAAAGTTGTTATTCTTAAAATGGGCTGCCCAAGCTGAGAACTGTCTTTGAAAATACAGTTGGGAGGGAGAAGAAGAACTGTTTTTCTTTTAAATTTGTTCTCTTGTAGATAGCAATGTCAATTCTTGAGTATGCCCTGATGTTATTCTTTATCATTTTTGCTTATATATTGTTTCCCAATTGAATTATAAAACTCTTATGGGGAAGGAGAGAAAAATATATTTAATATATATTGGTTTTCCTGGAATTTAGCAGTGTTTTCTGTCAACAGCAGATGCTCATGATATTGTATAAGCTATTGTCAATAAAAAACAGTGGATTTTTTACAATAAAAATACAACACAATAAAGTAAAATAAAATAAAAATGTGTATTTTATCCTCTTAGAAACATTCATATCTTATCGTAGGAACACGACTCAGGAATTGAAGCTGGGTCTCCTGCCTTGCAGGTGGGTTTACTGTCTGACCCACCAGGGAAGCCCATATAAAACTTCAGTTCAGTTCAGTTCAGTCGCTCAGTTGTGTCCAACTCTTTGCAACCCCATGAACCGCAGCACTCCAGGCCTCCCTGTCCATCACCGACTCCCAGAGTCCACCCAAACTTAGAAATATACAAATGACAATATCCTCCATCCCTCCTGCTAAGTTGCAGTACAATATGGGGATTAAACCATCTTTGGAGTTGGGCTGTGTCCAGATCTTCCCTCTTGTCATCAACTGTACGCCCTTTGGATAGTTATTTAATCTCTTTGTGTCCAATGTCCATATCTGAAGATACTTATTGATAATTACAGAACATATCAGTATATCATTACTACTATAAGGGTTAAGTGGATTGAAAATTTAAAATACTTGGGAAAAAACCATCATACATACAGTAAGTACGTAAGTCCTTACTTAAGTATGTTGTACTCAAGTCCAATGCTTGAGAGCATTGTACATAATGTCACCAACAAGCTGGTGTGGTAAATATTTTCAGGCTACAGATGCTGAAGATTTCTATCACTTCCTTCCTACTGACAGATCACTCCACTTTATACAGGGCGGATTGTACTGTTCTTGTGTCCACTGGTTAGACTTTTCCTAGATCACAGATCTACACAAAGGCTTACTCAGTGAAGAAAGAAAACTAATGGTTTGAATTTTCACTTCACCACGAACACTGTAATTTTTATCACATGTAAATGAACTGAGTCTGAAGTGACTCATAGTATCCACAATCAACTCCTTACCCCTCAATCACACTTCATTATAATTGAAGCCGTCTTGTCATGTTTAGTGAAAGCATTCCGTTTTGTCATATAGTTGTTGATTCAGTGTTGAGCCCCAAAAAGGTATTTGCTAAATAAGCCAAATTTGTGAGGCCCTTTTTAGCATGAGGGCGGACAAGAAGCAATTCACCATATTTATTCCTAGTCGTGATATATTTTCCCTGTGAAGGAAAACAACCCACTCCTCAATTTAAAACTTCTGATAACTACCCTGCTTCAGCTAAGCCGGCATATATTTATGTAATGGAGCAAACTTTCAGTGACACCTCCTGTTTCACGACTTATTCTTCTAAAAAGGGTGGTATCCAAAACAGCTTTTCCCCCTTTTTTGAGGAGGGGAGAGTTTTGGGTATGCTTTTTTCAAAACTCACCATTTGGAAAAATCACCATTTTATGATTACATTAAATGAAACATTCAAGAGGTAAACTCTTCGTGCATTCAGAATGAATAATCACTAGGAACAGGATTCGGTCCACTCTTGGAAGTTAGAATCTGGTTCCATCAGTGAATCCATCCATTCAATTCCTTTTCCTTAGGAAAGCTTGCTAAATGCCACATTATGTTGAATCAGCAATTCTGTCGTGTTCATATTTTCATACATATTTATAAATACATAAATATGTATCATAACATATAAATCTATAAAAAGACTAGAAAAATTTTCCTCCTGGGCTTTCCTCTACGTTAAAGTAGAGACCCAGAACCTTGTTAGTCCCCTTCCTCTTTCAGCTCATGAGCATTTTTCAGACACGTTGAAAAGCATTAGTTGATGGAGCTATCCAAAACAGCACCTTGTGCAGCTCAGCTGCTAATTTTTGTCCCCCAGAAGATTCAGTCATTTCCATCTGACAGAACATCACAATTTCAACTCGTGTGATTCTGCACTTCTATCAACTTTCTATTTTCTTCTTTTGACTATGATTTTTGGAGTATAGTGTCTTTGGAGTAAAAGAGATCTGGACTGGAATCACAAAGAGCTGCCTGTGCTGGCTACATGGCATTAACGTACTTAATCTCTGCCTCTGTTTGTAAAACGGAGCATACCTGCTTCACAGGTGCTGCAGTGGCAAAAAATCTGCCTGCAACACAGGAGACGCAGGTGCAGTCCCTAGGTGGGGACGATCCCCTGGAGGAGGAAAGGAGACCTCACGCTAGTATTCTTGCCTGGAAAATTCCATGGACAGAGGAGCCTAGTGGGCTACAGTCCATGGGGTCGCAAAGAGTCAGACATGACTGAGCACCCACAGAGACACACACACATATCTGTAATTACAATAATAATAATTGCTCCTACTTTTATTACCTTTAGACAAATTACTGTCTTCATATTTGTTTACAAACATACTCCTGATGATTTCCTTCAAATTGTATGATAGGTTTTTAAAATGTAACTGCAAGGATGAGAGATTTACTTAGCAGTTGCCAAGGTTTTCATGCAAAGAGTTAAAACTTGGGTGCCTGCCATTCGAAGTATAGTCTATGGACCAGAAGCATGACACCCCCTGGGAGGTTTTTAGGAAAGAGGATTTCAAGTCCCACATCAGATGTGCTGGATCTGATTTTGCATTTTAACAATACAAAACAATATGGAGATACAAATGATGGGTGTACTTAGAGCCTGGGAAGCACTGGTTCAGGCCACACTAAGCTGTGAAGTTGAAGCATCGTGGTTGTCGTGTAGAGGAAGTGTATTCACAAAAGTCAGAAAGACATCGAGTGAAGCACCAACTGGAAGGAAAGATCACCAAAGGCTCGTTCAACTGCTCCATGTCAGGCTCATTCACTTGTTTTCCTCTCTCTAGGGCTTTCTTCCCAAAAGACCCTGATGCTGGCAAAGACTGAAGGCAGGAGGAGAAGGGGACGCCAGAGGATGAGATGGCTGGACGGTATCACCGACTCAATGGACATGAGTTTGAGCAAGCTCTGGGAGATAGTGAAGGACAGAGAAGCCTGGTGTGCTGCAGTCCATGGGGTCACAGAGAGTCAGACGTGACTGAGCGACTGAACAACGACAGGTGCTTTCTGCTCAGTGTCACAAAGAACTGTGTGCCTTCCTCTTTGAGCTATGACTTGTCTACAAGACTGTTTATATGAGAACTGGACTCTGACACCCTAAAGGGTCTCACTATTTTTGCTATCTCCAGCACCTGGTGGGGGTACTTCCTCCAGGAATCTTTGCAGAACTTCCCAGCCTGTGGGAACGTGCTGGGCACTGCTTACACTTCTCTGACCTGTAATTCCGTATTGTTTTAGAGCTTTGCCATTTGAGAGCTTTTCTTACAAGACTGTGAGTTCTTTTAGGGCACAGTCCAGACCATTCACCTTGGTACTTTTGATACTCATGAAATAACACTCATGTGTCTTAAGCTTCCACTAAGAACTGGTATTTTGCGAGCTGATGGAGGTCATAGAACCAACCCTCTGTTTTATTCTTAGCGAAAGAGTTAACTTCATGGGGAAAAATTTCTCTCATAAAGTTTATCCCTTTTTTTCCTTCTTCACATGTTGATACCTGCTCATGTTTGTGTATTTTGGAATCTAATATAAGTGAAAGTCACTCAGTGGTGTCTGACTCTTTGGGACCCTGTGGACTGTAGCCCACCAGGCTCCTCTGTCCATGGGATTCTCCAAGGAAGAATACTGGAGTGGGTTGCTCTTTCCTTCTCCAGGGGATCCTCCTCGACCCAGGGATAGAAACTGGTCTCCTGCATTGCAAGTAGGTTCTTTACTGTCTGAGCCACCAGGGAAGCCCATGCAAAAGTTAGTTATTTGGATGCTTATATTGTCAAAATGATATGTGGTAAAAGCACCATGTTTTCCAGGAATTTCACCACACACAAAAGCTTGAGAACCAGTAAGGTCGTCAGTGTTTGTTAAATGAGTGAAACAGAGAAAGAAAAGGCTCTTCTAGTGCAAGTGAGTAGGCAGATGCTCTAACAGAGGCCAGAGTTGCAGAGTTAAAATGAATGGAAAGGTTATTCAATTACTGGGTAATTTCAGAAAGTCTAGAAGACCAATACAGACAAAGCAGCACTTTTAAAGGCCCAATTTTTACCTGACTCATTCAGGCTTTGCTTTAGTTTAAAACAGCAGCATTAGCTTAGGGTGAATGTTTTCGAAATGGGACCAAAAATACATCACAGTAAGAGCAACTCTGTCATAAACACTGCCTGGTGATGATGCGACTCCTTAACACGGCCTATTACTGTCATTGTGCCATTCGAGAAAATACCAGGGATTAATATGGAGTCATAATGTGTTTACTTAGGAAAGAACTGATAGCACTTTCCTCTTTGTGACATATTCATTTTGAGATTCATCAAACTGCTTTTCAAAGAGCAGACACGCTCATTATTTCAATCCACATAAAGAAGATAAGCAAGTTAACATGAGGAAAGGGAAAAAAGACTGAAAATGTGAAAAGAAAAAAGAACGCAGTACAGAAAACAAAATCACAACATTTGGGAAAAGGGTGTGCCAGAGACAGTGTCTCCGAGCAGAAATTATTCATACAATTATTTAAGATGCTTACACAAGCAGGGATAATTACTATGGAAATTCAACATAGGACACTGTTTATATAAACACATTAAATGAGAATAGAGATTAATACCATGTGGAAGCATTCCCAAAAGGATCTAAAACATACAAAATATATCCCATTTATGTTTGTGTTTCATGTCATATCTCTGCATGCTATTCAAGTTCTTTTCCCCAACTAAGCCGACAGGGGTTCCCTCTGATCTCTCTTGCATTTCGTAACACACCCATATGGAACAATAGTCAACTCACACATACTCAGCATATGAGGTAGTATACTATCTGTTCTTCCAGAAGCTACATTCTGTATATTTTGCTTTATACTCATAAACACCTAAAAAAGAACTTTAAAATATATAATCAGGTAACCAGTAAACTTGCTCAAAAGTCTGTGTTCTACTCAAGGTGAAAATTTGTCAAAGAGAATGATTTGTGGTCATCATTCCCTTCAGTACATTTGCTCAGTCGCTAAATCGTGTCTGACTCTTTGTGACCCCACGGGCTACAGCATCCCAGGCTTTCCTGTCCTTCACCATCTCCCAGAGTTTGTTCAAACCCACGTCCATTGAGTTGGTGATGCCATTCAACCATCTCATCCTCTGTCGCTCCCTTCTCCTCCTGCCCTCAATCTTCCTGAGCATCCGGGAATCTTCCAATGAGTCAGCTCTTTGCATCAGGAGGCCAAAGGAATGGAGCTTCAGCATCAATCCTTTCAATGAATATTCAGGGTTGATTTTCCTTTAGGATTGACTGGTTTGATCTCCTTGCTGTCCAAGGGACTCTCAGCACATTGCATCTATTTAATCAAAATAATGACTTCCCTTTACTGTCTTTAATATAAGTAATTTCAGCAAACGGATGCCTATTATAAAGTTCATTTCAGTTCAGTCTTTCTTTTTTTCAATAAGAACGCTGACCTCCAGGAAGTACACAAGTGATGGAATCAATTCAATCAGCTCTCTTCAGTTACACAGCAAAACATTTTTACTCATTGCAGGAAGAGTGGGCAGCTGCTATTAGAAAGGCTGAGTACAAGGATGAGGCTCTACTCAGGAGCCCCTGACCTGGCTACTCCCAGTCGCCCACCAAGGACCCTCCGAGATACAGAAAAGACACAAGAAATAACAGTTTTATTTTGGCAGGGGGTGGGGAGGTGAGGAACCATAATTATTCTTCACCCTCATATATCCATGGAAGAGCACTGGTAATGAGAGAAACTGTTAATTTAATTTTTAACAAAGACTAAATCTGGGGCAAAAAGTGAACACTGGCAGTAATATCCAGAACAAATCAGAGTCAGGTCTAGATGGATATTGACTAATGATAAATGATAGATGACATTGATAAATGATATTTGATAAATGATAAATGATATTGACTTCAAAGTTCTAGGGTTATTATAAAGATATTTAATATTCTCTATACACAGATATATACATAGATGGCATATATATACATATGTATATAATACGTATTTTAATATGTACATCAAGATATATATGCATATAAGTATAACATTGTTCAGTCACTAAGTTGTGTCTGATTCTTTGCAACACCCATGGACTACAGCATGCCATGTTTCCTTCACTATCTCCCCAAGTTTGCTCAAACTCATGTCCATTGAGTCAGTGATACCATCCAATCATCTCATCCTCTGTTGCCCACTTCTTCTCCTGCCCTCAATTTTTCCCAGTATCAGGGTCTTTTCCATGAGTCAGCTCTTCACATCAGACGGCCAAAGTATTGGAGCTTCAGCTTCAGCATCAGTCCTTCCAGTGAATATTCAGGGTTGATTTCCTGTAGGATTGACTGGTTTGATCTCCTTGCAGTCCAAGGGACTCTCAAGAGTCTTCTCCAGCACCACAATTTGAAAGCCTCAATTCTTAGGCACTCAGTCTTCTTTATGGTCCAACTCTCATATCTGTATACGACTACTGAAAAAACCATAGCTTTTACTACATGGATCTTTGTCAGCAAAGTGATATCTCTGCTTCTTAATATGCTCTCTATGTTTGTAATAGCTTTTCTTCATGTATACTCACACACACACACACACACATACAGAGAGAGAGAGAGTCAAAGCAGAAACATAGACACAGTAGTAAGCAGTCAATTATCATCAGCTAGTTACACTGCCATCATAATTACCACTTCATTGGTGACACTTGCCCAGCTTGCTAATCCTCTGGTTTAGAAGAGGGACCCTCGGGACTTCCCTGGTGGTCCAGTGGGAAAGAATCTGCCTTGCAACGCAGGGGACATGGGTTCCATCCTGGTTGGGGAACTGTGATCCCACACGCGGTGGAGCAACTAAGCCTGCACGGCACAACTAAGACCTGATGTAATCAAAGAAAAATATATTTAAAAAAAAGAAAAAGAGTGACTCTTACATTGTTGAAGGCAAAGAACCAGGGTGTTTTTTGTTGTTGTCGTTTTGTTACTGTTTTTAAATTTTCAAATCAGTCTTATAGCAATATTTTTGTCAAATAAAATAAAAAATAAATAATAAAATGAAAAAAAATGTACAAGCCCCAATTAGTCTCTGCTATTAGATTTGTGTATGTGTTAGTTTCTCAGTCGTGTCTGACTCTTTGTGACCCCTATGGACTGTAGCCCACCAGGCTCCTCTGTCCTTGGGATTTTTCAGGCAAGAATACTGGGGTGGGTTGCCATTTCCTTCTCCAGGGGATCTTCCCAACCCAGGGATTGAACCTGGGTTTTCTGCTTTGCAGGCAGATTCTTTACCATCTGAGCCACCAGGGAAGCCCTACTATTAGATTTAATAGATATAAACTCACTCTGTTAAATTGCTGTAAACATTTCTAAATGCTTCCTTTCCATTCCATTAGTTACTTTGTTGGGAACCAATAAGAAATGTTTTGCAAATTAGCACATGGATCACACGTGGCCACACACTGGGTAGCAAAGTTCTAATACTTACTGTCTGGACCAAATGTCAAAACTAGCTTTGCTGCAGGAAGATATTGGGCAAATGATGGCTATCGTCCAGCAGGGGTTGCTCTGTTGGCTCATATGTGTCCTGTGTACTGACTGACTGATGAGAAAATGTACTGAAGTAGTTCACATATCTTCGCTAAGGATGATACCCAGATCTTGCTGGGAAAGATTGAGGGCAGGAGGAGAAGTGGGTGACAGAGGATGAGACGGTTGGATTGCATCACCAACTCAATGGACAGGAGTTTGAGCAAACTCTGGGAGATGGTGAAAGACAGGGAAGCCTGGCCTGCTACAGACCATGGGGTTGCTAAGAGTCGGGCACGACTTAGTGAATGAACAATACAACAAGGTAAGATAGAAGTGAAACTCGGATATACCTTAAGAGGTGTGTTAGAATTCAGATGTATTTTGTGATAAGTGTATTAACGTAAGTGTTTCATGTCATTCTTGAGATATACAAAGAAGGAATTTTTTTTCAGGATTTAGAACATTTTTGAGGAGGAAATGAACTCTGCTATTTTCAAGAAAAGAGCTGCCCCTATGTATAAGGCAAATTTACACAATTTTTTATATTTCCAAAACTGATAGTATTTTCTGTATAATTGTTACTGTGTAACAGTTTACTCCTGTCTGTTCAATGACACACAGATAGTACAGCCAAAAGTCAGCAGAGTTCTGCTGCTTGCAAGTCAGCATTTCTGAGTTTTAACACGCAGACCAAATTAATTCAACATGAGTGGCATTTCTACTAATAATACATCCCTTTCATTGTGTTTGGCTCTGTGCCCTTTTTTTCAACTAGTCACATAAAATGTGTTAAAAACACTATTCACTTTCAACAGCTTCTGCACAACAAAACTCCCTGTTAAAGCAGAATGGATGTCAGAAATACTTGAAGTTCTCTAGTAACCATATTGAATCGACTGTGGAGTAGAATGAAAAAAAAAAGTCTCCTTAGTTCTGTAACTGGGAGGAAAAAGGCTGCCTTCCTGGTTGCCAGGTATATAGATGTTATAAACAGGATGTACTTTATTAGAAACTTCTCCTGTGGCTTAGTTAATTGGATGTTGTGATCAGTCTTTGGTGTCCTCATTAATTGCATTGGCAGAACTTTAAAAAGGATTTCTGTACAGACAGTCATCTATGGTTTATATCAAAGATAGATTTTATTGATTGCCTTTCATATGGAAACCTCAGGTTGGGAAAGGAACTAAGACCCATTCTTTGAACTTTTCTTTTGAAGTATATACTATTAAGAGAGAAAGGGCTTCCCAGGTAGCACTAGTGGTAAAGAACCCACCTGCCACTGCAGGAGACATAAGAGACATGGGCTTGATCCCTGGCTTGGGAAGATCACCTGGAGGAGGGCACGACAACCCATTTCAGTATTCTTACCAGCAGAATCCCATGGACAGAGAAGCCTGGTGCGCTACAGTCCACAGGGTTGCCAAGAGTCAGACATGACTGAAGTGACTTAGCACACAGGCACGTTAAGAGAAAAAGGCTTGGAAAGGCAGAGATCATCATCTGTTCCCCTGTTAGTGCAATTCAGCATGAAACCACGAGCTGCCCTCCCTGGATGCCGATCAGAATAAAGAACAAAACTGGGCTGATTATTTCAACTAGATGAATTTACAAAATGATGAATAAGTAACAATATAAAGAAACAAATCTGTACATTTCATTCTGTGCTGTATTTGAAATGACTTACACAGATCAAGTTAGGTGGCCGAGCTTTAAATAAGCTGAAAATAATTTGATTTGTTATTTTGTAAAGTCCATTCTTATTTGTCATTCACAGGTAAACCTAGTTCAACACTGATCCCATGTACAGAGAAAAAAAAATAGAAATTTAGTATAAAGCATAAATGAAAAGGATGCTTTTAAATTGTATTAGAAGAAATTAATTGCCATTTGGAAAGAAATAAAATTAATTAAAAGGTTTACATGAAGTGAAAGTGAAGTCACTCAGTTGTGTCCAACTCTTTGCAACCCCATGGACTGTAGCCTACCACACTCCTCCATCCATGGGATTTTCCAGGCAAGAGTACTGGCGTGGGTTCCCATTTCCTTCTCCAGAGGATCTTCCCAATCCAGGGATTGAACCTGGGTCTCCTGCATTGTAGGCAGAAGCTTTACCATCTGAGCCATCAGGGAAGGCCAAGAGGTTTACATGCTGCTGCTGCTAAGTCGCTTCAGCTGTGTCCGACTCTGTGCGACCCCATAGACGGCAGCCCACCAGGCTCCCCCGTCCCTGGGATTCTCCAGTACATATGTGGTCTCAAAAGAGTAGGACATGACTCAGTGACTAACAATTATATAGCCGACTGTGTTAGCTGGGTACCCAGGCTAACTTTGTTGGACTTACAAACAAATGGGAGTTACAAACCCGCTCTTGGAATGAAATTTGTTTGTATGTAGGGAAATTAGTGTATATAGTCAAAGTGTTAGTTGCTCAGTCGTGTCTGACTTTTGTGACCCCATGGACTGTAGCCCACCAGGCTCTTCTGTCCATGAAATTCACCAGGCAAGAATACTAGGGTGAGTTGCCATTTCCCACTCCAGGGGATCTTCCCAACCCAGGGATCAAACCTGCCTTCTGTAATTTTGAGTTGAGATGTTTCAAACAGGAGCAACGAAAGCTGTTACATTTCACTTATACACGGCTTTAGTTGCATTGTAAAAATTATGCTTTTATTTTCATTTAGCTCCAAACATTTCCTACTTCTCTTGTGTTTTTTTGACCCATAGTTTGTTTAGAAGTATGCTAATTACTAAATATTTGAATATTTTTCAGATATTTTTCTTTTGTTAATTTCTAATTTAATTCCACTTTGTACTGAGAACATTTTGTATATATTTTAAAATTTTACTTTAATTTTTAAATTTAATAACTACTTATGATTCAGCAAATGCTCTATGGTAAAGATTTCGTGTGTACTTTAAAAGAATATGCCTTGTGCCACACTTGAATGCAGTGCTTGTAAATTTCAACTGGTTGACAGTGCCACAGAGTCTTTTATATCCTTTCCAATTTTCTATTTGTTCCACCGATTACTTACAGAAGACTGATGAAACCTCCAATTATTATTGCCAATTTTTTCTTTCTCCTGTCCGTTCTATTAGTTTCCATTTGGTATTGTGAAGTTTTCTTATTGTGGCTATACACATTTATCATTGTTATTTCTTTTTGATGAAATGTCCCTTCTTATTTCCAATTATACTCTTTATTCTGAAGTCTAGGTCTCTGATAGTAACATAGATTTCTTATAGTTACTTATTTGACAGTATATCTTTGACTCCTCATCTACACGTACCTTTAAAGTGAGAGTTTTGAGGTAATATATATAGCTGAGTCTTGCTTTTTTATGCAACCTGAGGATATCTTCTAAGTGGAATGTTTAGACCATTAAAATTTAAAATAATTATTGACATGGTTAGTTTTAAATCTATCATATTTCTCTGTTTTTCTGTCTCATCTCTTCTTTCTCCTTTTTCCCCCTTCAGTATACATCCCTTTCATATGCCTCCATTCTTTTTGTTATTATTGTTATACCTTTTATTTTTACATGTTTTAAACCCCATAATAACACTGCTAATATTTTTGCTTTAACCGATCAATAAATATTTAAAGGAAGTGAAAAATAAGAAAAAAGTATTTCATATCTACACACATATTCACCATGTCTGGCCAGCTTCACTTCTTTATTCTGGCTGAATGACTGTCTTTAACACTTCATGTAGCACACTTTTGTATGGCACACATTTTCTTAGTTATTGATTATCAGATTGAATCTTAATTTAGATGTCAATCTTGGAAGATAGTTGGGGAGTGTAAAAATTCTAGGTTGACTTTCGGTATTTTAAAATGTCATTCTATTATCTTCTGACTTGAATAAGGTTTGAAGAAAGTTTGAAGTCATATTCATCTCTGTTTCTCTGTATATGGTGTGTGTGTATGTGTGTGTGTCCTGGTTGCTGTTGTGTGTGTGTGCTAAGTCACTTCAGTTGTGTCCGACTCTTTGGGACCCTAAGGGCTGTAGCCCAACAGGCTCCTCTGCCCATGGGGCTTCTCCAGGCAAGAATAGTGGAGTGGGTTGCCAGGCTCTCCTCCACGTGATCTTCCCAACCCAGGAATCAAAAACATATCTCTTATGTCTCCTGTATTGGCAGGTGGGTTCTTTACCACTAGCACCACCTGGGAAGTCCGTGTTAGGACATCTATTTATTACTAGCTTCCATATTGCTATGTCTGTTAGTGTGATTTATTTGGCTTGATGTTCACTGAGTTTTTTTCTGTGAATTTATACAAATTCATCAAATTGGAAACTTTTAGTTATTATTTAATAACTAATAAATAATAATTAATATTATTATTATTTCTTCAAATATCTTTTGTGCACTGTCTCTTCCAAACTCTGGAATTCCAGTTACGTATATATATATATATATATACACATTACATAGCTTGGCATGGAGGTCTGTTCCTTTTTATTTACTGTATGGAAGGCACTGTATTTTTCATCTGTGTGTTCCATTTTGTTATTTTTTTCTATCTCCACTTCTCTTCATTATGTTCATGTTTTCCTTTAACTCTGAATACAGCAAAATAGCAATCTTAACATTTTTTACTAGTTCCATCATCTATGCCCTTTTAAAATTCCGATTCTGATCGTTCTGATATTTCTGTGGGTTATGAGTCATGTTTCATTGTGTCTTTGTACATCTAGTAAGTTTCTCCTGGATGCTGAACACCGTAATTTTATACTGTTTGGTGCCTACATTTTGTTTTCCTTCTTTAATGGGAGCTGGACTTTGTTCTGGCAGGCTATTAAGCTACTTGCAGATCATCATAATCCTTTCAAGGCCCCTTTTAAAGCTGTGCTAGCATGGCTTTATCATTCCAGGGGCAGTTTAGCGCTGCTCCTAACGCCTGATACAACTGGGGTCTCTACTGAATGTTCCAAGTGACTGCTGTGAACTATGCATCTACTCTGGCTGGTTCAAGCTCGAGCGGCTTCCTGCCTAGCTGTGAGCTCTGGGAACTGTTTACAATTCTTCCCTCCTTTGTTTGACTGTGGAGTGTCACCTTAAACATATATGGCTTATACCCAGCAAAGACCTAAGAAGTCTCCACAGGTTTCTGAAGTTCTTCATCTGAAAAGTTACTTCCTCTATGAAACTCACAAATTCCAGTCTCTCTCTCCTCCAAAATAAGATCGTATCTCTAATTGGATGTTCATATACATTCTGTGTCTCATTTCCAAGGAATACTTTATGAGACTGAGAAAGTTAGCTTCTGTCACTAGTTTTTAAGGAAAAAAATAGATGAAGAAATAGTTATTAGAGCTGTCAGCACAGCTGGATTTAAAAAAATCCTCTTTTGGGAAAATGCTGAAACAGATTAAGGTCTATGCCATGGCCAGCTTTATAGGAGGCAAACGTTTTCTAATTTCTTTTAATTTTTAAACAAATGGATCATTTCCTACAGGCAAGCTTGCAAAAGGAAAAGCTGGCAAAGTGTGAGTCTATTTTTATGGAAATAAGGTCATTAGTACTAATATTTGATGCACACAATTCATTAATTCTTGGACAATCTTGACGGAGGACGAGAGAAAAGAGAAACAAGCAAGAAACAGAACCAGTAAATATTATTCCATGGTTAGAGTTTGGAACTGAAATATAAAAACTGCTACAAAATGAATAAAGTTTAAAACCATAGCGCCACTCTTGAACAACGAAAAATCTGAATCACAAGCTAAAGTCACTTGAATATGTTGATACTGGAACCTATAAAATGGCATGTTGATTTTGAGAGGACAGTATCAGTTTTACCATATTAAAAACTGTAATATTTATTTCCAGATAAAGGGTTTATATTTTTAAACATGTACACACACATATTAAAAATATCGTGTTAAACCTTGTTATCATGAACTAAGAACATTGACAGTATTCATGCATAACATTCAGGTATGATGTGTGATCTTGGGTTGTGAGAATTAATGATAAATAAACCACTGAACATGCGTGAATGACTAATCTATTTATTTAGCAGAGGGAAGAGATGACTGCATTGAAAAGACTTGGTCTTCTGGCATGAAGGTGGTAGGAGGGTCTGGCAATTCCCAGATGGGAAGAGCAGAGTTTCTACCATCAGCTGGAAGTTCTGCTGCTGTTGCCTCAGCTGGGCCTTCCTCCTGGATATTTAGCTAGAGTCTGTCTCACTGGCCCTCTTAGAAATCTGTGTGCTATTTAAACTCCCTTAACAAATTTACTTTCTCTTTTATTGTAAAGTGAATCCTGTACCTGAAACCAAGAAAATTTACTGAATTTAGCTACATGGTGGGGGGGTCAATGACAATCAGATGACAGGCCGTTTGAGTATAGTCCTAGGATGTTGGATTAATTCAGTTCAGTTCAGTCGCTCAGTCATGTCTGATTCTTTGCGACCCCATGAACCGCAGCATGCCAGGCCTCCCTGTCCATCACCAACTCCCGGAGTCCACCCAAAGCCATGTCCATTGAGTTGGTGATGCCATCCAACCATCTCACCCTCTGTCATCCCCTTCTCCTCCTGCCTTCAATCTTTCCCAGCATCAGGGTCTTTTCCAATGAGTCAGTTCATCACATCAGGTTGGAGGAGTGTAAATCGCTGTCATGTCTGACTCTTTTGTGACCCTATGGACTGTAGCCTACCAGGCCCGTGTGTCCACGGAATTCTCCAGCAAGAATCCTGGAGTGGATAGCCATTCCTTTCTCCAGGAGATCTTCTTGACTCCCAGAGGGATTGAACCCAGGTCTCCCGCATTGTGGGCAGATTCTTTACCACCTGAGCCACCAGGGTGAGGTACAAACTCGAGGTAAGGAAAGGAAGTCAGTCAGCTTAAACAACTCTTTCAAAAGTTTGGTTGCATTAATCCCGTATTCCTAACTCGTCCTGCCTTGGCTCTCCCCTTTGGTAACAAGTTTGTCTTCTATGTCTGTGAGCCTGTTTCTGTTTGGCATATACATTCATTGTATTATTTTTCAGATCCCACATATAAGTGATACATACAGTATTTGTTTTTTCCTGATATATTTCACTACGCATTACATTCTCAAGTCCATCCATTTTGCTGCAAATTGGAAATCAACTATACTTCAATTTTAGAAGTTTGGTTGTGCAGAGGAGAGGAATGGGAGAGAATAGTTGGAAAAGGATATAGAGTCAAGGGAGGGAATTGTAATTTCTAAAGATGGAAATGAATAAGTCTTCTGAGAAGGATGGAATGTAATACAAAGAACAGCTGGAGGTAGTCTTAGCTAGAAGAAGCTGGTCCTCCTTTAATACAATAGAAAGCTGGAAAGATTGAAGGTAGGAGGAGAAGGGGACGACAGAGGATGAGATGGTTGGATGGCATCCTTGACTCACCAGACATGAATTTGAGCAAACTCTAGGTCAGAGAAGTCTGGCATGCTGCAGTCCATGGGGTTGCAAAGAGTTGGACATGACTTGGAGACTGAATAATAACATAGGTACTGTCCAGGGAAAAGCTTCTTTGACTCCAGAGTGGCTGGAAGTATACAAATATTTGCTCTGGAAGAGCCTCAGCTAGTACACGAAGAAGGAACTGAGAAGCGCCATAGAAACATTCATTAAAAGACATCAGTCCTGAATACTCATTGCAAGAACTGATGTTGAAGCTGAAACTCCAACATTTTGGGCACCTGATGTGAAGAACTGACTCATTGGAAAAGACCCTGATGCTGGGGAAGATGGAGGGCAGGAGGAGAAGGGGATGACAGAGGATGAGATGGTTGGATGGCATCACTGACTTGATGGACATGAGTTTGAGCAAACTCTGGGAGTTGGTGAAGGACAGGGCAGCCTGATGTGCTGCAGTCCATGGGGTCACAAAGTCAGACACGACCGAGCGACTGAACTGAACTGATATGGAGAAAAACTCAAAATTTTGTAGCTGTATAACATTTAATTGACTGCATTTGCATGCTATTCGTCATTTATATTTGTGAACAATATAACCACATTATAAAAATTTAGGTAACAGAGGGGGAAAAAAGTCAATGTACAGGCCTCCTAGTTTCACGATGCTTTTAAAATTGCGTTTTTAAAAATTTACGCTTGGTCTTTTGCTTGTTTCCATCTTATGTAGTATTCAGTTATTATTCTAATACTATACTATTTAGTTGCTATAATTTATGTAGCCTTTTCTCTATTGCTGCTGCTGCTGCTAAGTTGCTTCAGTCGTGTCCGACTCTGTGTGACCCCATAGACGGCAGCCCACCAGGCTAGCCATGACTGTATCTAAACTTAATCAATGCATAAATGTAAATTATAGCTCTAAGAAGGAGCTCAGGGATTATCAGATGCTACATCCTCTTCACATAGAGGAGAAAACGAAGATACAAAGTCGCTGAATATATTCCATCAGAATCACACAGCAAATGAGCAGCCAAATCAGGACCAGACCCCTGAACCATAACACAGACAGAAGGCAGGCTGGCAGAACTGATTGGACCTGCTATACTCTTGCTCAGTGTTTTTCAAAATTCTAGTCTGGAAAATGTTCACTACTGGTCACCCTGAGATAAGGGGCTTATGGAAGAATATGGAGAGAAAAGCATTGATTTATATTTTGTCACTGGTCAGTTACCATCAGCTCCCATATCAGCATCAATCTGTATATCAGCCTTTGAGTAGGACAGTGCTAACTGAAAAATCACTCACAAAATCTCTGGTTCTTTCTATATCTATCACTAGCATTAGTAAATATTATGTTGGAGTTTCATAGCCACATTTAACTTATATCTTTCCTTACAAAATCAAAACAAATGCCCAAAGACTGATGTTTTGAAAACAAAGCACTCTACCTGCTCTGTAAGTATGAGCATGAAGTGTTTACCATGCAGTTTACATGGCTTTAGCTGAAGAGATGCACATCTGAACAAGGAGTGTACAGGAGATGGGCTGTCCTTTTAATCTGGTCCATTTTCTTGTTTGATAATTCAGCAGAGTTCTCGGGGTTCATCTTCTCCTGTGTTCTGAGAGAAGAATATGTGTATTCCTGATAACTATAGGCTTCACTCATCCCTGACCACTACAGAAATAAATATTTCAAGAAATGTTTTATGTATTTAAACACCAAATGCACATGATAACTATAACCTTCCCTCGTCCCCAACAGCAGAAAATGACAATACTAAGAACAAACAAACAAAAACCAAAATAAACAAAAAACTCAGGATGGCATGATGCCATGATTCATCAAACATGATGTCAACTGATTTTCAGAACTAATGATGAATTTGGATACAGGGACGGGGGAATATGGTGGGCTTCCATCTTTGGGGTCGCACAGAGTCGGACACGACTGAAGCGACTTAGCAGCAGCAGCAGCAGCAGCAGGTTATACCTGGTTGTGGTAGATAGCATATTTATAGCTACTTTGATTCCTACAGCTCCTCCCAAACTAGATTATCTGTTTTCAGATGCTTAAGCATCATTATTACCACCGTTAAAGGCAGCACACTGGATATTCTAAATCATTTGTCACAAACATCCTAAGAGGTAGGCACTATTCTTTAACTCTATCATATAAAGGAGAATGGGCTCCAAAATCACTGCAGAAGTGACTGCAGCCATGAAATTAAAACACATCTGCTCCTTGGAAGAAAAGCTATGACAAACCTAGACAGCATATTAAAAAGCAAAGGCATCACTTTGCTAAAAAGGTCTATATAGTCAGAACTCCAGTAGTCATGTATCGATGTGAAAGCTGGACCATAAAAAAGGCTGAGCACTGAAGAATTGAGGCTTTAAATTGTGGTGCTGGAGAAGATGCTTGAGAGTCCCTTGGATTGCAAGGAGATCAAACCAGTCAATCCTAAAGGAAATCAACCCTGAATATTCATTGGAAGGCCTGATGCTGAAGCTGAAGCTCCAATACTTTGGGCACCTGATGCAAAGAGCAGACTCATTGGAAAAGACCCTGATGCAGGGAAAGATTAAGGGCAGGAGAAGAAGGGGACGACAGAGGATGAGATGGTTGGATGGCATCACCAACTTAATAGACATGAGTTTGGGCAAACTCCAGGAGACAGTGAAGAATAGGGAAGCCTACCGTTCTGTAGTCCATGGGGTCACAAAGAGTCAGACATGACTCAGTGAATGAATAACAACAATAAAGGAGGAAACTAAATAAGAGAGGTTTGTAACATAACTTGCTCTAGACCAGCCATACAGATGTCAGATGTGAACCCAGGTATCTGGCCTGAGAGCCTGCGCTCTTAACTGCTAACTGATTGTTTCTCAATGATTTAGGATGAGTTAATTCATGACAGTACCTGGAAGTGCAATTGAGCAAATTCCATGGTTCTTTTGATCTTAATAGTCTTCTGAGCTGTGCAAAATGGTAGCTACAAGCCACATGCGACTACTTAAAATTAAATTAATTAAAATCAAATACTATTAAAAATTGACTTCTCCAGTCACACAGTTAGTAGTTAACTGGGACAGCGCACTTCCATCACAAAGAGTTCCACTGGATGGCACTGGTCTATAGTAACACCAAAATTCTCAACAATGGACCACCTACTTTGCTTTTATATATCTTTCTTTTGTAATGCCCTCTGCAAATAAAGATGGTAGATAGAAGTGGCAAGGTTTATAGAAGAATAAAAGTCTACCAGTGTCTAAGTGACTTAAATCTTTAAACGGTAATTTAGGAAGTGCAACCAAAATACTTTTAATAGGTACATGATAGGTAACAATAAAGTAACTCAGAACTCAGAGTAAAATTAGTGAAAATATAAACATAAAAGTATTCATTATTTTCAAGAATGAAACCCTGTTTTTTATAAACATGGGGACAGAGTGGTTTAGGAGACAATACAAATGCAATTGCATTTTTTAAAAATGTTTATTTATTTGGCTGCACTGCGTGGCTTGTGGGGTCTTAGTTCCCCAATCAGGGATCAAACCTGTGCCCCTTGCAGTGGAAATGTGGAGTCTTCACTACTGGACCACCAACGAATCCCTGAAATAGTATTTTAAAGGACTGTAATATAAACTACTGAATTTCATTCTGTGAGAAAAACTGTAATAACAATCAGGAGATGGTTTCTTTACCCAGAAAAAGTATATTTGAAAGGAAAAATCAGCCGAGTTCAAGTAAATGTATGGCTTGATAAACCGACTCAAAATAATAAAACTTTCCACAGCAGAAAGATTTATCAACTTAGCATGAGGACAAGAGTCACTTATCCTATCTCTTTTTCTAATTCAGTGCTCACCAAGCAGTTATCATGGACTTCCCTGGTGGCTCAGACTGTAAAGCGTCTGTATACAACGTGGGAGACCTGGGTTCAATCCCTGGGTCGGCAAGATCCCCTGGAGAAGGAAATGGCAACCCACTCCAGTACTCTTGCCTGGAAAATCCCATAGACAGAAGAGCGTGGTAGGCCACAGTCCATGGGGTTGCAAACAGTCAGACATGACTGAGCGACTTCACTTTCTTTCTTTCTTTTCTTTAAGCAGTTATCATAATCAAGAGTGTTTATTTCTATAAGAGGTAGAGGAAAAAAGTTCACATTTCACTCCTGTTTTTTAATACCTACAATAAGACCATTTAATAATTAATAAAATAATAAATAATTTAAGCAGTAATTTAAGCAAGTATTTATAGACTAAATAAATATTTTAAAGAAAAATTTAGTATTTAAAATTATCTAATTCTACTTAGTATGATAATCTCTAGGTCAATCAATCATTCTTTTTTATGGCTGAGTAACATTCCATTATGGAGAAGGCAATGGCACCCCACTCCAGTACTCTTGCCTGGAAAATCCCATGGACGGAGGAGCCTGGTGGGCTGCAGTCCATGGGGTCGCAAAGAGTCGGAAATGACTGAGCGACTTCCCTTTCACTTTTCACTTTCATGCATTAGAGAAGGAAATGGCAACCCACTCCAGTGTTCTTGCCTGGAGAGTCCCAGGGACGGGGGAGCCTGGTGGGCTGCCGTCTATGGGGTCGCACAGAGTTGGACACGACTGAAGCGACTTAGCAGTAGCAGCAACATTCCGTTATACACATACACAAACTCACACACACACATACATATATGTTATGTGTGTGTGTGCATGCATGCTCAGTTTCTCAGTCTCGTCCAACTCTTTGCAATCCCATGGATTATAGCCTGCCAGGCTCATCTGTCCACAGAATTTTCCAGGCAACAATACTGGAGTCGGTTGCCATTTTCTTCTCCAGGAGATCTTTCTGACCCAGGGATGGGACCTGCGCCTCCTGCATTGGCAGACAGATTCTTTACCACTGAGCCACCTGGGAAGCTGTGTGTGTGTGTGTGTGTATGACATCTTCTTTATCTATTCATATGGTACTGGCACAACAACAGAAATACAGATCAATGTAACAGAATAGAAAGCCCAGAAATAAACCCATGCACCTATGGTGAATTAATCTATAATAAAAGAGGCAAGAATACACACAATGGAGAAAAGACAGTCTCTTGAATAAGTGCTGCTAGGAAAACTATATGTAAAATAATGAAATCAGAGCATTCTCTAACACCATATACAAAAATAAATTCAAAATGGATTAAAGACCTAAATGTAAAACCAGATACTATAAAACTTCTAGAGGAAAATATAGGCAGAACAATCTAACATAAATTGCAATAATTTTTTTTGAATCTCTGTCTTACAGTAATGGAAATAAAAATAAAAATAAACAAAGGGGACCAAATTAAAAGCTTTTGCATAGCAAAGGAAACCATAAGGACAACCTACAGAATGGGAAAAAATATTTGCAAACGATGCAGCTGACAAGGGATTAGTCTCCAAAACAAATAGCTCATATAGTTCAAAACAAACAACCCAATCAAAAAATGGGCAGAAGGTCTACATAGACATTTCTGTAAAGACATACAGATGGCCAAAAAGCACATGAAGTTGCTAATTATCATAAAAACGCAAAGCCAAACTACAATGAGGTATCACCTCCCACCGGTCAAAACGGCCATTATCAAAGGCATACAAATAATGTTGGAAAGGGAATGGAAAAAAGGTATCCTCCTACACTGTAGATTGGAATGTAAACTGGTACAGCCACTATGAGAGCAGTATGGAAGTTCCTTAAAAAACTAAAAAGAGAACCACCATATGATCCAGCAAACCCAGTCCTGGTCATATATCTAGACAAAAACATAGCTCGAAAGCATACATGTACTCCAACGTTCATTACAGCACTATTTACAATAGCTAAGACACGGAAGCAATGTAACAGATTATCATACCAAATGAAATAGGCCAGAAAGAGAAAGACAAATATCATATGAAATAACTTATATGTGGAATCTAAAAAAAAAAAAACAAATGAACTTATTTCCCAAAAGAAAGAGACTCACAGGTATAGAAAACACAATTATGGTTACCAAATGGGATGAGATAAATTAGGGAGTTGGGATTAACACATACGTGTGTATGTGTGTGTGTGTGTGTTAGTCACTCAGTCATGTCTAACTGAGACCCCATGGACTGTAGCCCACCAGGCTCCTGTGTCCATGGGATTCTTCAGCCAAGAATACTGCAGTGGGTAGCCATTCCCTCTCCAGGTGATCCTGACCCAAGGATCAAAACCCCAGGTCTCCTGCATTGCAGGCAGATTCTTTACCATCTGAGCCACCAGAGAAGTGCAACATATACATACTATCACTTATGAGACAGATAAAAAACAAGGGCCTGCTGTAGAGCACATATTATTACTCAATATTTTATAATACTCTATAAGGGAAAAGAATCTGAAATATATATATATATATATATGTAACTGAATTGCTATGCTGCATACCTGAAATTAACACGATACTGTAAATCAACTATATTGCAATAAAACAATAAAAAAAGAAAGTTATCTGATTTTATAGGTCAAAAAGTCTTTAGGAAAAGAGTTTGGTTTAGAAATAGCATGAATCTGGGATAGATTTCTACTAATTAATCTCACTGTAAAATAACAGTCTCATGTTGCTACCTAGCAATCCAATCCAAAGCACAACTGATTATAAGTGTGTTCCACTGGCTTATTGAGACACTGTATTCTACTCTTGAACATGAAAAAAAATGGCTGTTTTGGAGGACTGTCATATGGTTTTGTCAAGTGCAAATCCATAAATATTTTTGAGGAAACATCTTCATTAACAGTCATGGTGCTCTCAGAGCCCCATAATGACATATTAAGCAAAGACACAACTCTGGAAAAACCCAGACTTCAAGTATAATTATTCTAATGCAAACATTTGACTTCAAAATACCGTTTCCATTGAATCTGGTCAATTTGGGGGAACCAAAAAATGAAAATCAATTTTAAATCAGTGTTTGACAAGACATATATTTTTAGATCAAGCTACGAGAGTTTTAGACAAAAAAAAAAAAAAAGAGTGGTTTAGGGAAACTGGTTGAAATACAATGCCCGATTCAACTGGAAGTATCCTAAGATGGATGGTCACTACTACAGTATGTAAAAATCTTAACTTGAGCCGATCATTAAAAAATTTCCCCCAAATTACTGGATTTACTTTTTGCATATTTTTATTTTAAAAAGTCCAGACACAATTTATCTTCTTTTAACCCACAGTATATGATTATCCACTCTGGACCATTCTTGGCTTGAAGAAAATGTTCTCTTTTTGATATAGCTAAACATTAAAGTGTAATTTTAACTTTTTGATTTTCATGGCACTAGTTAGGTAAGACAGGCAACATTTCTATAGGAGGGCCAAAAGGGTCTTGCTGTTCATTTTTCGACACTGAAGCATTTATCAATATTTGTTTTTTTAAGATCTCTCCAAGAAACTACAGAATTTTGGTATCAGCATTCTAAAGTAATGCCCCATTAGTTTGGTTGTTTTGTCATGGTCTTCATTCACCTTCAACCCCATCTTTACTTATTCTGCCTTTTAAATAAAAAATGCACAATTATACATGGCCTGGAGCAAAATGGGCTTGGGATATCACAAAATTAAAGCGACACAGTCCTCTTAAAAAAATACCTCTCAGCTAGAAAGTCAAGTGAGACTTGGAAATGCTAGAGGTCAGAACATTGCTCACCAATTATCCCAGTACAATTTAGCTTCTCAATGTTTTAGAATTAGACAAACAGCATCTGATGACTCATATAACTTGTACCTTAAATGTGTTTTGCTGGTGTGCATTCCTTTCAGTCCAAGTACCCCCTGAGGAACAGAGTGTAACAGAAGCAGTTACGGTTTCAATTTCCCCTGTATGATTTGCTTTCATTTGAAAACCAGTAAAAAGTGGGGAGGAGGTTAGGGGAAATGGACTGGCTAACTCGACATTATCAGGGCTTCAGAGTACCAAGTTTCCACTTTCCTTTTATCAGGGGAGAGAGCCCTTCCAATGACAATAAATAACATGGGGAAACCAAGAAATATGACGATGTTACTTAGGAAAAGTTATTATCAACAGTAATTAATTAGTCTTACCAGGTTCTATGTACTTGAGACATTATTTTTTAGTTTTAAAACTATTGCACATCTAGTGTTCCATTTGATTCCAGATTTGGGTTGGTGTCCTTCAACTTGGATATTTTTACGGTATGCTCAAACTATCTACAGGCAGATGAACTGCATTTTAGATTATCAGGGTAATCTGATCCGATTCCTTCTGTATCTCTGAAACTTACTGTTCTTCAGGGAGATCTTCCACTGATATCCAGTATGGTGATTCCTTTGCTAAGTTAATAACGCATGTGTGACTCAAGTGCTGGTTTGGTTCTTCTTTCTTTTTTCTACCAGGAGAAAGTTTACTTTACCTTTCACAAACTCCTTAACTAACAACTCCTAATTACGATCATTCCTCAGCTTTCTCCAAGGATGAGGAGTAAACAAGGGGACAAGTGGTAGGGACACTGAGACACATTTGGAGAAGGTGATTAAAGGGTAGGATACACGGTGTGTATACTTTACAGAGTCTACAGAGACAGGGAGAGCAGAGAGGTACCCAGAGGGCACCTACCCTCTACAGTCTTGACTTAGAAGGTAAGGGGATGAACATGCAACAAATTTCCATTTATAGCTTTCTGGGGACTCAAAAGTGATCTAGAAAAAGATCACTGGTCTTGGAACCAGAAGACTTGCGCTTCAGCCCTTGGCATACTAAATCACTGGGTAACATTTGACAAGTCTCTTAATGTTACTGTGCCTTGGTTTCTCCATCTGTGAAATAAGGATAAAATCCTCTAGTACCTACAGGGTTGTTCTCAGGTTCAGATGTCACAGTGTGTATGAAAATGCATTATGTAAATATGATTATGTTTTATCTGGTTTCATCAAGGGATGAGATTTCCTGTATGTGTGTGTGTGTGTGTGTGCACATGTGCTCAGTTGTGTCTGACTCTTTGCGACCCCCATGGATTGTAGTCCGCCAGGCTCCTCTGTCCATGGGACTTTCAAGGCAAGAATACTGGAGTGTGGGTTGCCATTTCCTTCTCCAGGTGAATCTTTCATTTCCTGCATTGGAAGGTGGATCTTTATCACTGTGCCACCTGGGAAGCCCTGACTTTATGTACTCGTCTACAATGTTCTACACATCCATGAATTGGAAGGTACGTTGAACTATCTATGTGATACCCATTTATAATTGACGATTAGAGAAAAAAAAAAAACCCCGTTGTACTAAGGACAACTCCTAGTTCTCTGCGTTTCTGTACCTAATTTTTATGTTTTCGTGATACTTACTCTGAAAATGAAACAAAGAAAATTCAGAGTGCTGAACACAATTAAGGAGGCTGGCTTCTTGTTACTAGAATATAGATGAGCTTCAGTTTAATTACTTTAATTCTTTGTCACATATTTTTTTGTAGCTCTTTGAGATGTTTTCAATATATTGGTAACTTGAAGACTATATAAGCAATCAATGGCAGAAGGGAAGATGTCTCAAAATAACTTTCCAGCCTTCTTTCTTCTTTTCCATTCTTTACCTACTCACAGCTGTATATTTTTAGTGAGGGCTTTTATACCTCTCCCAAATAAAAATATACAATTTTGTTATCAATTAAAGATCTGTTAAAAATTTTAAATTAGGATGCTCAATTAAAAAAAATAGCCTTTTTAATAATTATCATATTTACATATGAATATAATATTTTCTTTTTTAAAATTTATTTTTAATTTGAGGACAACTGCTTTACAATATTGTGTAGGTTTCTGCCATTACATCAGCGTGAATCAGCCACAGGTATACATATGTCCCCTCCTTCTTAAACCTCCCTGTCACCTCCCACCCCATCCCACCCTTCTGGGTTATCACAGAGCACGGGGTTGAGCTCCCTGTGTCACACAGCAAGTTCCCACTGGCTACCTGTTTTATACATGGTAATGTATATGTGTCAGTGCTAGTATTTGTCCCACCCTCTCTCTTTCCCCCGCTGTGTCCACAAGACTGTTTTCTCTGTCTGCATCTGAATTGCTGCCCTACAAATAGATTCATCAGTACCATTTTTCTAGATTATCATATATATGCATTAATACACTATATTTATTTTTCTCTTTCTGACTTACTTCACTCTGTATAACAGGCTCTAGGTTCATCCACCTCACTAGAACTGACTCAAATTAGTTTCTTTTCATGGTTGAGTAATACACATATGAGTGAGCTTCCAGGGTAGCTCAACTGGTAAAGAATCCCCCTGCAATGCAGGATACCCTGGTTCGATTCCCGGGTTGGAAAGTTCCCCTGGAGAAGGGATAGGCTTCCCACTCCAGTATTCTTAGACTTCCCTGGTGGCTCAGATAGTAAGGAATCTGCCTGCAATGCAGGAGACCTGGGTTCAATTCCTGTGTTGGGAAGATCCCCTGAAGCCTCCTTCAGGCTTCATGGCAACCCACTCCAGTATTCTTGCCTGGAGAATCCCCATGGACAAAGGAGCCTGGCAGGCTATGGGGCTGCAAAGAGTTGGACACGACTGAGTGACTAAACACACAACACACATATGAATGTAACTTTGTGGTTAACATAGTCTTTATAAATAAAAAACTCAGTATCTCCAAAAATAGCAATAATAACATAGTATCTAAGATATGTCCATTAATAGTTTGGCATTTATTTGGTATGCTTTTGTGGAAATTAAAGAGTCATCCTACTTTTTAAAGTATGCCTATCATTTTTATCAGTCCATCATGGATATGCTATTTATTTCTGCATAAGGATTCCTATGAGGAGGGCATGGTAACCCACTCCAGTATTCTTGCCTGGAGAATCCCCATGGACAGAAGAGCCTGGCGGGCTACAGTCCATGCGGTTGCAAAGAGTGGACATGACTGAGAGCACAGCACATGGATTCCTCTGTTCTCAGCAGCATGTCTGTTGTGGAGTGTGAAATCAACGATGCAATTAACATGTTTTTTTGATTAAACTATCATCTAAGGGCTATCATCTAGCAGAAAGCTGAACATAAAGTGAGCAATCAATAAATAAACTGAATTAATAATGACAGAGTTGAAATTAGAGCACCATATTTTTGAACTGTTTTCAATAATTTCTGACAAAAATTTGGAGAAATACTGAGCAACTCTGATTTCATGTTAAACTTTTCCCCAAGGTGAACAAACTTTCAGGTGACTCTTACAACTTGAGTTTTTCCTAAATTTTTTTTTATTGTGGTAAAGTACACAAACATAAAATTTACCATCTTAACTATTTTCAACATCAGTTCAATGGCATTAAATAACATTCATAATGTGCTACCCTTACTGCCATTCTCCTCCAGAACTCTTTCATCTTGAAAAACTGTAACTCCATGCTCTTAAAAAATTATTCTCCATTCTGCCCTCCTCCCTAACCCCTGGCAACTACCATTCTACTTACTGCCTTTATAATTTTGACTACTAGTAATTATTGTATTTTTTCAGAAAAACAAAACAGTTTGGGGAAAATAGAGACTTAATTGACTTGTTCTCTGAGGGAACATAATATTTATGAAATTCAGTCTTGTTCAATTACTGCCAAATTATTCAGAGATCCCAAGTAGAAGAGAAAGAAAATCATCATGTTTGATAATGAAATATATTTTGATATTAAAGAGAGTCTATTAAAAGGAATTTAAGGGGATATATCTTAGCCATTCTGTGATAGGTATTTAAAAAACAACAATAACAACCAAATAGAATAGCGAAAAGGACATGAATAAAATAGGAGAAATATTTCGCATTTCTGAAATAGCATTGTTATATTAATAATTTTAAATATTTCTACTTTGTGTTCTGGAAAAATGTTACAATTTAATAAATAATTTTGAAACTGAATACCAGATGTATTTACTCTAGAAAGATCTATTTCAATATTTAATAACTGAATCTGTAGAACAGCAGGCTTTCAAATTATATACACTATTCTATAGAAACACAGAAATAACGTTCTAAAACTATTCCAAATGATTCTCTGAAATAAGCATTTCAAGAGAGAGGATCTCAAAGTGTTTTTTATTTACCAGAAAGCCATTTCTTCCATTTTATTGGAAGATTATGAAAAATGATCTAATTATATTATATATTACTCGTATTTCCTGAGTCATAAAAGGAGATGCGTAACTCTCCAAATGGAAAGGCACTTGATTATTTAGTCTATGAGAAAGACTTGTAGCTTGGTGTGCAAATAATTACAAACAATACTTAAGGTCCAAATTGTTTCAAGCCCCTGAAAATCTGCATATATCAGCTCAGGTCTTTAAAACACACAGTTTGTCTTAGAATTTAGTTATCTAACCAACAACTGTTAGACATCTTCTACGTCTTAGATAACTGTTAAATCCAAGAAATATAAATAAGGCAGAGTCTTTAAGAAGCTAATAGTCTTGTGAGAAGAAAGACACATGAAAAGATAATTTATAATAATACAAAATAAGGGCTTTGATAGAAGTGTGAACAAAGCGTTACTAGACTCCAGAGGAGATGGCTGGAATGGTTTGTGAAAAGTACTGACATTTCAGTGTTTTGTGTTTTTTTTAATCTTTTTAAAAAATATTTATTTATTTTAATTGAAGGCTAATTACTTTACAATATTGTAGTGGTTTTTGCCATACATTGACATGAATCAGCCATGGGTGTACATGTGTTCCCCATCCTGAAACCCCCTCTCACCTCCCTCCCCATCCCATCCCTCAGGGTCATCCCAGTGCACAGCCCTGCACACCCTGTCTCATGCATCGAACCTGGACTGGCGATCTGTTTCACATATGGTAACATACATGTTTCAACTTAGGGATGGGGGAAGAGACCTACACCAACAGGACTTCCAGGCAGAAGGAACATGAGCAAAGGCACAGGGATGGGAAAGGCATAAGGTGCTGGGGAAACAAGAGCTCAGTGTGGCTGGACCTCACTTGCTGTGTAATAGTGAAACATTATTTAGCCTCTCTGAGCTGTTTCCTCATTTGAAAAACAAATAGGGCTGATGGTAATAAGACTTACCTCACTACCTTGTTGTGAGGATTTTGTGATGCATGTAAAACGCTTGGCAAAGTGTTTGCTCCCCACTTACATGCTCAATAAGCATTAGTGGCTGTAAACAGGAGATCCTGGGTGTCAACCTGGGTTCATTTCCTTATCACATTAAGCTGCCCATTTAATCTCATTGGGTTGCTCCTTCCTTTCTTTAACAGCAGAAGGATCAAACTAGATGATAGACATTGACTTCTAGTTTTTTCCACGTCACGGACGACTACAGTTATATGGCCACTGCCACATAAATAATAGTCTACTTAACATCTAAAACTTAAAATTCTGTTTCTATAAGGAAAATTTTCCTTTATAAAAATTTGACAAGTAAATGGATGCAGAATTGGCTTTCAAGTCTTCAGGTTGAATTGATTAAAACTGAAAACCTCTGATTCTCATGTTTATTTCAGATAAATTTAATTTCAAAATTTATATTATAGTTGATTAACAATCTTGTGTTAGTTTCAGATGTATAGCAAAGTGATTCAGTTATACATACATGCATCTATTTTTTTCTAATTCTTTTCCCATTAACTTTTTCTTGAAGGATTTGAGAAAGATGATAGAAAGCATCTGAAAAATGTGGCCAAAGGTATAGACTGTCCCTTTATAAGATGGCCTCTTTCTCTATATATAACACTGATGATAGGGGAACAGTCTAGAATCTGTTTGTTTTGTGGCTGTTTCAACTTAGTATCTTGTTGGATTTTAACTTAAGAATGAAGTGTAACTGTTTAACGGGCACTCTGACTTATTTGTTCCTTGACAAATCATGGAAAAAGCAGTGAACAAGTCAACTGTAATTTGTGGCTTCAGATAAAACATGCATTGTAACTGCATGAGAGAATGGTCAAATGTTTCTTTTTTCTTCATGGAAAATGGTTTTTATTACTCTTGGTCAAAGCAGGATGATACCTGATGGGTTTGTTTATAACATTAAGAACAAAAATAGCTTTAGTATCAAACAATATACTGTTGCAAAACTAAATTTTGGTTTTCTCTCTCTTAAAATGACATTTTTTGGATTATTGGTTTATTATGTATTTATTTATTTTTAAATTAATTTTTACTGAAGTATAGCTTCTTTACAATGTCAGCTTCTACTGCATAGCAAAATTAATCACAAATGTTTCTTAAAAGCAAAAGCAGAAGAGGTGGTATGAATACATAGAAGAACTATACAAAAAAGGTCTTAGTTACCCGGAAAACCACAATGGTGTGGTCACTCACCTAGAGACAGACATCTTGGAGTGTGAAGTCAAGTGCGTCTTAGGAAGCATTACTACAAAACCAAAGCTAGCGGAGGTGATGGAATTCAGCTGAGTTATTTCAAATTCTAAAAGACGATGCTGTTAAAGTGCTATACTCAACATGCCCACAAATTTGGAAAACTCAGCAGTGGCCATAGAACTGGGAAAGCTCAGTTTTCATTCCAATCCCAATGAAGGCCAATGCCAAAGAATGTTTAAACTACTGTACAACTGTGCTCCTTTCACATGCTGGCAAGGTAACGCTCAAAATCCTTCAAGCTAGGCTTCAGCAGTTTGTGAACAGAGAACTTCCAGATGTACATGCTGGGTTTAGAAAAGGCAGAGGAACCAGAGATCAAATTGCCAACATTTGGGTCACAACAAACTGTGGAAAATTCTTCAAGTGATGGGAGCACCAGACCACCTTACTGTCTCCTGAGAAATCTGTGTGTGGGTCAAGAAGCACCAATTAGAAGCAGACATGGAACAAATGGCTGATTCAAAAATGGGAAATAAATTATGATAAGACTGTATGTTGTTATCCTGTTTATTTAACTTATATGCAGAGTACATCATGCAAATGTTGGGCTGGATGAAGCACAAGCTGGAATCAAGATTGCTGGGAGAAATATCAACAATGTCAGACAAGCAGATGACACCCCTCTAATGGCAGAAAGTGAAGAGGAACTAAAAAGCCTCCTGATGAAAGTGAAAGAGAAGAGAGACAACCTGGCTTGAAACTCAATAGTGTAAAAACTAGGATCATGGCTTTGGGTCCCATCACTTCAAGGTACATAAAGGGGAAAACATGAAAACAGTGACAGATTTTATTTTCTTGGGCTCCAAAATCACTGCAGACGGTGACTCCAGCCATGAAATTAAAAGACGCTTGCTCCTTGGAAGAATAGCTATGACCAACCTAGACAGCATATTAAAAAGCAGAGACAGTACTTTGTCAACAAAGGTCCATCTAGTCAAAGCTATGGTTTTTCCAGTGGTCATGTATGGATGTGAGAGTTGGACTATAAACAAAGCTGAGTGCCGAAGAATTGATGCTTTTGAACTGTGGTGTTGGAGAAGACTCTTGAGAGTCCCTTGGACTGCAAGGAGATCCAACCAGTCCATTCTAAAGGAAATCAGTCCTGGGTGTTCACTGGAAGGACTGATGTTGAAGCTGAAACTCCAATCCTTTGGCCACCTGATGAGAAGAACTGGCTCATTTGAAAAGACCCTGATGCTGGGAAAGATTGAAGGTGGGAGGAGAAGAGGATGACAGAGGATGAGGTGGTTGGATGGTGTCACTGACTCGATGGACGTGAGTTTGAGCAAGCTCCGGAGCTGGTGATGGTCAGGGAGGCCTGGTGTTCTGCAGTCCATGGGGTCACAAAGAGTCGGATACGACTGAGCAGCTGAACTGAATTTTACTGAATCCAGTGATGATTTTCTTTTTTTAAAGCTTCAGCAGCCAGGAGTGAGCGGACATGAAGGGTATGAAGGACAGTGAATGGATCAAGTTGTAGACCCCATGTGGTCAAAAGGTTGCTGAAATCTGGGAAAAGAATGAACACACGATGCAGGCAATACAGTCAGAGAAGATGATGTCCAATATTGAGATTATGGAGGAGGTGCAGAAATTTGCCACGTGTCAGTTTAAGGAGGAATGACATGAAAGTGAGTGTCTAGCACAGGATGGAAGGCAAGATCATTGGGAAAAAGGAGGGCAAGGAACTCAAGGAGGAATCTTTAAAATTATTAAGAACAGAAGGAAGGCTGTGAGAGGGACAGTACACCAACAGTGACCCTGGGTGAGAAATGAGGGGGAGTGATCCAGGAGTTAAGTGGATGAGAGCATTGAGTGGTAGAGGGTTATGTTAACTGATTCCCTTCTCCAGGGGATCTTCCCAACCCAGGGATCGAACCCATGTCTCCCACATTGCAGGTGAATTCTTTACAGCTGAGCCACAAGGGAAGCCCATGTTATCCGATTACATGAGGTTTAAACGTGGAGATTTTTAGGGAGGAGGGGGAGAGACTAGTCTGGAAGGCGAAATGGTGAGCAAGAAGGATGACCCAGGTATAATGTTCCTAGGAATAATTATAAGGAAGTGCATCAAGGGAGTAAGAGAAAGAAGGGCCAGAAATACCAAAGTGGGAGATTGTTAGGGGACCCATTCATTCTGATTTGCATGGAACCAATCATATTCACATCTTAGTTCAAGGTGAAAGCCTTTCTAAAATGAAACTAACTTGGATGATAAATTTTATGATTTGATCTAGACATAGTAGATTGCAGAATGAAGGTGAACCCACACACATCCATGTGGCATTTAGTTGAAATAAAAATTTAATTCACTCACTCCCTTGAACACACTTTTCAAATGAAACCATGATTTTTGGAACTTTCCTTCTCCTAGCAGAGTTTAATGAAAAGTGACTTTGTCTTTATTTTTAATATTTAATGTTTATTGATTTACATTTAGGTACTTGCAGAACTTTTAATTAATCTATTTTTTAACATTTAATGGAGAAGATTTGGACTAAATTTTAAATAGCTCTTGGCAGGGGATAAAGTTAAAATAAGTATAATCTGACTTAATTTGAATTATGTTTCTTCTCTCTTATTAGAGAAGCATGTTATAAGGAAACTCTTCTAAAATAGCTGTATCTGTCTTTGGGGAAAGTGTGCCATTCTGTCCACATCAAATTTCTCTCTCATTTGAATCTAAGTTACTTTGGGGACGGCAGAGGATGAGATGGCTGGATGGCATCACTAACTCGATGGACAAGAGTTTGGGTGAACTCCGGGAGCTGGTGATGGACAGGGAGGCCTGGCGTGCTGCAATTCATGGGGTCACAAAGAGTCGGACATGACTGAGCGACTGAACTGAACTGAACTGAAGTTACTTTGTATTTTATAAGTCTCTTTATAAAGAAAAATAAATATGAGATTGGGTGGGGAAAAAAAAAGGTTAGGCTTTTGAACCAGAAGCCTAATCTTTTTTTTTTCCCCTGGATTCAAATTCTACTTACACCATATATTACTTCAATAACTGTAAGCAGATTACCTAAATTCTCAACACGTTCATTTCCTCTTTTGTCCAATTATTACTCCACAAGGGGAATATGCATGAAAGGACCCATCATAGCACTTGGCACTCAGTTCCTCAAATGTTATTGGGCTCCAGGTGATTCAGTGGTAAAGAATCCACCTGCTAAGGCAGGAGATGCAGGAGACTCAGGTTCAATTCTTGGATCATGAAGATCCCATGGAGCGGGAAATGGCAACCCACTCCAGTATTCTTGCCTGGGAAATCCCACGGACAGAGGAGACTGCCGGGCTACAGTCCATAGGGTCACAAATAGTCGGACACGACTGAATGACTGAACACTCTACCTTCAGCTTCTTCTGTTTAAATCTATAACCCTTTAAGCGAGAACAAGTTTTAATAATATTTTTGAGATGTTACCAGGCCCCATTTATATTCAGGACATTCTTCTTGAGAGGGCAGAAAAGCAAATGAATACATTTTCAATTTGACAGGATTTTTCCCCAAGAAATTAAAGGAAACTTGTTGAGTCTTAATTAACCTAGCAGATCATTTACCTAGAGGCTTCTTTCCCTTGAGTGTTCTGATTAATCAAATTTTTATGTAAAAGTAGTATCAGATAATTTGTGTATTTAAAGACAAAATACTTTTGTGTTTCACATACTGCCATGCTCAGTTGTTCAGTCCTGTCCAAATCTTTTTGATCCCCTGGACTGTTACACCCTGCCCCTAGGCTCCTCTCCATGGGATTCTCCAGCAAGAATAATGGAGTGGGTTGCCATTTCCTATTCCAGGGGATCTTCCTGACCAAGGGATTGAACCCACATCTCCCGTCTCCTGCATTGGTAGGCGGATTCTTTACTATATACTGCCACAATGTATGTATTTTATTTTTTTTTTCTGTAAGAGACAATAATAGGCTCCTATTTGTCATAGTTTATCTGTTCTGTCTTGTTTATGAAAGTGAAAGTCTCTCAGTTGTGTCCGACTCTTTGTGACCCCATGGACTATACAGTCCATGGAATTGACTAGGCAAGAATAATGGAGAGGGTAGCCTTTCCCTTCTCAGGGGATCTTCCCAACCCAGGGATCAAACCCAGGTCTCCCGCATTGCAGGCAGATTCTTTACCAGCTGAGCCACAGGGAAGCCCAAGAATACCAGAATGGGTAGCCTATCCCTTCTCCAGCAAATCTTCCTGACCCAGGAATCGAACCCGGGTCTCCTGAATTGCAGGTGAATTCTTCACCAACTGAGCTATCAGGGAAGCCATCTTGTTTATATTCCGATGTAATTCTCCATAGCAACTTTTCTGTAGAATCAAATGTTATAACTGGGGTTAGAATTCAGAGAGCAAAAAGAAATGGAAATAATAGTTTAAGTACTAATACATATGGGACATTATTGCCTGATGTTTTAATTGACCTAATTTATTCCTTTTAATTCTATCACATAAATAGTCTCTCTACTTTATAAGTGAAAACTTGAACTTCAAAAAATCTAAGTAATTTGCCCATATTCTAAATACTGGAATTAATATTCAAACATAGTCTTGTAGGCTTCAAAGTTCATGCTTTATTCTACTCTGTATGTGACTATATTGTACACTATTGCTTTAAAAGTAATGGCAGATGTTATTTCTATTTACAGCAGAATCTGTTTATAAAATAGAAATGGAGACTATAGGATTGACCTTACCAGTTAATAGTATATGCCACCCTTGGTGATTACTTATGTTGGATGGTTGTGAAGTGATAACTACCAGTGGAATACAAAATTCATTGTCTGGCTTCCATCAATATAGTGACCTGCCTTTATACTTGAAGACATTTTGCTCCTTTGCAGTTTTCTACCAAGGGGCGTGATAACACTAATCACCTAAGTCCTCCAGTAAGTCCTAACAGTGGACAGTAGATGATGCTGTGAAATGTCCAATGGGACACCAGTAGGGAGGACAGGAAATATAATAATGCCAGAGACACACTCTGTCATCTTCTAGAAGGGTAGAGCTGGCAAAACTCAGACCTCTCCCAAGTTAAGCAGAATTACAAATACGATGTGTGTGTACAAACATATGTGAACAAACAGGAAGACTAGTTCTAGAGTTGCTACATCCTAGAGATATGATTTGGGCTACGAAGAAGTATTATAATGAACTACACTGGAATTTTTTACTGGGTACAAATCTTTAGCCTTTTCTAGTCAAACAAAAAAATGTCTTTAGCTTCCTTTCTGAAGTCATATCCACATCATTCTGTAATCTATTTTCATTTTTATTTAGAGAAGAAGCATACCCAAATGGAAGCTAATACTCTCATTTTTAACGTACAGATCAAAGGGGGAAAAGAATGGAAGAATCAGTTGGCATGGGCTCATGATTTAGAAGGGCTTTCTACATGTTGATCTGGTTAATCACTTCTTCATAGAAAAGAAAAATGGAAGTAGCTGAATTATAAAGGCTTTGCAACTAGATGAATGGAATCAGATGTTCCTGAGTCTAAAAATGTAGATATAGAATCTAATACATGTACACTTGAGTTTGGACTTTGTCCATAACCTATTAAGCACACAGTGAAACCATTAGGATGGACAACTATTCGAGTCCCCTTGAAATGATTCAGGGATAGTTCATTGACATTTTTTTAGTCCATCTCATTCCTGTGGCTATAACACAGTGTCACAGATAGCAGTGCCCCTTAGGGTCCCTCCAGACACACTCTGCCTGTTTAGGAATCTAATCACAGTTGCCACCCGAGGGCTGGCTAATGTAGATGGATGCCCAAATATTTATCTTTCTGAATATTAACTTTCTTTCAAATGCTAATAAGGGCTAAACCCAAAACATTTTGGTGCTCTCCTCACATAAAGGAAAAGTACAATGCAAACATTAAGCATTCTATTTTCATTGTGTATGTGTCCTGTTTCATGTGTTCTAAAATATTTAATTTTAGCCGCAGCCCTGACACTTACTGGCTAGTACTTGGTAGAATTTCAACCATAATGGCTGAATGAATACAATGAATTGTGCAATGAGTTTTTCTCGATTGAAAGTCATTATGGACATTTACTACATCCATCTCAGAATTTTTATGGCCTCGTGAGCGAAGAACATGGCTAATGTGTGCAGAATTTCTTGCAATAACCCATATAGCACTCCTCTTTTCCAATTCTGTTCACTGGAAACAAGGACACTACACAAGCCTCAAGATATATAGGAGGATATAATATTTGAGGAATGACCTACTGCTAGACAAGAAACCTGGATTATTTGTTTTCAGTTTAAGAAAAGTGTATGAGGAATAATGGGCTGAAATGTTGCCTATCTTTTGATGACATCTTTAGCAGTAACTTTTTCATTCCCTTTGTGTTTATATTTTATTTAAAGTATAAAATATTACTGCCATTGATGGAGGGCAGTTATGATAAAAGTGTTCTATTTCCATGCCCTTCCACAGAAGGCGTGGTGGAGAATGCTGCTTCGATCTGTGGGTTTCTGCCACAGCCCACTGGCTCCTCTGGGATGACAGAGCCACGTGTACTTTTCAAGTGCAGCTACTACCCTTTTCTCCTAGCAACCATATTATGTTAAAGTGTGGTTGCCGGGGTTGCTAGGATATTCTTCTATTCTTGTCCTCCATGACCAAACCAAAGGGAAGAGAAAGTGTAAACGAAACCAGAATTGAAGATATAGGGAGAGAGATTCAGGAAAACAAAGTGCCCTCCTCTTATTTCGAAGAAAAAAAAAACGAGCAAATTACTTTGTGGTTAATGCCTTAAGTAAATTAATAATTTCTTTTCTTTGGGTAAAATCAGAAAAAGTTTAAAGACAACCTACAAAATAATGGCTATTAAATATTTTAAGGTGATGTGACTACTTTAACATTATTTATTGAAGGCCATTTTTTCCCAAATAGAGGAAGAGGGGAAAGTATCTGTTTTTTAAAAACTTTTTGTTTGTTTGGGGAAGGCTGAGCATCGAAGAATTGATGGTTTTGAACTATGGTGCTGGAGAAGACTTTTGAGAGTCTCTTAGATAGCAAGGAGATCAAATCAGTCAATCTTAAGGGAAATCAACCCTGATTACTCTTTGGAAGGACTGATGCTGAAGCTGAAGCTCCAATACTTTGGTCACCTGATGTGAAGAGCCAACTCATTGGAAAAGACCTTGATGCTGGGAAAGATTGAGGGCATGAGGTGACAGAATATGAGATGGTTGGATGGTATGATCGACTCAATGGACATGAATTTGAGTGAACTCTGGGAGATGGTGAAGAACGGGGAAGTCTGGCGTGCAGCAGTCCTAAGGTTGCAAAGAGTCAGACACAAATGAGTGAACAACAACAAATAGCCAATTAGGCCTTACCTGCTAGCTCAGTTGGTGAAGAATCTGCCTTGAGTGCAGGAGATCACCTGCAATGCAGGAGACCCAGGTTCAATCCCTGGGTTGGGAAGATCTCCTGGAGAAGAAAACAGCAACCCAACTCCGGTATCCTTCCCTGGGAAATCCCATGGACAGAGGAGCCTAGAAGGCTACAGTCCATGGGGTTGCAAAGAGTTAGATATGACTTAGCAACCAAACCACCACCATTGCAGATTAACAATGGTATGATCGTTTCAGGTGAACAGAGAAGGAACTCAGCCATACATAAACACATAGAGAGGAAAATATCTTAAAATTGTCAGAGTGATCTGAAAGATTCTGAACTATAATTACCATCATGTTTCACATATGAAAGGTTTGAAATACACACCATGCATCACTGAACTGAAGACATCATCAGCTATATAGTACATACTGATTTCTGAAATGTTAAAATGTGAAAAAGTGTGCATCTTAGAATTGTTGAAACGGCATACTATGCTACTTCATTTGATATTCCAATCTATTCTGAGATAAAACATCTTCCTTATTTATGGAAAAGGAGGCAAATTTTCTCAAGAGTCATATGCTAATAAGCGCTAGAGTCAGAACTCAAATCCCTATCTGTTTAATTATGTTCAAACTCTTCATTATGCCATGCTGCCTCTTTGGCTTTTCACACAGATAATAAATAAAAATAGTTACCAACTAGCATGCTTACAGAAGTTTATAGTTTGTCATATTCCCAGTAATTCATTAGGTATTATTAGCCCTGTTTTTAAAAAAATGAGACAAATTGGACCCAGCAAGATGCAATGACTTGTTCAATGTCACATAATTAGAAAGTGACAGAGCCAGGAGTGAAACCCAAGCTAAATCCCTCTAATCCAAACCATGTTTGACTAAGGTCAGACATTAACTAACCACTAGGCCTGAAACTGAATCATGGACATAAAGTTTATTCAAAGAGAAATATATTTGTTGGATGTACAAGAAGAGCTGTTGCACATATCAAATGGCTTCATTGGTTTATTCAATTAATATTTATTGAACAGCTACTTTGAGATTGGCTCTGATAGCTGGTATATAGTAGTGAATAGATGACATAAAAATCACACAGACTTCTGAGTACTATTTAGAGAAACAAGGTGAAAGAGAGGAGGAGCCTGCAATTTTAAACAGTGGCATAAGAAGGTGTCCCTGAAACATGACATTTGAACAAAGAAAGATAAAGGAGGTAAGGGAGTAAGCCACATGGATATCTGTGGGAAAAACATTCCAGGTAAGAGGAACACAGGGTCTGAGTTGGGAATAGTCTGGCCCACTGCATGAACAGACAAAAAGCTGTTCATGGTTGGGCCAGGGCTTTCCTGGTGGCTCAGTGGTAAAGAAACCACCTGCCAGTGTGGGAGACTTGGGTTTGATCCCTGGGTCGAGAAGATCCCCTGGAGAAGGAAATGGCAACCCACTCCAGTAATCTTGCCAGGAGAATTCCATGAACAGAGGAGCCTGGCACAAAAAAAGTCAGACGTGACTTAGTGACTAATCAACGGCAAAAACAACATGGCTGGGCCAAGCAGCAAGGGTGGAGAGCGGAAGGTGATGGATTCTGAGAAATGGGGGGTTGGTGCGGGAGATGTGGACAGATCACACAGGGCCTTGTGGGTCAATGTAAGGATCCAGGGATTTGCTCAGAACAAGAAAATAAAACTTAGGCAGAGGAGCATCATGGAATTTGGAATCTGATCAACTTCAACAGATTGATCCTAGGCATCCCAAGTATGTCTACTTCATCAGGCCATATAATCTTGGGGTACCTGGCAAACAGATGTTACTCTATATCTACCTTGCTACTGGATTACAAAGCATGGCTTATTTCAAAGAGGGTCGACAGATAAGCTTCCAGCTTCACGGACAGTTAATACATAAATACTTATTGGAGACCTTGGGTGGGACATATATTATTATTATTTGTGTGGGACATTTAAAAAAAATCTTCTGCTCCCCTCTAAAAAATTGATCCCTGTTTTCAATAAGCTTATAACCTGGTTGTGAGATCATAAAAGTCTCTACCAAATTTTCATTTGTGGAGGAGTAAGCACAGAATTATGCTGGGGGTAGCTAGAAACAGTTCTATTGAAAGCAATGTGTGAGATTTTCCAAGTAGATAAAGGCAGGTAAAACATTCCATCTAGAGGTAATACTATAAGCAAAACCCAGGAGACTTATAATAGCATGGCCTGTCTTTTAAAGATAGATTCACTCATTGATTCAATGTGACTGGGGTATTAGGTGCCTGAGAAGAAAAAAGCAATCAGGGACAGATAGGCAGGCAGGGAGGAATCAGGAAGAGAGACATGCAAAGTATTTGAATTTTATCTGTAGGTGATAGGAGACCGTGCATGTTTCCTAAGTCTACGGCAGCATCAGGAGTAATATGCTTGCTCATTCTGGCACTGGCGTGGAGGACAGGTGGACAGAGAATGCTGCCAAGGAGTCCAGGCAAGCTGCGGACAGTGAACTGGAAGAGCAGAAATGGGGAATGGGGCAGAAGTAAGAAGTTCCCAAGAGGCAGAGCAAGCCTTGGTTGGGGATAGTTAGATATGAGCAAGGGTGTGATGGCTGTAGTGGGGAGGATCAGTCAAGGCTGATTGCTGGAAGTCCAGTGTGGGTGACTCTGTAGATGCCACTCTTGGATAAGAATGTGGAAACAGAAAGGGTTTGCTCATGGAGAAGACAATACAAGTGTCTAAATTAAAAAAAAAAAAAACTATGGAGAAAAAACATAAACAACATGTGTCATTGTTATGATACAGGCAGTTTCCAAAGAAAGAGAGGCCACTTGGAGGAGGCCAGATGAGGGTTCATGAAGGTCTTCAGACTTGGGCTTAGACCTTCAAAGATGGTCAGGATTTAGGAATGTGAAGGGACATATGTACAGCGATCCAGGCAGAAAAATGTCGCGCAAAGGCACAGACGTGGCAGAGCAGAAATCACTTTCTGGAAGTAAGCATATATATTGGTCTTTGCAGGTAGAAGAGTGGGGGAAGAAAGAAAATGAAGACATTCATCCTCAAACAGTGCAGAGTCTGCCTCTGAAATCTTCCTTTAGGAGGAAACATTCACTACATTGTAAAGCATCCAGATCCATGGTCGATCAGCAATCCCAGATGACTAGTGGGAGCCAACATAAATATCGTGATGACATGACAGTGATCTCATCTGAATATTACAGTTCTTAGGCATGCTAGGATTCAGGAGTTCACGAATTAGCTTTACGGCCATAGCTAGGATTCAGTTCTCCAAAATCCCATCTCAAGATTAAACACACATTTTAGCAGTATAGTATCATATACTATGGAGAAGGAAATGGCAACCCACTCCAGTTTTCTTGCCTGGAGAATCCCATGGACAGAGGAGCCTGGAGACCTACAGTCCATGGGGTTGCAAAGAGTCGGACATGACTGAGCAACACACACACACACACACACACACACACACACTATATACTATAACCACTGGCATGCCAAGTTTTTTGCAAACACCTCTTAACAGTATACAGTTATATTTAAAGTGTCAAAAAACAAGTTTAACACAAAAGTAATAATTTATTTAAATTAATTTCATTTTACTATGAAGTCTTTAATTGTTCTTTTAAGTTAAACTAGATAAATTATATAATACAATTTTCACATTGTACAAAACAATTACTGATAAAAATAAACTTCTTAAAGTCTGTATTGTACTTTCTATCACATCAGGTACTATGATAATTACATTTTAATTCCTTCCCCAAACACATAACTTTAAAACTTATTATTTTAAAGTCTCAGCTCCCTTCTTCTATTGTTGTCCAGTCACTCAGTCATGTCCCACTCTTGCAACGCCATGGACTGCGGCATACCAGACTTCTCTGTCCTTCACTATCTTGCAAGTGGATATGGAATACTCATACATTTGTAAAGTCCGTCATTGCAAAACAAATAAAACCAACCAAAGCATTAGCTATAGTTACTTATTTTCTTGGAATACATTCAGATTTCTTTGTTTCATTTCCCCTTGGTAACAATCAAATCCCTAACAGCTCTTGATAAGTCTTCATATCTTGCTTCAATACTATCCTTGAAAACAAAGGCATTCTATGATTCTGTATATGTCATTATGAACCAAAATAAATCACAGATACAAGAGGAGGTCAGATTGCTCCACTTTAGGAAATATTGTTTCTCCTATAATTGGAAACTTTGCATACATGTCAGTTACAGGGAGATCTGCTAAACATCTGTCAAAAAAAAAAAAAAAAAAAAGAGTACCATATCCTTCCTTGTAATTTTAAGCTGCCTTTGCTTCTTCTCTGTTACAGCTTTATTCATTTTTATTCACTTTACTTCCATTCTGGCTCCACACACTAAACAGTTACCATATATAATTTTTCCAGGGGCTTAGACACAGTAAAATTGCATTCCTATCTTATTACCTAAATATGCATTTCAGGAACATATTTCTTTTAGTTTTCTACCTCTGTTAAATATGATCTAAATTTTCTGATGCTCCTCAAAATTCTCTATCAGTTCATTATGCTCTGAATTCTCTGAAATGTACCTCAGAGCCCAGAACACAGGGAAGCATGAGCAAATGTGAGAAAGAGCTAAGGGATGAATATAAAACAGCCAGCTCATTCCTGGGAAATTCCTGGAGGGAAGTCAGATTTCTTGCCTAAGAAAAATAAGCTCACTTCTCCCCCTGGTGCCCGGAACCTGGGATGCTATCAGCTCGATTTCCTTGAATGAGGGAAGGCAGGAGCATGGACTCTTCTTCCTCTGACCTCTCATTCCAGGGTTTTCTGAACTGCAACTAACGTATTTGGAGTAGTACAATACATTGGTTTGAAATGGACTGATGTCATGTCAGTTTACAAAGAATTAAATGTAGAAAATTCCTTTCATACTTCAGTCTGATATGGTTATTATGCCTTTCAGTTCAGTTCAGTTCAGTTCAGTCGCTCAGTCGTGTCCGACTCTTTGTGACACCACGAATCGCAGCACGCCAGGACTCCCTGTCCATCACCAACTCCCGGAGTTCACCCAGACTCATGTGCATCGAGTCGGTGATGCCATCCAGCCATCTCATCCTCTGTCGTCCCCTTCTCCTCCTGCCCCCAATTCCTCCCAGCATCAGGGTCTTTTCCAATGAATCAACTCTTCGCATGAGGTGGCCAAAGTACTGGAGCTTCAGCCTCAGCATCAGTCCTTCTAATGAACACCCAGGACTGACCTCCTTTAGGGTGGACTGGTTGGATCTCCTTGTAGTCCAAGGGACTCTCAAGGGTCTTCTCCAACACCACAGTTCAAAAGCATCAATTCTTTGGTGCTCAGCTTTCTTCACAGTCCAATTCTCACATCCATACATGACCACTGGAAAAACCAAAGCCTTGACTAGACGGACCTTTGTTTGCAAAGTAATATCTCTGCTTTTTAATATGCTATCTAGGTTGGTCATAACTTTCCTTCCAAGGAGTAAGCGTCTTTTAATTTCATGGCAGCAATCACCATCTGCAGTGAGCCCCCCAAAAATAAAGTCTGACACGGTTTCCACTGTTTCCCCATCTATTTTCCATGAAGTGATGGGACCAGATGCCATGATCTTTAGCCTTATTTATTTGCAATTAATGGAGGAGTAAAATAAAATATTAATATACATAAATATGTATATATTTTATTAGTATTACACACACACACACACACACCCCCATATACACAGATATCTATTTGATAGCCCAGCTTTACAAAGGACCCTGAATGCCTTACAAAGGATTCCCTTTATGAGTCAATTTAAAAAATCAAAGATCAAACATATATGCCTCCTAGAGACAGGCATTTTTGTCTGTTTTGTTCTTTAATAAATCTGAATCTCCCAGAACAGAGCCTGTCACTTAATAGATACTCAATAAGTTTGGCCACCCGATGCAAAGAGCTGATTCACTGGAAAACACCCTGATGCTAGGAAAGATTGAGGGCAGGAGAAGAGGGCAACAGAGAATGAGATGGTTGGATGCTATTACTGACTCAATGGACGTGAGTTTGAGCAAACTCTGGGAGGCAGTGGAGGACAGGGAAGCCTGGCGTGCTGCAGTTCATGGGGCTGCAAGGAGTCAGACACGACTGAGTGACTGAACAATATTGACAAAGTATTTGTTAAAAGAGAAACTTCACTGGGTGAGTCACACAAAAAGTCTGCTTCTCATTCAGCATCAATCCTCTTCTACTTCACAACTTTTTTTCACTTGTTCTCCATCCCCAGATTATTCCTATAGAAGCCAAATGCAGTGGGACATTAGAAACAACCAACTCCAAGACATTACACAAAGCGAATTTGATTTCTGCTTTGTGGTCTGAAAGACCTGCAGTTAAACACTGATTTCTTCCTTTCGTTTTTATGATCTGAACTTTCGTTTTCTGTTTATCTCTCTACTTTTGAATGACAGCTCACTACTCTGCCTTCAAATAAGAGAATGAACATAAACGAAAATTAACCTTATTTCATATCACATTCAAAAGACTGCTTTCCCAGTGAATTTGTGACTTTTAGCACTCATTTTCATTTTGAAATTTGTATTCATAGCTGGTCAAAACTATGGTAATTTACTTTTGCTCATTTCACAAGGCAACACTTACTAGATTGACAGCCCCTTGTGGAACAAGTTAACAAAAAATAAGTAGAAAATTCTTTGTTCACGTTTTTATGAACTTTTTTGACAGCCAAACATTTGGTCAGTTGACTAAATAATACATTTAATATTATGATCAAAATTTCTCATTCAGCATGCAAAGAAAACTAGATTATTATTTTTATTCTGTCTTCTAAGCTGAAAAAACTTTTTGTCATTTTGGATGTTTTCAGTAAAACCATTAGGAAAAAAAGCAATTTCTAACATTTGTTCCAGGACATCTTTCTTCTATCTCTGAGCTAAAATATTAGAGTTGAGAAGATGGTAGAAAAAAGAACCCATTATTTTTGTGGACTCAGATAGTTTCAAGGTACCTTTTGAGCTTATTATGCTCCGTGATTCTAAACTTCCTTGTCTGTCTACAACCTTGGGGAAATTCCACTACTTCTAAAATGCTATACTTGTACCCTAGAGTCTGGAAGCAAAGCCCAAAACGGGGCTCAAATAATCACAATTTCTTTCAAGGATTAGGTCTAACCTTGAATGAATGAATGATGAATAATATATGCTGTTTTTCAATATCTGCTTTTGTTTTCATATAGAAACATTTTACATTTCTCAGGGATGAATAAAAGCAATATTCCAGGAAATTTGATAGCATTCCCTGGGAACTTTCTCCATTGATGATTTTGCTTCTCACAACCAGCAAACCTAGTCCTCTCTAAACCTAAAATAAATGTTGAAAAACACTTTTCCTGGGTTCTGCTACCCACCTCGGGCTGCCATGCCCTCTTCTCTATTTAGTCCTCACCTTGCCATAGTTCATTCAAACAACTAGTCTACATTCCTTGGTTCTCAGGTTCACCTTTTGTTGGCTTCAGTCTTAACATCAGTTAGGTTCATTTTCTTCTCCAATACACAGGTGCTTGCTTCTTTCAAAGGGCACCTCTGCTTTTCCATTTGGAAGTCAGTGAACTGATTTATACCTGAGGCAATTATTATGCATTTCTTGGACCACCCACAGACACCTCCCCCAACAGTGACACTTCCCAGCACAATAGGGGTTTTATTGTTAACTGTCTGGAGGGGCAATAAAGGGAGGTATAACTAACAGCAAAGTACTTTTAAGAGTCCTGCGACATTATTTATGCCAAAATAGCAAACAACATTTCTGAAAGATATTCTTCAAAAGTTAAGTGGGTAAAGTTAAACAGTCTCATTTCAAAGGAGAAAAAAAAAGGATTTGCCACAAAGAGTTGGACACGACTGAGCGACTTCATTTTCACTTTTCACTTTCATGTATTGGAGAAGGAAATGGCAACCCACTCCAGTGTTCTTGCCTGGAGAATCCCAGGGACGGCGGAGCCTGGTGGGCTGCCGTCTCTGGGGTAGCACAGAGTCGGACACAACCGAAGCGACTTAGCAGCAGCAGCAGCAGCAGGGCCGTTTGTGGGCTTCCCAGGTGGTGCAGTAGTAAGTATCACCCGCTAATGCAGGAGACGCAAGAGACATGGGTTCAATCTCTGGGTCAGGAAGATCTCCTGGAGAAGGAAATGGCAATCCTCCAACATACTTTCCTGGAAAATTCCATGGACAGAAGAACCTGGCAGGCTACAGTCCATGGGGTTGCAGAGAATCAGACATGAATGAGTACGTGTGTGCGCACCCACACACACACACACACACACACACACACGGCCCTTTGTGCTCTTCCTACTTAAGCTCCTCCCCTTAGAACCTTGATCAATGAATGAATATTCGTGAACATAACATTCATATTAGGAACCTTGCTTCTTATAAGTGGAAAGGCAAGTGTACAGAGAATCTGTGCTCTTCTTCCAAGTCCGAGTGTTCTTAAAATTCCCAGAACAAAATCTGTCATGATGATAATCATCCTTCTCAGCTAGCACTTTAGGGAGAATTTATTCCATTCCCAGAACCACCATTCGTTTAGTTTATCCCATCAATACTGAGCTGAGTTCCTCCCCATCCACAAATCATTCATTCCTTCCACACACGGTGCACCTGCTCTGTTCCTGGCATTTCCCGGTGTACTAATTTGCATTCTCTTTGGCAGAAGGAGGGAGATATGATAAATAAAATAACAGTACAGTAAATTCTGTGGGTTAAATAAAGTAGGCTATTATTAAAGAATGACAGATCAAGGGAGGAATAAGGTTGGGCCAACATTAGAGAGTACAGAAAAGGTCTTTAAAGAGGTGACATCTGAACTGAAGTGTGGGTGATGAGAAAGATCAAGAGGAGAGTTGCTTAGGTCGACGGAGTGGATGTGCAGAGGACCTGAGGCTTCAGGGCATGTAGTGTCTCCTCTCCACTGTGTTCCTGGAACTACCCTAGAGTCTCCTACTGAGAATGCCCTTCCTTCTAATGCTACCTCACATGCTGATTTTTTAGACTCAGGAGTAACCAGACACCTGGCTCATCTAAAATTATCACTGCCTTACTGGCTTTTACAGACTTCATCTTAATACTACATACTTGACCTTCAAGGGCTTAAAAAAGAAACTAATTCAAAGCAAGCCAGCATCTGATTCAGCAGCACCATGGTAGTGTAATATGCTACCGTTTCTTAACTGAGAATCCATAGGATATACAACTCACAGAAATTCATGCCAGGGGAAAAAAAAGACTTCTGAAAGACTGTTTTCTTCATTTACCAGTGGGTTCCAGGTAACCTGTCCAGTTAAACCCTATTACTTTGGTGGCTGGAACTTGAGAGCTGAAACTGAGCACTTCCGTTATGACAACATGCCCATCCATGTTCTGGGGCGTGCTTACTGCCCACCCCCGTTTATTTCTCTCTGTGGCTTCTTACCTATATATTGCTTACTTTTCATTGCCCTCTGTGAAAGTGCTTTTGTTTAAGCTGCCCCAAACCTTTTGGAAACAGAAAGTGCATAAATCATTAATCACAAGTGCTTTCTAGACAATCCCAAGGAATTTCCTGATCTTACCCTCTCTGCTACATGACATAACCAGCTGCTCTTCCTTCCCTGTCTCTTTTCCAATCTTTTTTGGGAGAGAACTATAAATATGAATGAAACTGGCTAAGAGTAATTCCACTTTCTTGATTTCATGGTATATTACAGTGCCTTCACTCTCTTTTTTAAATTAATTTTTACTGGAGTATATTGTTGCTTTACAATGTCATGCTAGTTTCTACTGTGCAGCAAAGTGAATCAGCCATATGTGTACATATATCCCCTCTTTTTTGGATATCCTTCTCATTTAGGTCACCACAAAGCCCTGAGTCGGGTTCCTTGAGCTACACAGTAGGTTGTCATTCATTATCTATTTTATATTCAGCCATAAAAAGAAATGAAGTTGGGTCATTTGTAAAGACATGGATAGACCCAGAGTCTGTCATACAGAGTAAAGTAAGTCAGAAAGAGAAAAACGAATATCATTTTCTTTTTAACACCTTTTTTCCCCATTCTGATCATTTTACGAATGAATGTATTGATATATATGTATATGTACTTGAGTTTCCTTCTTTTCCCACATGTCCATTCAACACAGATACTCTACAGGATTCTATTCCAGGTTGCTGCTGCTCCCTAAACATTTTTCTTTGGTAATCACTTACTACCACCACCTGTAATAAAAGATTTTCAAGGTTTATCTCTAGCTGAAACCTCTCTCCTGAGTCTATACTCCAGATTCCCCGGAGCCATTTGAACTGAGGAGTCAGAATGAGGCCTTACCGTTCTTTTACCTTCCAAACCCTTAACTCATCTCCATAACATCTCTGCCAACTGTTTATCCACTGAGCATTTGGCAGTAAGCTCATCATTTTTCAAGGCAGCCCATCTACCAAGCCGGCTTTGACTGTTAAACAGTTATTCTCAATAGGATAGCAAAATCTATCTCAGTGACACGTGCCCACTGGTTCTAATGCTATTTTTAAGACAGTGGTAAAGACAGTTCGTGATGGAAGACTGGCGTGCTGCAGTCCATGGGGTCACAAAGGCTCAGACATGACTGAGCAACTGAACTGAACTGAAAGACAGTGGTTCAGTGGTAAAGAATCTGCCTGCAGTGCAGGAGATGTGGATTCGATCCCTGTGTCAGGAAGATCCCCTGGAGAAGGAAATGGCAACCCACTCCAGTATTCTTGCTTGGAGAATCCCACAGACAGAGGAGCCTGGCAGGCTATGGTCCATGGGGTTGCAAAGAGTCAGACACGACTGAACAACTAAACAACAACTAACAGCTAAGTTACTTAAATGCCAAATTTACATTTGATACAGGGCAATGTCTGTATTATCTCCTTACTCTGCCATGTGGTTTTGTTATTCCCGTTATGTCACTGGGGCAATTTAAAATGAGTCTAATCATTTTGCATGGCTCTTCTCCAAATGGAGAAACACACATATTCTCTAGGGAAACCACTCTACTCTATGTTAAAAAAGTACAAATGCCTCCAATAACCACTTCTCCCATGAATGACTGGTTTCTGTTCATTTTACTATTTGTATCACAAAAGTGTAACCAGGGTGTCCAGAAGGAAAGAAATTCAAAACAGCATTCTAGTTGTGGTTTGAAAAATGCAGAACAGTACAGAAGTGTCCTCAACTTCCTTCTAGACACTCTGTGCCTCTACTGACATAGCTAAGAGCAGACTTGTTGCTTACTACTGAATCAACCGGGCTTTTAATCAACAACCCTGATAGATCTGGCAAAGCCTTCCCCAAGCTGAATTCAGCCTCTTCATTAGCTTGGTTTCTCCAGGTCTTAATGGCATCTGCATTACCTAGATATACAGGCTCAAATCTATGTTGGGTTTAAGGGTCTTTTCACATCTTCTAAATTTCAATGGTGACCAAGTCTTTAAAGCTCTGAGTGGAATAGGTTTTCACGATATCATCTTCCCAACTGCCTTCAGTTAGCCTTTGGATATTTTCCCAATTCAGGCCTCATCTTCTCTCACCTGAAGAGTTGAAATCGTGTTCCTGCTGCCTTCTCCTCCCCTCTGCCCAGACCTGACATGTACAGTCTTCATCCTGTAATGTCCTATTTATTCGATACCCATGGCACTCTGCCCCTATCAAGGACGATGCTAGCTTTTCACTTGGATATTAACACCCACCAGTATCTGTCTCCTTCTCAACTTTATCCTGTGATTTCCTGCCCGTGCTTTGTACTTCTGGAAAACTGTGCCACAAAGTATTTTTCGACTTTCCCTAGTTCTGCACCTTTCTTTCTTTACATTGTCTCTGAGCCTGGAAGGCCATTCTTTGTCAAATTTCCATCTTTCAGTACTTTGAAAAAATGTTACCACCTCCAAGAAATGTTTACCAGATTCTGGTCTGACCACCTAAAATGAATCGAAAGTTCCTCACAGCATTTTATTTCTCTCCTAGAACAGAATAGTAATAGCAATTTACATACCCATTTTCTTTCTTCAACTAGTCTTTAGGTTCCTTCAGCCTCGGCTATGATTCACTTAATGATACTAAATCCCAATTCTCAGTGGTAAAGAATCTGCCTGCCAATGCAGAAAACGCAGGAGACTTAGGTTTGATCCCTGGGCCAGGAAGATCCCCTGGAGGAGGACAAGGCAACAGACTCCAGTATTCTTGCCTGAAAAGTGCCATGAGCAGAGGAACTTGGCAGGAGGGTACCGTCCACGGGGTCACAAAGAGTTGATCACGACTTAGCGACTGAGCACACATATTCCCAATTACAGAGTAAGGCTCCAGTGAGTTGCATTAATTGTGAATAAGGAGGCAGGAAATGAAAATGGTGAGAGGGATGAGTAGCTGAATCTGAAGGCTAGTTGGGAACAGAATGCAAACACTTGGAAAACCAGACCCACGCGGGCCATTAACAGGTGCACCAAAAGACCACTCTTTTTCCATCATTTCTGCCTGTTCATAATTTAATTTTTTAGATTGTAGGGTCCAATATCAAGCACAGTTCCAGTTCTTCCTTCTTTTTCCGTGAGATCTAACCAGACTTTACCAGATTTGGACTTTCCTGGGACTAGCGGTCAGGGGCCAGAACACTCAGTGCAACATAGATTTTGGTTGTAATCAGCAGCTTCACTGTAATTACTTTCAGTGTTTCTGCTAAGCCATAAATCCACATTCCCTTAAAAATAATCTCCTCCAAACACACTTGTCACTCCCTCAAAGTCTTAATAAATAGTTTGGACGTTAAGTCATTGTGCTGTCCACTGCTCAATAAAACAATGTGCATTTATTCATTGCTGGTATTTTAAAGCAAAATGTAAAGATCTCTTTGTCACACAAAAAAAGTTAATTTTATGCAAGATGGACTTAGGAGTAGTGACATTTAAAAAGAAAATTTGGAGCAGACTTTCTATCAATGCAGTTGAATTTGAGTATCACCTACAAGAATTTTTAACTATTCAACATAACCTATGTCAAGTCAAGAAAAGTGCTCTACATTTTTTTCCATCCTGGAATTTACACTTATTTGATGAAATTCTACCTCATGAAACATTACTTGTATTACTCAGATGTTCAGTCAATGAAAAAACTGAATTAAGGGGAAAAAAATTACCTTCTTAAGATTAGATCACATGAATTTACAAAACTGGAGGTGGTTACATAATACAGCGGAGTTACATAATAATGTACTGAATGACATTATACCTTAAGAAGTACTAAATTTGTAGCTAATAGTCTTGTTTTCTGAGCCCAGTCTTTCTGTTTTTTACTTGAGTTTCATTCTTACCTCAGTGTACCTCCCCTTGGATTTTCAAGTATGTATTTTCCCCTCCCAGCATTTGGCTATGACTACACAAGCATCAGGTCAGTTATTTCCTGCTCTCAACTCATAAACAAAAAGGAAAGCCATACCCACATACTCAGACACTGACACTCAAAATCATCTTTTTAAAATATTAAACTTTGATGACAATTCCAATGTACAAGAATTTCTCTATCCTTGCTTTTCAGCATAAAAAAATATACAGAAATATATAGCATAGCTATGCCTTGCTGCTGCTGCTGCTGCTAAGTCGCTTCAGTCGTGTCCAACTCTGTGTGACCCCATAGACGGCAGCCCACCAGGCTCCCCTGTCCCTGGGATTCTCCAGGCAAGAACACTGGAGTGGGTTGCCATTTAGTGCTTTCAAAAAAGATACTCATTTTCCTTTGGTTTTATCTAGTGAGTCTTGCCCACACGAAACTCATAGGTCATCAGCAAAATGCTGTATAGTAGTTCTGAGTGAAATAAATTGAGAGATAGGTTCAAACCCCAAATTACTACAAATGGTTACTTATTAACAGCCCAATTAAAGCTTTGAAGATAAGTAAGTTAAATCTGCTGGCTGAAATGAGCTTATTTTCAAGTTAATTCATTCATAATGCCAATTCTTTCATTACTATATATAGCTAAATAAACTGTACATTCACAGCATTTTGCTAGGAAGGACTTGAAGCCTTCACCCTGGTTTTACAAATAATATCAAATCATCCTAGATCAGGAAAAATCTAGTTGCTAGACTTAGAAATCATGTAGGTGATTTCAACAAGTAGGTGCTGAAGATGGTTTTCTTTAAAAACAAATTTATTTTTTTTCATATCTGAAAAGAGTATTCTGGATTTCTGGTCAATTGTGTTGTTTTAGTTGCTAAGTCATGTCCAACTCTTTTGTGACCCCCATGGGCTACAGCCCACCAGGTTCCTCTGTCCATGGGATTTCCAAGGCGAGAATACTGGAGTGGGTTGCCATTCCCTTCTCCAGGGGATCTTCCCAAGCCAGGGATTGAACCCAAGTATCTGGCATTGGCAGGCAGATTTTTTATCACTGAACCACCAGGAAGCCCCTCTGGTCAATTTACTATATTACAAAATTTGTTATCAGTGAAAGAACTGCGATCATACTGGGGGAAAAAATGACAATATATTTATCGTATGGGAAATGTGGGTCCTCAGGAAGGGTTGGGTTATCACTTTCTCTATCTCTCTTTGCTTACCCCCTCCCCCAACATACCCAAAATAACATCCCAATTATATATACCCAGGGTAGCCTTTAAGTGGGGGGAGAGGGGTAGGCACAGTACACTTGTATGCAGACAAATGCGGTCACTTTAAAGAGGGAGATTTGGGAGTTGGGGCGGGTCCACAAAGACGGCTGAGCCTCAGGTCTTCTATGGTTTGGACTTGGTGGCTGGTAAATCATCCACCGAGCTCCAGCGAACCACTTCCTATTTTCCCTTCCCCTTATCTGAGCCTCTGCTTAGAGCTTTCTTTAGGAGCAGAGATTTCTACACTTGGAAGTCAATGAGCCTAAAATTCCTAAATCCTCAGGAGATCCTTTCTCATTACTTCCACATCATCTCCAGTTATGACTTGTAAACTAAGAACACCCAGGGCTCAACTGATGCAAACAAAATAATACTAAGTTGAAGAAGCTTCTATGTGAACTTGCAGAAAGAGGCCATGTTTAATCTTTTTTTTTTTTTTTTTGCATCCAAAATCATATCGCAGGGCCTGGCATATAATATATGCTTGAGAATGTTTATAAATGAATGAACGTTCACTTAACAGGTTGGTTAAACAAGCTGCTCAGGAAAGAATAACACGGCAACATGGCAGACACTAGGGGAACAGCTTTCATATTAATTAAGGACCCATTAGTCAAGACAACTACTGACAAGAAACAAAAATGCCTTTAAGCACTTACCATCCACTGGATGCTTCTTGGGTTTATCTTAATTATTGTAATTATTCTTGGGTTTATTTTTCATTGTTTAACTCTAGTACAGTATCAGAGAAGGCAATGGCACCCCACTCCAGTACTCTTGCCTGGAAAATCCCATGGATGGAGGAGCCTGGTAGGCTGCAGTCCATGAGGTCGCTAAGAGTCGGACACGACTGAGCGACTTCACTTTCACTTTTCACTTTCATACATTGGAGAAAGAAATGGCAACCCACTCCAGTATACTTGCCTGGATAATCCCAGGGATAGGGGAGCCTGGTGGGCTGCCGTCTATGGGGTCGCACAGAGTTGGACACGACTGAAACGACTTAGCAGCAGTACAGTATATAACAGTTGCATGTGCGTCCTAAGTCACTTCAGTCACGTACTCTTTGTGACCTTATGGTTGTGACCTTATGGACTGCAGCCCACCAAGCCCCTCTGTCCATGGGATTCTTCAGGCAAGAATACTGGAGTGGTCTGCCATGCCCTCTTCCAGGGATCTTCTCAACCAAGGGGTCAAACCCATGTCTTTTAAGTCTCCTGAACTGGCAGGCAGGCTCTTTACCGCTAGTGCTGCCTGGGAAGTCCCATAACAGTTCCATAGTGATTGTCAATACATGACAAATTATGGACATTATTTTATTTAATCACTCAACATTTTTAAGATACATACAATCAGTCTTCAATTTACAGATAATGATACTAAGACTCAATAATGTTAAGGCTAAATCTCTGGCTGTTTGCATCCAAAGTTTGAACTCTTTGTACCAAATTGCATTCCCTGCTTCTAAAGTCTCTTTCAAGGGGAATTTTCCGTATGCTTTTTCACACCCTTTAAATTAAATCACACAGTTGCCACTCTTGTTACAGCAGACTTTCAAATCTTTGTTGATTTTGATTAACTGAAGCCTGAAAAAGGAAAAGAGTTGAGGGAAAAAGGGCGGAGATTTGAGGTAGTTTTCTTAGAACCAAAATGGATTCGTAAAATCTCTAGATTAGACAGCCTGTCATAATATGCCAAAAAACATAAAAACTAAGCCCCTACCATTTATTGAAATACAGACTGTTGTCAACTTTCACAAAAGAATTTTCCTTGAATTTAACTCATGATGCCACTGGGAAGCCCCAAGATAATTAAAGAAATGAAATAAACACTTACCTGCTCATTCATTTATGTCATAATTTCCCCTGGGTTGTGTCTGTTTAATGTAATGCCATGGCTCTTGAATTATAACCTTTGTATTTCAACAGCCAATCAGAAGTTCCTTGAAAAGCCTGTGACCTAATCCAAGGAAGTAAATATTTGCTTTGTGAACCACATTCATTGTCTATAATAAAATTATATTTATTGACACAGAGTTTTTTTTTTTTTTTAATCTCAAACACAAAGTTTAAGGAATTCAGAGAGATTTTAGATGTTTACTACTCATGCTAGAATTTCAAGTATAAAGCACTTACAGAGTTTAGCAAAAAAAGCCTGCGCATCTAGTAAACAGTAGAGCAAGAATGAAAATCCAGTTCTATTTGAAACTTTGAAGCTTTTCTGTTCCACCAGACCTCACTGTTCCTCCTATAGGGGCCTCTTGTTCATTATAAATTCCAGGTTCACACATTCTGTATTACTGAGGCTTTACAATATTTGATAAACTGCAACCAGTAACAATTATAAAAAATTTTACACTTTCTAGGTAGTTTAACAGCTAAGGGGCTTTATAGATTTTCCAAGCTAAATATTTAAGCTTTTGAAACCAATTGTCTATAGACACAGAATTAAAAAATTAAAAACCAGGAACTTATCAGAGCACTCAATCACATGAAACACTACAGCACAGACTCATTAAGGTACCAGATTAATCTCAACTTTTAAATATTTAAGTTTCACCTCCAGTTAAAAAATGAGGTAAGTTAGGATTCCAATACGACATGGCCTTATAATGAAACTTACTTGATTTCATTCTGGTGAGAAACTTCAATTAATGCTCTGGAGGACCTCCATCGACTTGCCTATTTCCTTTCAATCTCACTTATCTAGGGAAATCTCAAAAGTTTACACTGGCAACTGGCAGAAACAGTCAATGGAAATCTGAGAACTTGTCATGTCGTGTGTTGGGTTGCCACAAAGTTCAGGTTCTTCTGTAAGATACATCTTCTTGTTAGTACGGTGTGAGTGCACATGCATAGTACACAAAAACGATAGACCTCAATGAGTAAGAGGAAATATGTGCTTTGGAAGGCCCAAGCATGGTGGCAAGTGGCGGTAAGTTATGGATACCACAGCAGCCCGAATCACACGGCTGATCCTTCTCCAGCCTTTGGTGATGTTTACTTCACTCCACGTGAGAGGGAGTCAGTTCAACTACAATCATCCCAGTAGTCTGCCACTTGTCTTCTTTGTCACTAAGCACTTGCTTTCTTTCTTTGCTTGTGCCTTGTCTCTTAACATTAACATTAGCATTTCAAATACATAAAATCATTCAGAATACAGTGGACAAGGTGGCAGAAGACTTGAACAAGTGATCCTCAAGACAAAAAAAAAAAGCTGCTGTAAGCATGTCGAATAAAATTATAAGCATTCTTAGTCACCAAAGAAATAAAAGTTTGAAAATATCATTTTCACACATCAAATTAGTAATGATTTTTTAAAAGATGATATTACTTTGGAGAGATCTAGATACCCTAAGTATCAAGCCTAAAGGGAAAAAATGCCATAAAAACCTATGCCTAAGAATGCACATCACTTAAAACAGTAAAATATTGAAAATAACATAAACATTGAAAGATTAACTAATAAACTGAAATGCATAAGGTGAACTATTTTGCAGTCACTAAATTATATTAAAAATACTGATTTCAGTTTCTTGGAAAATGCCAACAAAGTAATGTCTGTTGTTTGTAAAAGCAAGTATGAAACTCTATAATGTGATTCTAATTCTTTAAAAAAAAAATGCCTGTTGACTCATAGGAAATGAATTGGTCATAAACTGCCTCATATATTCAGTAGCAGTTTTTTAGGCTTTGGAAGACATGCTAGGCACATACCCAGCACTTTATATACACTGTACTATATTTATGCTTGCAAACATCTCAGGAAGTGAGTGTTTATCCTTATTGTCATATCTGAAGAAACTGAGGCTCAAAGCAGGTAAGTGATTTGACCATGGTGACAAAGCTATTAAACAGAGGAGCCAGGACAAAAACTAAAGTCAACTTGCCCCAAAGCTTGTGTTCATCATGCCCATGCCTGCCCACAGGTAATTTAAACTTTAATCAAAGTTTGAAACAGATCAACAATAGCAGTATTATGGCAAAAACACGAATATTCACAAAGTGACAATTCTAAAAATGGCTTCCTCCAAAGATGCAGGACTATGAACATGATCCTTAGACTCTCAAACTAGTATATTTGGTAATGTACATGAGCACTCTTCTAAACAAATGTAAAAATCAAGGAAATCTTTTGTGATCTTTGCCAACTCTGCAAAATTCATTCATTGAATAAGCCCTTATTTAATATTTGCCTGTTGCCAGATATTATGCTAGGTATTGGCACAGCAGCAGGAATAACAAGAGAAAGGAATTTTGGGGGGATATTAGGGAAGTCTCTGGGAGGAAAGTGGAGATGGGAAGAGATGGTGAGGGTAAATATAATATAACATTAAAAGACCTGGCTACCTAAATCTAAGGACTGTTTCATTTCTTTAACACTTCCATAAACATTTATAGTATTTCTGAGGATCCAGGTCACTCCCTGGAAATAACATATAATTTTAAACCTCTATAATGAATTCACGTTTATACTCTACCTGTAATAATCAAGTGAAATAAAATACTTTTTACTATCATGTTACCTGATGGTTCAGTGGATAAAGAATCCACCTGCAATGCACGAGACACAGGAGATGTGGTTTTGATCCCTAGGTCAGGAAGATCCCCCTGGAGGAGGAAATGGCAACCCACTCCAGTATTCTTGCCTGAAAAATCCACAGATAGAGGAGCCTGGTGGGCTACAATCCGAAGGGCTGCAGAGAGGTGGACACAACTAAGCACAGCACATAAGCAACTTTATTCTCATCCACGGTGTGTACAGTGGCCCTTGTATTTGCCCTTCTGGGTGGTGCAATACATTTTCATTGTTAAGTAAGCAGAGTTGGGCTATCCGAAAAAGAATTCTCAGCAGAAATGCAGTTGGATAGGTTCCCATCTCTCTTGGCTCCATATTTCCTTATCCATGCCCCCCTTTGACTTTTCCAGAAAAGCCCATGTCTTTTAGCAAATGGGTTTCTAATATGAAGGCCACTATCTCTACAACTGCAAATTAACAGGTAAATGCTTTCTTACTTTTAATCCTCAAGTCAACCAGAATTTTTATCAATTTACTTTTGGATTTGGCTGTGATAATAAGGTCAAATGGGTGAGGATATAAACATTTCTCCTTTTCTTCAAAGGCCCTGGCCCTAGTGGTAAGAAATGTTAAGGAATTTTTGAAAATTATTACTATTATTTTAAAAAGCCTAAGACGTTTAGGACAACTCTTCATGAGCCCACGGACTGTAGCCCACCAGGCTCCTCTGTCCTTGGAATTCTCCATGCAAGAATACTGGAGTGGATAGCCATTCCCTTCTCCAGGGGATCGTCCGGATCCAGGGATTGAACCTGGGTCTCCTACATTGCAGGCAGATTCTTTACCATCTGAGCCAACAAGGAAGCCCAGATCTCTGTAGAAAGATTCCTAAAGGCAGAGAGAGATCTATTTGAGCAGGAAAAGCTGGATGTCTTATTAATGAACAGGAATAACAAATTAACTCTTTCTGTTAATTCTCTTTCGTAGGGATTAAAAACCAAGGAATAGTTGAGAAGCCAGAGCAAAAGGGTAGAATTTGGCACAACAAACACCTTCTGTTGCTTGTTTTGTAAATTAGGTGGGTCTCTTGAAATGGCAACCCACTCCAGTGTTCTTGCCTGGAGAATCCCAGGGACAGGGGAGCCTGGTGGGCTGCCGTCTATGGGGTCGCACAGAGTCGGACACGACTGAAGCGATTTAGCAGCTTAATCTTTCAGACTACAAATTCAGGAAGAAGGATAAAGTGCCCATGGCTCTGAGATCAGGTGGCATTGTCATGGAGATTCATCTCATTTAATAAATGATACCATCCAATCCTTTGTAAATAAACACTTTTCTCATCTCCAAAAACTGTAAATAAACTACCCTACCATGACTTCTTTAAATATAGTTTTTTAGATTATTAAAATAGTGAATGTCTACTCTCCCATGAGTGTGCTAATTATTGTTTTAGTTAATGCTAACAGAAAAAACAGCTTAATAATAGAAACTTAGTTGGAGGAGGTCAAACGGCTCATTCATTTGAATTAATGAATACAAATCAGCTTTTCATTAGGTATTAGTGCAAAATGTATGTTTCACAGATAACTGCTATTGTTGTCATAAGAAACAATACAATTTACCCAAAGTGTTTCACAGTTTTCGAAAGTATTTAATACACATAATGTCTAGCAGCTATGAAACCAAGACAGAAAGATTATTTCTCATTACAAGAGTGAAAACTGTTTCTCATTTCTCCAATTAAATGATTTTCAGAGAGTTCACCACCCGGAAAACCAGTGTATGTGAATGCCGGAAATGCAGACGACAGTCTCAGAAACGCTTATTGTAAACGGGAATCAAATACAAGATTGCTCTCATTATTATTTGTGACAACCATCCCATGATGTAAAGAGTCTGGCTGTATAACAATTTTTAAAAAGAAAAAGAAACAACTGTGGGAAGACTGCAAAGTTCTCTAGACAAACCTTCGAGTGCCTCTTTTTAAAGAAGGAAACGTTTATGTAAAGGTCAGAGTGGCTAGGAAAACTACTATGCCAGGAGCCAGGGTCAGTCCTGCCAGAGCGACCGAGATTGTCCCAGGTGAGTGAGTGTCCTTTCAGGGGGTTCCGGACGGAGGTGGGGGGCGCAGGGCGTGTCTCCCGCACACTGGGCATCTTTTTTGGCCAAGGCGACCCCTGCTCTGTCTCCAGGAGCCCAGGGACTCCCGAGGCTGGCGCGGGCTGCCGGGGAAGCCCTGCCAGCAGCCTCCCGCTCGCCAGGAGCATCTCCCCATCCGTGGTTTCCGAGACCAGCTCTGTCTCTCCGCCATCCTCAAGTCCTCCGACATTTTTCAGAGACAGGGAGGCAGGGAGTAGAGGAAACGGCCGAGTGTCTGCACCCAGCCTCTGCCGCAGCACAAGAAGAGGCAGAGGAGGAGGAAGGCTGGCGAGTCAGCCGCTATTAAACTGGAATTCTAGCGATAATGGAAAGAATCAGCATCACCTATAGCAAGAGTCCCGGATACACCCACCCGGGCAGCGGCTAGGGGGTTGGTGGGCGTTCCACCTCCTCGCCCCTGGATGGCTGTAAAATCTACCCCAAGCAGTGCACACTGGAACTCCCTTTCCTCTGACCAAAAGGAGGGCAAAGAACAAAAGAGAGGCCCCCATCCCCTACACACACACACACACCTCAGCTATTTTACCGACGCTCAAGGTATGCATTTTTGCACTGACCCCACCCCCCTCCCCTTACACCTTCCCCACCTGCATTTTCCCAAAGGTAAAGAAAGAAGAAAATACCACCCCGAGGTGCTCGTTCGATTGGACACTGTTAATTTCACATTCGGTTTGCTAACAAGCAGCCGACCAAATCTACTGGACCTTGCGCCCCCGCGGGGTCTCCTGCCGCCGCCGCGCCCCCGGCCCTCGCTCGGATCCCCAAGGCGCCGGGATCTCCGCTGGGGGAACCCGGCTCGAGGTTCCCGGGGCGGGCAGGACACTCGCCCAACGGGTCCGCAGCAGCCGGAGGGCGACGAGCGCACCGCGCCGAGGCTGCAACGCGGGATT